>NW_006921597.1:5534484-5547030 GCF_000298275.1 Orycteropus afer afer
ATTAATGTCACACTCAAGTAAAATCTTACTAAAGATAACTCAAAAACGGTTGCAGCAGTATATTGACAGAGAACTTCCAAAAATGCAAGCTGGATACATATAAGAATCTTCACTGTTACTTCACATCATACTCCAATAAACTAATTCTAGGTTGATTTTTATGTCTAAATGTATAAGTTAAGAGCTTAAGGTTCTAGCACATAGCATAGTAGACTATGACTTTTGGATTAGCAACTACACACAAAGCGGACTAACCATAAATGAAACAATTGATAACTTGGACTATATTAAAATTAATAATGCCTGTATATCAAGCAACACCATTTAAAAAGAGAAAAGGCAAGCCAAAGAGTGGGAGAGTATATTTGCTATACATAATAACAAATGAATTATATCTAGAATAAAGAACTCTGATAAATCAATAAAAAGACATAAAATAAATTTTTAAACAGTCTCTTTTAGATATAATTCACTTACAATATAATTCATCCATTTAAAGTGCACAATTCAATGTTCTGTGTATAGTCACAGATAGATACAACCATCACCACAGTCAATTGTAGAATATTTTTATCACCTCAAGAAGAAACTCTGTACCCTTTACCTCTCACCCCTCACCATTTTCCCATTATCTTCCTAGCCATAAATTACCACTAATTTCCTTTGTGTCTCTATAGATTTCCATATTCTGGACTTCAAATGGAATGGGATCATATAATATATGGATTTCTTTTTTAACTAGCTTTTTTCACTAAGCATAATATCTTCATGGTTCATCCAGTTGTAGCATGTGTTAGTACTTCATAATTTTTATGACTGAATAGTATTCCATTGTATGAATATAGCACATCTTGTTAATCCATTTACCTACTGATGAGCATTTAGGTTGCTTCCATCTTTTGGCTATTGTTATTTTTATTTATTTGTTTGTTTTATTGTGATTTGGGTGAAAATTTAAAGAACAAATTCACTTTCCATACAGAAGTTCACATACACTTTGTCTCATGACATTAACTACAATTTACCCCAATTGGAAATCATTGAGCAATATCATTAATGTCACACTCAAGTAAAATCTTACTAAAGATAACTCAAAAACGGTTGCAGCAGTATATTGACAGAGAACTTCCAAAAATGCAAGCTGGATTCATAAAAGAATGAACAACTCTTCTTTCTCCCATGATTGTTCTCTCCAATGAGTGTATCTACCTCAGGTAATTGTTCAACTCATATACCTGTCTTTTGTTTGGCTGGAAGACACAGGTGTGGGTTCAATTCCAGACCTGAAGGGCAGCTAGGGGCCATAGTCTCAGTGGTTCCACCAGGCTCTATCAGACCAGAAAACCTGGTCCCCCCCTGTATTCCCCCAACTGATTTTGAGTTTTGTTCCACATTGTTCTCCCTCTCTATCCAGGATCTCCTACATAGATCCCCCTCTGAGTGGTTGACTGTGATAGCTGGTCACCATCTAGTTCTTCTGGTCTCATTGTCATATAAGCTGGAGATCACATGGTGTATCAGTCCCTTGGACTAATTATTTCCATGCATCTTTGGGTTTCTTCATTCTTCTTTGCTCTGGATGAGGAGAGACCCATTATTACATCTAGATGGCTGCTTGCACACTTTTAAGATCCCAGTTGCTACTTGATCTTTTGGCTATTATGACTAATGCTTATATAAGCATGCATGTACAAGGTTTTATGTGGACTCGCATACAATCCATTTATTAAAAATTAAATGAATAAATGTTTCACAAAAGAAGAAATTTCCATGGGGTGAAAAAAAAAGTTTAAAATGCAAGTTAAAACTGTGATGTAATACTACTACATATATATCAGAATGACTAAATTGTTAGTATTGGGAAAAACTGGAACTCTCTTTTATTGATTGTAATAATGTACATTGCTACAACCACGCAGGAAAACTGGTTTTATTATCTGCTAAAATTGATACATACACCAAATTATACAATTCCATTCCTAGATATATATGCAACATTGTGTCCCTATACATACCAAAAGATATGTGTATGAATGTAAAAGCAAAAATTTGGAAATAAATAGATAGTATAAAATATTATATGCCATCATTACCATCACATACAACAATGGACAAAAAAAAAAAAAAAGACATGAAGTTGAGCCAACAAACTAAACAGAAAAAAAAAAAAATTATACACCACTTCATTTATATAAATTTTTAAAAGAGACAAAATTAACCTAGAGTGTTAGAAATTAGGATAGTGATTACCCTCAGAGGAGGAGAACAGTGCCTAGAAGCAGATATGAAGGAACCTTCTGGGGCATATTTGCTTTGTGAAAATTCCTCGAGGTATACCTCTTCCTGTGTGTATGTTTCTGTGGATTTCTGCATATACTTTATAGTGCATGTTTCTAGATGTATGTTATAGTTCAATAAAATAGTTTAAGAAGGAAATTTTTTCAAACTAAAATTATGATGTAAAACAAGTGGCTAATTTATATTGCACTTTCCTAGTAAATTAGCATTACTTTGGAACTAAAATGTATGAAAAAGCAAAAAATATTACAAAGCATAGATTTTTTTTTCACAAATTTTCCTACACTTAGCCTGCTTTATTTTTTATGTGCAGTAGTAGAGAAAAAGCAGAGACAAATATTTGGCTCATTTAGGTATAAAATCCTAGAGTAGTCAGACATTAAATTTGCTCAACTTTATATTTTATCTCTGCTTATTTTGTAGTGGAGTTCTAAACCCCAACTTTTATTATATTTTCTCTCTTTTGTGGACACTGATATAAGTGGATTTTTTCTTCAATTCTATAAAAAGATCCAGGAAGAAGCTCTTCAGAGAGTTGGAATGCAGAAGCAAAACTCTTTACACACACACATACACCATATGTTTCAGAAGGGCCAAGGGGAATATGGTGCTGACTTTTGAGGGAGAATGTAAAGGAAATGGAGAGAAAAGAGGTTTTGCATTTGGTGAATCAAGCATATGGATAATTGAGGTCTTTGAGGGAGGGTAAACGAATGAATGCTGTCTATCCAGACTTTCAAATATCCCTTCACAAGATGCCATATGGTCATGAAACCATCTAAAAACTGTGCTCAAATTTTTAGGTGTATTTGAACTACTTCATACTGAATAACATGAATACTTTAGAGAAAGCATGATAGGAGAAGTTTCTACATTCACTGGAAAGTGGTACAAAGAGGGCAAGTTATTTTCTTCAAGAGAAAATAAGTATGAGATTGAGAGAGAGAGTACTGTTTCTTACCTTTTGTATAGAGGGAAAAACTAAAAAAATAAATAAAAAAATAAAAAACTACTTGCTGATAATTTGTCCCACTGAAAGTCTCTCTTGCTAGTTGAGAAAAAGAAAAATGGGCAGTGAGAGAGCAAGAACACTATGGAATCCTATGGAATAAGCATGAAACTGTGCCAATGAGACACCTCTCATTAGGGAAACAAATGCTAACTGCTCTTAGATATTAAAAGAATTTTTGATCCCAAGTTCATCCTGAGCAAATCAAAATATCTACACCACAGCACACCACAGAAGAGGTGAGAAAAATATTTTGTTCAAGCCTGTCATTGAATAATGCCAATTACTTATCCTCCTTTCCCTTAAAATTGAATGATAATATAGAACAAATAGGTATCAAAGTATCAGTTCTATCAATAGCAGAAGTCCCAGTAACTCCCAAAAGAACCTAACTGTAATTTAGAAAACAAAAGTGGGACCAAAAGACCAAGTAGCTTCCTGCCATTTCCCCAATTTACATTTTGGGACTTACCTTGGCAGGAGCTGGGTCTGCAAAAAGGAATTTGAATCCATTTACTCAAGAAGATTGTAAGCTTGTCTTGGAATCTAATCACAAGAGCAAAGTAAAAGAGAATGGTTGGCTTCTAGATAAATGTCTAATGGGTGCTTGAGCATAATGTCAGAAAAAAAGAGAGCCTACTGCCCTTTTGTCTATTGGATTCTCTGGAAAAACATTGAGATGGAGTTAGAAGTACAGAATATCTGTTGTTGTTGTTAGGTGCCTTTGAGTTAGTTCTGACTCATAGTGAAGTGACCTTATGTACAACAGGAACAAATGCTGCCAGTTCAGCATGATACTCACAATCATTACTTTGTTTGAGCCCATTGTTAGGCTCACTGTGTCAGTTTATCTTGTTGAAGGTCTTCTACTTTTTCCCTAACCCATTACTCTGCCAAGCACGATGTCCTTCTCTAGGGATTCATCCCTCCTGATAACCTGTCCAAAGTATGTAAGATGAAGTCCCGCCATTCTGTCTTCTAAGCAACATCCCAGCTGTACTTGTTCCAAGACAGATTTGTTCGTTCTTCTGGCACTCTGTAGTATATTCAATATTTTTTGCCAACACCATAATTCTAACGCATCAATTCTTCTTCAAAACCAAAAACAAACTCACTACCATTGAGTCGTTTCTGACTCATAGTGACCCCCATTGGGTTTCTGAGACTGCAAATCTTTATGGAAGTAGATCACCCAGTCTTCCTTCCATGGAGTAGCTAGTGGGTTTGAACTGCTGACTTTCCAGTTAGCAGTCAAGTGCCTTATCCACTTGGTGCCACTAGAGGAGTCTTTCCTTGGTTAGAAGTGGCTAGGCCCTTGTACCACCACCTTGTTCAGTCACTGGGTAGGACTCACCCCACAAATAGCATGACCTCAACTCAAATGTGTGCAATAGTTCCTTTCTTGAAGGGGGATGTGAACAGCTCATCTATATGTCTGGTCCATGCAGATTTACTTCTCCATATACATGTGGAGAGCACCAGCTCCTCCAGGGCTCTGAGAAGAAACGTAGAAGAGGGTGGTTAGCAAACAATCTATATCCACCTATTGCCTCAGTTGGTCTTAGAGTCATAACTGTTAACAATAGTCTCTCTCTTCCATTATCCATTCAAATTCCCCTTATCTGGTGAATTTGCCACCTTGGCTTACCTGGTGGAATGACACAAAACCTCATTTCTGAGGGGCTGAGTCCTGGTAACCACATCTTTCTCAGACTGAGTTGCTATACTTGTCTGTTCATAGTTAATAGTGGACATAGGAGTAACGAAAGGCACCCAAGTGGGTCACCTGGGCTTCATACATAATATGCCATGTCCCATTGTATAACAACAACTTTCGTACTGATTAGGGCCAATTACTCTTGACAAGACAGTGACTTTTCTTCTTTCCTCCTGGTCCCTGACTATGGGAATCCTAAAGTGCCCATTAGAAACTAGTTTTCACCTCTTTTGGGAACCAGGACATTTAACCCTGCATAGCCCAGAGTTGTGGTAATGGGAAGCACAATGTGCCCTAGTGGCTTTTTGAGAGTGATGGTGAGGGTCCCTTGCTTTCTGAACCCATGAATACCATTGTCAACAAGTCAATTCCAACTCATAGTGACCCTAAA
This sequence comes from Orycteropus afer afer, assembly GCF_000298275.1. Lineage (NCBI taxonomy): Eukaryota > Metazoa > Chordata > Mammalia > Tubulidentata > Orycteropodidae > Orycteropus > Orycteropus afer. Next base: position 5,539,900 of record NW_006921597.1, read on the forward strand.
GAACAGAGTAGAACTGCCCCACAGGGTTTCCAGCGCTGTGATCTTTATGGAAGCAGAATGTCTTATCTTTTCCTATGAAGGAGATGATGGTTTCAAACTAGCAACATTTGGGTTAGCAGTCAAGTGCTTAACCACTGCATCACCAGGGCTGCTTAGTAGGGACATAGCACCATTTAAAAAAAAAAAAAAATCTTAAGGAGCTCTGGTTGTGTAGTGCCTAAAACATTTGACTGCTAACCAGGGGGTTGGTGGTTCAAACCCACCAGCCACTCCTCAGAAGGAAGACACCTCAGAAACCCAAAGAGAGGTCGCTATGAGTGGAAATGACTCAACAGCAGTGAGTTTTGAGTTTTTTTGGTATTATTAATTAAGAGACCATTTTGCCTTAATTCTGGTTAAAGTCCTCATGAAACCCTACTCTCCTGTCATTCCCATTCTTGCCTTCTTTGGACTTCCCTGTTGAAGCTTTACAAGAAAATCTTTTCTTGGAGTAGTTTGAACAGCTTTTGGTTTTTCTTGTTTTTGCATAAAAGTGAGTCAAAGGAAACATACTTCCTTCCCTTTATGCACTTTGAGTTTGGTATTGCTGCAGCTAATGGCATCACCAAGCATGTGGGGAGCAAGCAAGATGAGCCAATAATGAACAGAAGAGCTTACTTTCCTTACTGTGTCTACGTGAAGACTTGCTTTGGTCTGCAGATGAAGCTATTGTTTTTACAGCCTGTAACTGCATAGCTTCTCAAGCTAGGCTGCTAGGCAATCTGCTTCATGAGTCATAGTCCTATAGTTTGTTTTCCTTTCCATGACCCTCAACCTCCCCACCCCCTCCTACCAGTATTTTTTGTTTTTTTCTGGATGATGAAAAACTGCCAGGTGGATCTTTTGCTTTGCATGATCCCTAGATCATTTGTACACCTGCTGCTCATGCTGGCACTTACCACTGGGATTCCACAGTCTAAGCAGACTGCCAAGGTACATTTATCATAGCATGGCTCATTACTACTCAATCCAAAGGCAGGTCCATGTCCTGAAACATAAGCATTGAAATTGCCTGTATGACTCCTTTTAAGCTAAAAAGTGTTTTTATTGAATCTATCCCCAACATCGCTTTAAAAAAAAAAAAATTCCAAATGACCTACTGTTTGCCTTTTTCATACAATGCTCAAGTCTCACAGCTGAGAACTCATTTTTTGCAAGCTCAGCCTAGCTTCAGGCTCTGAGACCAACCTTGTCAAGGGCAGGGAAGGAGTAAGTGAGCTCAAGAGATTTAGCCCCAAGTAAACCTTTCTTTTCTTGCTCTAGCCTTACAGTCTATTTCTAGCAACAAGATGCCTGCTTTGCTCTGAGACCAAATACTAACCATGTGCTCCTGATGTAGTCACCACTGGCTTTGTTTCCACGTGGCATTGGAGATATTTGGGAACCCTCTATGATCCTTTTATATTTGTATAGTACATTGCACCCATTATGTCACTTAACTCTCATTATTAGCCTGATTAGAATCAAGCCATGCTGTATTTAAAATCCATTTTTAATGGAACCAGAACTAAAATAGCTCTCATAATTCCAGAATCATTGCTTTTTATTATTATTGTTATTACTATTATTATTAAGAAAAATTTATTTTCTTCCTTAACATAAATGTGTTCTGGAACATATGAAAATAGAGATTAATATAAAGCAGGTCTAAAGCACCTATAATCTCGCTATCCCATGATAATCATAGTTAAACTTTAGGAATTTTTTAAAGATTATTGAAAGCATTTTATATATAATACTTTGCAACTTGAACTATTGCCTTTAATGAATTTTAAAATTCTTTTATATTGCTTCATGTTGATTTTGATCCCCATATTAAATTGGTTCCAAAACTAAGCATTACAACTCAAATAATTTAAAAGCAAATAAATGGGAGAAAGAATCCTCCATGTTTAATAGAAACTGTCCTATATCTTTATTGGGAAGTATCAAGATAGGATATTACAGAGTCAGGTGCCTTGGGCCTGACATTATACAGACCAGAAGGTATAGTTTGTAGACAGGAAAACAAAATAATACCTCATTGATTCAGGATATGTTGCATTTCTTTCTTAAACTATATAAACATCCTAATGTCTCTTTCCCTGCAGTCAGTGTTGAGGAAAGATCTGTAGTATGACCCAAATGGCTATTTTGAGACACTCCATAGTAGGATACCTGAGAGCTAAATAAAGAAAAGCATTTCTTCTGAGCAAGAATGCTCATTAAGGGGGACAGCGTGCCCAAGAACAACAGCAGAGCTCTGTTTAATCAGCCTCAGATGCCCACAATGGCAACCTTAACTATGGATAAGTGTTTTAGTTCTCTAGTGCTGCTATAACGGAAATACCACAAATAGATGGCTTCAATAAACAGAGATTTATTCTCTTTCAGTTTAGGAGGCTAGAAATCTGAGTTCAGAGTGTCATCTCTGGGGACTGGGTAGAGACTCCTTGACCTTAAGCTTCAGCTCTGCCTTCCAGGTTCCAGAACACATTTATGTTAAGGAAGAAAATAAATTTTGCTTAATAATAATAGTAATAACAATAATAATAAAAAGCAATGATTCTGGAATTATGAGAGCTATTTTAGTTCTGGTTCCAGGTAAAATGGCAGATCAGCAGGTAAAATGGCAGATTGTTGGCTCACAAGCTGCAAAGGCAACAATCCTAAGGTTGGCAGTCAACATGGCAGGCCACTGGTTCAAGTCCAGGAACTGAAGATGAAAATTCAACCATATCCAGTATATATACTAGAAGCAAGCCACATCCCAACAACAATTTTTCTTCAACTGTTTAACTGCTCACAGCAGATTCCACAATGGAGGTGATTACACAAATCCAATCTCATCATGGGGAATGACTACAACCAGCTGCCAAGCCACTCAAAATCTCAGCCTAGCCAAGTTGACACATAATCTTAACTATCACAGTAAGAAAAGAAACCACCTTTATGATATGACTGGAAAATCCTCCAACCCACCACCGTCCCAAGTTTAAAAGTCTCCACATCCCTTTGCCTAAAATTCTTCTGTTAGTCACTATTTTGGATTAATAACTTTTTTCAAAATTTATGATGTATTAGCCATTGGAGAGATGCAAACCAAAACAACAATGAGATGAGATGTCATCTCACCCCAGCAATAATGGCAAAGTTCAACAAGACAGAAAATAACAAATATTGATGAGACTGCAGAGAGACTAGAACTCTCCTACACTGCTGGTAGGACTTCAAAATGGTATAACCATTATGGAAAATGGTATGGTATTTCTTTAAAAAATTGAGAATAGAAATACCATTTGATCTACAATTCCATTACTAGTAATATATCCAAAGAGGTGAGAGACAGGACATGAACAGACATATGCATACCCATGTTCATTGCAGCACAATTCACTATAGCAAAGAGATGGAAACAACCTAAATGCCCATCAACAGATGAATGGATAACCAAACTACAGTATATTCACACGATGGAATACTGTGCTACATTGAAGAATAATGAAGACTACACGAATCATCTCACAATGTGGATGAATTTGGAGGACATTATGCTGAGTGAAATAAGTCATCTCAGAAGGACAAATATTGTATGAGCCCATTATTGTAAAAAGTCAAGGAAAGGTTACCTAGGGAAGGAAACTCACTTTGTTGGTTAGAAGGGGAGGGAAAATTTCAGACTAGCTGGGGATCACATGTTGATTTGGGTGAGGAGAGGGACAGTGTGGAAAGAGTCTATGACCAGTGTGATGACATTGGGGAAAGGAAGGGCACTGAAACATGCACATAAAATATAGACAACAGAGGCAATTACTATTATGTGCACAGTACTGCTTTACCACTAGCACCAAACACCAAGCTATGGATAAATGCATAGATAGGTGAGAAGATCAGGCAGGGGTCAGTGAACAGGAATATACCCTAGAAGGATAGATTTAGTTGGAAAAAATCTTACACATGGACTAGTGCTACAAATAATTACATACATTACAGAAGCAACAGAAGGCAGAGTTGGAGAAACTTCTCAGAGACAATCAAACACTTTGAAAAAGCAAATCACTGGGCCTGCTGACTTGGGACCATAGTCTCAGGGGACATCATGCTCAATTGTTACAACATAGTACATAAAAATCTTGTTCTACAACCTACTTTGGTGAACAGTCACTGGAGTCTTAAAAGTTTTCAAGCAGCCATCTAAGGCAATTACTGATCTCCTCCTCCCATCTGAATCAAAGAAGAGTGAAGAAAATCAAAGCCATCTGGAAACAATTAGTCCAAGGACATGATAGACCACGAGGACCTCAGCCTTCATGACCTTGAGATCAGAAGAACTAGATAGTGCCTGGCTACCCATGTCAACTACTCAGAAAGGAATCAAAACTGGAGATGCTGGATAGAGGAAAATTTGGAACAAAATTTAAAAACACAAAAATGACTAGAATTACTGGTCAGTTAGAGTCTGGTGGGACCCCTGAGACTATAGCCCCAGGTTACTCTTCAGGCCTAGAAGTGAACTCATTCCTATGGATTGGCTCTCAGCCCAACAGTAGAAAGACCTACATGCAGAACAACTACCCTAGGGTGATGCACTCCCTACTATAGGGAAATGCACCCCTTAGATCAATTAGCCATGAGACACCAGAGGGGCAGCATTCACATAGAGGGAAAGCTGGGTAGACAAGAGTGCAGAGTTAAGAAGGGCACACAGAAGGGGCAGTCACAGGGTCGGGAGGGGAGGAGAGTTTGTTATGTTCAGGGATGGTAATTGGGGTGTGAAATTAAATGTGTATGAACTTTTGAATGTAAAACAAATTCATTCTGTAAACTTGCACCTAAAGCACAATAATTTTATTTTTAAGTTATGAGTTATGGTGAAAATATACATAACAAAGTATACACCATCTCAACAATTCCCACATTTACAAGTTGTGCAACCATTCTCACTCTCCTTTTCCAAATCATTCCACCACCAGTCATATAAACTCAATGTCCCCTAACCAAAAACATTCTCTTTTCCCCTTCCTCTCATCCCTGGTAACCAGTAAGAATCTTTGATTTATATGTATTTTCTTATTTCATGTAAATTAAATCATATGATATTATCCTTCTGTGACTGACTAATTTCACTTAGCATGATGTTTTCAAGATTCATTCATGTGGAAGGGCTTCATTTTTCTTTATGGACAAGTAGTAGTCCATTGTGTGTATATACCACATTTTGTTTATCTTTTCATCTGTTGATGGGCAAGTAGGTGTTCGCATCCTTTAGCTATTGTGAAAACTGCTGCAATGAATATTGGTATGCAGGTTTCTGTTCTCACATCTTCTGGATATATACCTAGGATTGAGATTGCTGGTAGTTCCATTAAAGAATGTTTTTTAATACAAATATGTAATTTTTTTAATAGGTCACTCATTTTGCACTTGGAAGGCAATCTATATCCGTAGTGATACTGCCTTGGAAACCCAAGGAGGGGTTGCTGTGAGTTGGGTCTGACTCGACGGTACATAACAACAACAACATTTTGCACTACTAAAAAAACAAAAAAAAAACAAAAAAACCTCACTGCCATCCAGTCAATTCCAACTCTTAGAAACCCCCTTTGGGTTTCTGAGGCAGTAAATATTTACAGAAATAGATTGCCCAGTCTTCTTTCCGTGGAGTGGCAGGTGGGTTTGAACTGCCAGTCTTCTGGTTAGCAGTCAAATGCCTTAGGTATTACATCACCAGAGCTCTCACTCCAATTAATGCCTAATGCATAATGAAGATCTTAACTATTCACAGGCAGGTCACTTAGAGACCAAGACATGGGCACACAAAAGTGAACACGATGAGGATTTTATCTGAGATGGAACAACAGGGTACCTGGGACTGTGAGAAGTGGGAAGAGTGCACTCTGAGGAAGGAGTGGCACTGAGAACAGCCCTCATCTTTATGAGTTCTAAGGAATAAAGATATAGTTCATGGACCTGCAAAGAGTCAGGCTATTTCATGCTTAGAAAACTAATTTAGTAAATGTTTATTCCCCACAACACAGCAGTTTCATCTGTGGGTGAAACAGAAAGCTTTCCTTGGGAGCAGCAGTAATGTTCAGCCATGGCCCAGAGCCCAGACCACTGGGCAGAGTCTCTTCCTGTGGGGAGAAAGAGTCACATTCCCCAGTTATTTGTGACAGCTTCAGGACCCACAGGCTGTCTGCAGTGTGCAGACTGCATAATTCAGCATGAAGATTGCCAGCAATTTTTGGCCTCAGCTTTTTAACTGGTTTTCATTTAACAACAACTTCAAGTTTTTCCGGGACAGTTTATGCTTTAATGAAGAAAAATTAGGTGACCTTTAGTCAACTTGGCAAAAGAGAGGGTGGGTGACAGTGGTTCAGAATAGTAATTACAGGACTTATGGTCCCCATTAAAAAGCCCAGAGCAGCCATCGACAGTTCATTCTCATGTGGTTTGAAAGAGAAGAACGTTCTGTGCTTAAGAAATGACAGTTGTTCATACTCATCAAACCATGAAGTGAAGGAACCATTTGTGAATTTAGATGCAAGGCTGCTGATGGTGAAAAGGGAGCAGCATTACCTATTGAGTGAATTAAACTAAAAAACTAGGATCTCATCCTCATTCCTGTGCCACACAGATTTCACCACAGTCTCTCACGGGATGCATAAATATGGGGTAGAACTGGCCATGTAATCAAGTACATGAATAACCATCAATTGACCCAACATATCTCATTACAGGCCCTTGACAAAACCATACACTATTTTTTACCACAGATAATACTATTCAAGCCTCCTACCCACCATACTTCTAGCAGAAAATTTGTACCAACTCACACTTGGGGATTTAGTCATTGTCCAAGCAGAAGTTTCTAATTAGACAACAGAATTTTCACAGGATGAAAATGTGGGTTCACTGTTAAAAGGGACTTCCAGCCTGAGGCAATGATTATGGCAAGGTATATCCAGGACTACAGTGTGAGCCCGATCTGGAACCTACAGAAAATATTCCACTGTCTTTCTGCTTTTGTTCCTCACACTCCAATTACTATGTGGTTCCTGTCTTCTCCATTTTATTCTCCAGATGTACAAAGAATGTTCAGGCTAGTTCATA
>NW_006921597.1:5547322-5551448 GCF_000298275.1 Orycteropus afer afer
TGTGGTTATAACCTTCCAGTGTTCTCAATTACTTTGAAAAGATGTGTGAAGTTCTTTGATCACACGTGATAACCAAGAACCAAACCAGCTGCCGTCAAGTTGGTTCTCACTCATGGCACCCTCATTTGTGTAGCAGAGTGGAACTATGCTCCAAAGATTTTCAATGGCTAATTCATTGGAAACAGATCACAAGGCTCTTCTTCCAAGGTATCTCTGAGTAGATGCAGACCTCCATCCTCTCAGTTAGCAGCAGAGCATGTTAACCATTTCTACCATCCAGAAATTCTGCATATGAAAAAGTATTATTAAAGACTGTGGAGCTATCAAGCCCTATATTTTTAGAAGATAACACAGACTTGAACCACATGGTAAGCATTCAGAAAATCATATTGATGAATGCATGGTGAGCATAACCAAGGTAGTTTGGGTAAGTAAAAGTCTATGCCATTATGATAGTTACTATTGTTGTTAGCCAAATATTTCTGGTTCTTTGACTAATAGAATTTGAGTAGAATAATGTTATCTCTAGGCAGGATTTGTAAGATCTAGAGCCCTTATGCGACTTTTGTCTTGCCTTCTTTCATAGGTGAAAAAAAAAAAAGGGGGTGGGGGAGTGGGCTCCAGATAAAGATTGCTCCATCACTCTTGTCCTGGAGTGAGGATAATGCAAAGAAGACTCAACAGCTATGAAAGAGAGATGTGTAGTGAGAAAGAGAAATAAATCATTGTTGTTTTGGGCCACTGGGATTTTGGAGTTGTTACAGCACCATTATCTAGACTATCCTGGCTGATATAGCTGCTTCTCTTTTAGCAGTGTGATTGAAGAACAGGTATTAGAAGAAGGCGGAGCTTCTGGGTTGGTTTTTGGTGGAATCTTAGGACAGCATAATTTCAATAAAGAACACATGGTAGTCTGCCCACCCAGTTTGGCCAAACAGCCAATTTGGAGAATCACGTAAGCCAAGCTGGCTGTGGCAGTGACAGAGGAGGGGGAGGGAGCTAGCAGGACTTATTGTTTCCTGGTTTCATTGTTTTGGCCCAATATCAAGTAGCTACATGTGTGGAAGAGAAAGAAAGGACAATATATTGTCCTTTATTTTATTATGAAGAAAACTACTGTCTTCCATAACATTAAAGCACTTGCTGAACACTATGTAAAATGTAATGGAATTATTTTAATTGTGGAAATGGATAACACTCATTTTCAAGGTTCAGAAACCACAGAAGAGCCTAAAGAAAATGTTGTTGTTGTTAAGTGCTGTCAAGTCAGTTCTGAATTATAGTAATACTATGCACAACAGAATGAAACACCACCCAGTCTTGCACAATCCTCAAAATCCTTGCTTTACTTTAGCCCATCGTGGCAGCCTCTGTGCAAATCCATCTTGTTGAGGGTCTTCTCCTTCTTCACTGACCTTTTACTTTATGAAGCATGACATCCTTCTTCAGGGGAAGATCTCTTCTGACAACATGACCAAAGTAGTTGAGATGAAGTCTGGCCATTCTGACTTCCAAGGAACATTCTTACTGTATTTCTTCCAGGACAGATTTGTTCTGGCAGTCCATGGTATTTTCAGTATTCTTCACCAACACCACAATTCAAAGGCCTCAACTCTTCTTCGGTCTTCCTCATTCATTGTTCCGTTTTCACACGCATATGAGGCAATTGAAAATGCCATGGCTTAGGTTGGATGCACCTTAGTCTTCAAAGTGACATCTTTGTTTCTTAACACTTTAAAGAGGTATTTTGCAGCAGATTTTCTCAGTGCAACTTGATGTCTGATCTACGAACTGCTGCTTCCATGGGTGTTGACTATGGATCCAAGTAAAATGAAATCCTTGACAACTTCAATCTTTTCTTCATTCATCTTGATGGTGCTTTTTGGTCCAGTTGTGAGGACTTTCATTTCCTTTATGTTGAGGTATAATTCATACTGAGACTGTCGTCTTTGATTTTCATCAGTAAGTGCTTCAAGTCATCTTCACTTTCAGCAAGGAAGGTTGTGTCATCTGCATGTCACAGGTTATTAATGGTTCTTCCTCCAACACTGATGCCGTGTTGTTCTTCATGTAGTCCATCTTCTCAGGTTATTTGCTCAACATACAGATTGATAAGTATGGTGAAAATGTAGAACCTGACCCTCACCCTTCCTAATTTTAAATCACATGGTACCCCTTTGTTGTGTTCAATTTCCTCTTGGTCTGTGTACATGTTCCTCATGAGGACAATTAAGTGTTCTGGAATTCCAGTTCTTCACAATGTTATCCATAATTTGTTATGATCCACACAGTCAAATGCCTTTTGCATAGTCAATAAAACACAGGTAAACATCTTTCTGGTGTTTTTTGCTTTCAGGCAAGAACCATCTGACATCAGCAATGATATCCTTCATTCTGTACTATATATAGTGAAGATATATATTCCCTTTACCATTTTAAAGAGGTCTTTTGCAGAAGATTTGTCCAATTCAATACATCATTTGACTTCTTGACTGCTGCTTCCATGAGCATTAATTGTGGATCAAAGTATATTGAAATCCTTGACAACTTCAATTTTTTCTCCACTTATTGTGGTATATTATTCATTGGTCCAGCTGTGAAGATATTTGCGTTTTTAGTGCTGAGGTGTAATCTATACTGAACACTGTAGTCTTTGATCTTCATCAGTACTTCAATTCCTCTTCACTTTAAGCAAGATTGTGTCATTTGTATATTGTCAACTGATAATGAGTCTTCCCCCAATCCTGATGTCATGTCTTCTTCATATAGTCCAGCTTCTCAGATTATTTGTTCAACACACAGATTGATGTCACTTTGAGGACTAATGTGTGCCTGATCCGAGCCATTGTATTTTCAATCACTTCACATGCATGTAAAAGCCAGATAATGAATATGGAAGACTGAAGAAGAATGGATGCATTTGAATTACGGTATTATCAAAGAGTATTGAATATATCGTGGAATGCCAGTAGAACAAGAATGCTCCTTAGAAGTGAGGATGGCAAGATTTTGTCTCACATACTGTGGGCATGTGATCAGGAAAGACCAGTGGCTGGAGAAAGACATCGTGCTTGAAAAAATAGAGAATCCGTGAAAAGGGGGAAGATCCTCAACGAGATGGATTGACACAGTGTCTGCAACAATAAGCTGAAACAGCAACAATTGTGAGGATGGTGTAGGACTGGGTAGTGTTTTATTTTGTTATACATAGAGTTGTTATGAGTTGGAAGCAACTCAACAGCACCTAATTATAAGAACATAGCAAACTATCAACTCAATAGCAGTGATTTTATTTAATATATGAGAGGTTTCCAACAGGGAGACAAACTTGTCTGTCGGTTTGTCCTAGCGTGGTGACATGTTGATGTGAGTTTTGAGGCTGAGCCACTGGTGTTTCAAACCCAGCAGGATGCACATGGTGCACAAGTATCAACCCAGCTTATAGACTGAGACAGACTAGGAAGAAGGAAGAGGCCGTCCACTTCTCAAAGAATTGGCCAGGAAAAACCTTATGAATAGCAAAAAAAAAAAAAATACACTGTTTGATACATTACCACACAACTTTATGAATAGTCTGGTTAAGTTAGAAGACTCTTAAAATAGGACTGGGAAAGAGCTGCATCATCTGAGTAAACCCAGCCTTAGTGCTATGGATAAGGTAAGGCTTTCAAGACCTCCATTGCTGATGTGGCACCACTCAAATTGAAGAAAAACAGCTGCAGACATCCATTAATCATTGGAACATGGAATGTATGAAACATGAATGTAGGAAAATTGGAAGTTGTCAAAAATGAAATGGAACGCATAAAGATTGATATCCTTGGCATTACTGAGCTGAAATGGACTGCGAATGCTGGGAATGACAGTTTGAAGAAGAATGGTGTGGCTTTCATCATCACAAAGGATGTTTCAAGGTGTGTCCTGAAGTACAATGCTATCAGTGATAAGATAATATCCATACTCCTACAAGGAAGACCCATTAATATGACCATTATTCAAATTTATGCACCAACCACCAAAGCCAAAGATGAGGAAACTGAAGATTTTTATCAACTTCTGCAGTCTGAAATTGACTGAACATGCAATCAGGATGTGTTAATTATCACTGCTGACTAGAATGCTAAGT
>NW_006921597.1:5553598-5556208 GCF_000298275.1 Orycteropus afer afer
GACGAAAGAGTGGGAGGCCTTCAACGAGATGGATTGACATGGTGGCTGCGATGATGGGCTCAGGCATAGCTGGGATCGTGGAGCTGGCACAGGATCAGGCAGTGTTTTGTTCTGTTGTGCATGGGGTCGCTATGAGTCGGAAACGACTCGATGGCACTTAACAACAACAAAAACAACATGATGACAATAATATAATTATAATATATATATCCAATATAGATATTGACATGCTGTCTATGGAAATGTACCAATTGATCTTCTCTCTATAAATGTTTATTTTTGTTAGATGCCATTGAGTCTGTTCTTACTCATAATGACTCTGTGAACAACAGAATGAAATACTGCCCAGCCCTGTACCATCCTCACAACTGTGCCATGCTGGAACCTATCATTTTAGCCACTGTGTCAATCCATCTCATTGACTCAGGAGTGACAATTCCCAAATCCTGGAAAAGCCAAGAAATGTAAATCATTAAGTAATTTCACCAATATCATGTAAGAAAACACTCATGTTATTTGCATTCCCTTGATCCTGTAAGGCTGAACATTGGACGTGGTAAAATTCAGGAGCTTTCCATGTCAGTGAAGTTTTCATTGCAGTAGTCTGAGACAGGCTGAGATGTTCCCTCTAACGTAAAGTACAAGTTATTGCACTATACACCCTCTTCCACTAAGAAAAAGGCACACAGTGTTAGGCTGGCCTCTTTGGAATTGGAAAGGACACTTGGGAAAGATGGTTTGATTCATTTATTGGGTGACTCAAAGCTATAAGTTTTGAGGATAGTCCAAAACAAGAAAGTGCTCCAAAGCCGGTCCAGCTGTGGTACAAGTTCCCTGTAGCTCAGGCCATATGATCCAGCAGAGCCAATAATACTAGAGATATTTGCAGTGGTTAAGGCATTGGTTGAGAATGCTGTGTGGAGATACCAGTAATCCACATTAGGAGGTATCAAGACTGACACATAGAATTCTAAAGTAGTTCATTTATTATACAACAGATAAATCACCATTTGATAAGAAGTGATAGACTGTAGTAGAGACTGAGAGCCTGGCTATGGAGCAGCAGGTAACTATGTTGCCAAAACATTTGCCATGACCTAGGTTTCTTCAGATCCACAAGTTATTATATGGTCAAGAAAGAGAAGTAGCAATTCATTGTATAATAGAAATGGTACATCCAGAATTAGGCCTGGGAGGGTCAAGAAGGTGCAAGTAAATTTTATGAACAAATAGGACAAGACCCCAGAGACTCCTTTCCCTCAACTACGGTCTGATGATAGTTGTGAGTGAGGTCTCTACAGTCAACTAATAAATGAGAGAAAAACATCAGATGACTTGGCACAATACCAAAAATGGACTGCATTTGTCCACAGTAGCATTCGGATTCCAGGGACTTAAGAACAGGTAGTGAGGCGGGAAGCAGGGAGAGGACAAAGGAAGGGATGTAAGAACAGGCAGCAAAGCAGGAAGAAGGGAGAGAACAAAAAAAAGGCAAAGGGGACCAGAACAGATCGAGAAGTCAGCCACAGGGAACCAGGTGAGGAGAGGGAACCCAGGCCATGCCCCACAAGGAGTGAGACAGGAAGGCAGAGAAAGGACAGAAAAGACAAAGGGGATAGGAACAGATTGAGGATTCAACCCACAGGGAGCCAGGTGAGGAGAGGGAAACCATGGCTACCCATCACAAGCAGTGGGGCGGGAAGCAGGGAGAGGACAGAAAAGGCAAAGGGGATTGGAACAGATCAAGGAGTTAGCCGCGGGGATCCTGGTAAGGCTGGTTGGAGGGGTTTCCAACAGTTAAGGGAGACAAACTTTTCTGTTGGTTTGTCCTAATGGGGTGACATGTGGCTGTGAGTCTTGAGGGTGTGCCACTGATGTTTCAAACCCAGTGCGGTGCACCTGTTACACAGGTATAAGCCCAGCTTGCAGACTGAGACAGACTAGGAAGAAGGAGAAGACCATCCACTTCTCAAAGAATTGGCCAGGGAAAACCTTATGAATAGCACAGAAACACTGTCTGATACATTACTCCACAACTTTATGAATAGTCCAGAAACATTGTCCAAGACAGAGGAGGAAGATGAGTCACTTAGCTTAGAAAGATCTCAAAGTAGGACTGGGAAAGAGCTGCGCTATCAGAGTAAAATCAGCCTTACTCATATGGATAAGGTAAAGCTTTCGAGATCTCCATTTGCTGACGTGGCACCACTCCAACTGAGGAGAAACAGCAGCAAACATTCATTAATAATTGGAACATGGAATGTACGAAGTTATGAATCTAGAAAAATTGGAAGTTGTCAAAAATGAAATGGAACGCATAAAGATTGATATCCTAGGCATTAGTGAGCTGAAATGGACTGTTTTTGGCCATTTTGAATCACACAACCATGTGATCTACTATGCTGGGAATGACAGTTTAAAGAGGAATGGTGTGGCATTCATCATCACAAAGGATGTTTCAACATCTGTCTTGAAATACAATGCTGTCAGTGATAGGATAATATCCATACTCCTACAAGGAAGACCCATTAATACGACTATTATTCAAATTTATGCACCAACCACCAAAGCCAAAGATGAGGAAATTGAAGATTTTTATCAACTTCTGCA
>NW_006921597.1:5557828-5582057 GCF_000298275.1 Orycteropus afer afer
TTAACAACCTGAGATACGAAGATGATACAACTTTGCTTGCTGAAAATGAGGATGACTTGAGGAACTTACTGATGAAGATTGAGGAACACAGTCTGCAGTATGGATTACATCTCAATATAAAGAAGACAAAAATCCTCACAACTGGACCAATAAGCAGCATCATGATAAATGGAGAAAAGATTGAGGTTGTGAAAGAATTCACATTGCTTGGTTCTACAATCGAGGTCAATGGAAGCAGCAGTCAGGACATTAGATGACATGTAGCACTGGCTAAGTCAGCTGTGAAGAAACTCTTTCAAGAGCTGAGGAACAAGGATGTCTCCATGAGGACTAAGATGTGCCTGACACAAGTCATGATATTTCCAATCACATAGTATGCATGTGAGAGCTGGACAATGAACAAGGAAGACCAAAGAAAAGTTGATGCTTTTGAGTTGTGGTGCTGGCAAAGAATGCTGAAGGTACCATGGACTGCCAAAAGAACTAACAGATCTGTCCTGGAAGAAGTGCAGCCGAGATGCTCCTTGGAAGCGAGGATAGCCAGACTTCGTCTCACTTACCTTGGTCATGTTGTCAGAGGGGGCCTTCGATGAGATGGATTGACACGGTGGCTGCGACAATGGGCTCCAGTATAGCAAGGATCATGGAGCTGGTGTGGGATCAGGCGATGTTTCGTTCTGCTGTGCATGGGGTCACTATGAGTCAGAGGCGACTTGACGGCACCTAACAACAATGACCACAGTACAGTTGCATCCAAGAAATCTTTAAAAAAAACAACGATGAAGGGAAGTTCTCCAGTGTGCAAAACTTTAAGCTCTACACCCAGTGTGACATAGCTGGAGGTATGAATAGTCATAGACTTAAAAATCCAGGATCAGGAAAAAGCAAGATTGAAGAATGTGAAACAAGAAATTGTTTCATGTGGTTGGGCTATTGAGAATAGGCACAAGAAGCAATGCTGAGAAGCAATAGTCTCCTAGAATGTTAATCCCAAATCCTCAAGGTTTGAAGAGGACAAGGTAAAGGAGTGAATACAGCCTCTCTCACCAATAGGGCGTTGGCACTGTCCGAATTTCCTTGCTGACTCAGAATTCATTGATTTAGAAGGGATGGGACAGGCATACTCTTCAGGTGATACTGGAGAGAGGCAAGAATAGATTCCACCTCTCCCCCCAGGGCCCTGTTTTGACTTTTCTTCCCTAAACTTCTGCTCCCAGGGCAATATTCCCAGGGATTTCTCATAGTTTTTATTGTTAGTTTCTAAAATTCATCTTCCTTTTGGCTTCTGTAATTTCTATATGTTGATTTAGAGGCAGAGAGAAGAGCCTTTTCTAGTTCGTTATCTTCCCAAATCACTGATTTCAGTTTCCTCCATAGCAGGATTGGGGTGAAAGAAAGTGCATAGGGGAAAAAAAAAAAAAAAGCTAAAGCATGTTCAGAAAACAAAGGAAGCTGGAAGGGCTATGGGGAAAAGAAAAGGATGCTGAAAGAAGAGAGAAAATATATATAGTTCCAGGACTTTTCATATATTTGTGGTTCAAGTTCAAGTCATTGCCTGACTATGTTAGAACAAATTAGATCCAGTTTCCCAAACCCAATCTCCATGGTCATATGGATGACAACTAATCACCGGATCATTTCTTGCACAACCACTTGGGCCTTAATCCTGAAATCCTAGGCTAGACTCAGAAATGTGTAAAACAGTGGGGGAGGGGTGTTCTCCTCAATTTCAAGGTCTGATATTTCCCATAAGGTACAGAGTGAACTCTTTTTATTATTCCCATGTCTTGGAGCTAATAGTTTCAGGTATTTTTTGATAACTAAAGCCCTTTATTGTCATAAAGTCAGATATTTCAAATATTTTGTTTTTCTCTTTATCTTCCCCTACATGTAATCATGGGAGGCTGACACCAGGCAAGTGTTTTGATTTCATTGTCAGTGTGTAGGGTTTCATTATTGTCATTACTGTGTTTATCACATTCCTCCTGGTGATAGACCATTTGCATTCTACCAAAAAATATAAATTATGAAATACAAGGTAATTCAAGGGACTAGATATCCTAGAAGCCCCTATTCTCTATCCAGCACACATGGGAGGCTTCTCCCATCTGGCTTGACCTAGCAGCTGAAATTCACCCCTGGGGCTTCTCACTCCCCACTCCTGTCAATCACAGCATCCTGGTGTGAACCCCATGCAGCCATTCCATTTCTCTCACACTGACTCTCAGGCTGGCAGAACTAGTCAACACATGGGCTCTGGTCCACACTGTTAAGGCCCATGACATTCCTGGAGATAGCAATAAATCAAGGCACGTCACCACTATAGCATCTCTGCTCTGCTCAGAGTCCTTCATCCCAGAGGGTCCCCAAATATTTCGCAAGCTGATACCTACTCCAAGCTGTGCATAAGCCTCTTGCTTCATCCACAACTGGAATCCATGCACAGCACCTCAGTGGTGGAATGCAGCAGCTGTTCTGCAGCAGCACCACAATCCCATGGACCCCAGTTTGGGACAGGAAGCCAAAAGGAATACCATATCCAATTGAAACTGCAGGGGAGAATATCAGGAGGTAAAATTCACTGAGTCAAACTTGGAAGTTAGCCAGGACACCTGGCTAAGACCTCTCTTCTCCCCAGAAAGCATAGGTCCTTGTGACCACCAACAGCCTGACTCTAAGCTCCACTGGCCCTGAGGCACCAAGGAGTGTTCTAAGACTAACTCTAAATTCTAATAACATGAGCAATTGGGGGGCAGGGCTGATTCACAGTAAAATACTGTAAAAACTAAGGGCATCTCACCACACACTTGAATTTAGCTAATGTCACCTTAGAAAGAACAGAAATATTACTAAGGTAACTGAAGATGAGGCTCTGGTAGCACAGTGCTTAAGACACTTCACTGCTAACCAGAAGGCTGGCGGTTCAAACCCACCAGCCACTCCTTGGAAGGAAGGTTGGACAATCTACTTCTGTAGTGATACTGCCTCGGCAACCCAAGGAGGGGTCGCTATGAGTCGGGGCCGACTCAACAGCACATAACAACAACAACAATAGAAGATGTGAAAAATAAGCAGAGTGGCTAATCTTACTTCTTCCTTGACCTTATTTGTTGTTGTGCCATTCAGTCTGACCCAACTCATAGCGACCCCTCCTTGGGTTTGCAAGGCAGTATCACTACAGAAGTAGAGGAACATCCAAATCTAAGCAAGAAGCCAAGGTTTGGAGGTGAGAGTGTGGGTCACAGATAGAAAGGGAAGTACAGAGTCATGATATCATGCCTGCTAACCAGAAGGCTGGTGGTTCAAACCACCAGTCACTTCTCAGAACGAAAATTAGGCAATCTACTTCTGTAGAGATACTGCCTTGGGAACCAAGGAGGGGTTGCTATAAGTCGAATCAACTCAATGGTAGTAGTAGTGATAGTAGTAAGTGAGATATAGGTAATATACTGAACCAATGATTTTCCCCAAAAGCAATTAAGTAAAATTTTATGAGTGACCTGTTTGAAGAAGTGTTCAATTAAACAATGAAAGCATTATAGCTACTCTAATAATACAATAATAGTAATAATAATGATTGTAATAATAATTTTTAAAACATTATTGAAAATTTACTATGTGTGAAGTGCTCTACCAAGAACTTCATATGAATTGTTACTTAGTCCTCCCAATAGCTCTCAAAAATAAGTACTATCAGTATCTCCATTTTACAGATGAGGAAACTGAAGGATGGAAAGGATACATAACTTGCCCAGGATCACACAGAGAGTAAGTGTTGGCACAAGAACGTGACTCCAGGTTGCCCAACCACTACACATGCTGACACCCTACCTATACTGTGCTCCACTTACCACACTCTACTGAAAGGACCAGGTGACATCACAAGACTCATGTGTGTGTGTGTGTGTGTGTGTGTGTGTATGTGTTTAATTTTTCTTATGATTTGGGTGAAAGTCTACAGGGCAAATTTATTTCTGACACAGCAGTTTATACAATTTTTGTCTTATGACATTGACTGCAATTTCCCACAATGGAACAGCTCTCTTCCCACGTCCTCCCCATAGTTACCTCTGCCCTGCATCCTTCCTTCCCATGCACTACTGTCCCCCAAGATGACTCCCTGTGCATACCTGTGATGACCTGTTCAATTTCTTCTTTTGTTATGGGTCTGTTCAAGTTTTCCACATCAGTCTGTATTAGTATAGGTAAGTAGCATATTTCTAGAAATCTGTCCATTTCTTCTAGATTTTCAAATTAGTTGGAGTACAGTTATTCATAGTATCCTGATACTATCTTTTTTATTTTAGTTGGTTCTGTTGTGATCTCACCCAATTCATTTCTTCTTCATGTTATTTGTGTTCTCTCTTTTGCTTTGTTAAATATGCCAGTAGTTTGTCAATTTTATTAATCTTTTCAAAAAAACAACCTTTAGTCTTGTTGATTTTTTTCTATTGTCTTTCCATTTACTGTTTTATTTATTTCTGCTCAAATCTTATTTCTTTTCTTCTGGTGACTGTAGGAATTTTTGCTGCTCTTTTTCTAACTGTTGGAGATGTTGCATTAAGGTGTTGATTTCAGCTCTTCTTTTTTGATGTGTGCATTTATTGCTATAGATTGGCCTTTGAGCACTCTTATTACTATGTCCCAAAGATTTTGGTATGTTGTATTTTCATTCTCATTTGATTCAAAGGATTTTTTTATTTCTTCTATTACACAGTCATTTTTAAGGAGAGTGTTATTCAGTTTCCATGTGTTTTCTCTTTTTCCATTGATCTTCCTATTGTTGATTTCTGATTTTACAGCATTGTGATTTGAGATGTTTTGCAGTATTTCAATGTTTTTAAATTTATTAAGGCTTTTTCTATAGCTTAACATATGATCTATCCTGGAGAATGTTCCATGTGCATTGGAAAAGAATGTATATTGTGCTATTGTTTGGTGAAGTGTTCTGTAGATGTCTATAAGGTCAAGTTGATGAATTGTACTGTTCAGTTCTTCTGCATCCTTGTTGAGTTTCTTTCCAGTTGTTCTATCTTTCATTGAAAGTGGTGTATTAAAGCCTCCTACTATGACTGTGTAGTCATCTATTTATTGTTTCAATTCCATTAATGTCTGATTTATGTATTTGGGAGCTCTTTCATTTGGTGTGTAGATATTTATTATGGTTATGTCCTCTTGTTCAATAGATGCTTTAATTATGAAATATTCTTCCTTGTCTCTTATGGTGATTTTTTTTTCTTAAAGTCAATTTTATGAGAAATTAATATTAATATTGCTCTTTTTTGGTTGCCATTTGTTTGATATATCTTTTCCCAACCATTGATTTTTTAGTCTATTTTTGTTTGTGTCTAGGGTGAGTCTCTTGTAGACTGCATATTGATGGGTTATATTTTCTTATTCAGTCTGAAACTCTGTCTCTTGAGTGATGCATTTAATCCATTGATATTCAGTGTAATTATCAACAAGTACGAATTTGTTGCTGTCATTTTTTTTCTTGGTGTTGCTGATTTCTTTGTTCCATACAATTTTCTGAGCTGAGCTTATTTTGTCTGTGAAGTGTGTTATCATTTCCTTCATTGCTCTTGTTTTATTATTTGCTAAATCTTTTTTATTGTGATGTGAAGGTTTATCATTTTTCTTTGTGATTACCTGGTGTTTTATAATTTTCTCCTTGAGTTTAGAACACTCCATTCTATCTTGCAGTTGTCCTGACTTCCTTACCATTTAGAAGTTCTGTAACTATACTATTTTTTTTCCCTCTTTTTATTTTGTAAATGTCCTCATTTGACATTGATGGCTCTGGTTCCCTGTTTGCAATTTGATTATAAAATAAGCTTATTTTACTTTGCATACTTCCATAACTAGGTTGGTTTCTGGGTTATGTCATCAGGTATGTTAATGGTGGGTTGTTATTTACTGTTATTGGTTCTCTGTCCAAAGGACTCCCTTTAGCATCTTTTGTAAAGTTGGTCTTGTTTTAACAAATTCCCTTAATTTCTGCTTATCCTGAAATGTCTTAATTTCACCCTCATATTTGAGGGACAATTTTACTGGGTATATAACTCTTGGTTGGAAATTTTTTTTTTTCTTTCAGGGTTTTTATATATGCTCTCTGATTGGCTTCTGCCTGCATGTTTTTTGCTGAGAAATCAGAGCTTAATCTGATTGGTTGCCTTTTGTAGGTAACTTTTAATTTTTCCTGTGCTGCTTTCAGGTTCCTTTCTTTGTCTTTGGATTTGGTGAGTTTGATGATGATATGTCTTGGTGATTTTCTTTTGGGGTCTATCCTGTTTGGGTTCATAGGACTTCTTGAATTGGCATATTCTTTTCTTTCATCATATCAGGAAAATTCTCTTCCAACAAATCTTGGACAATTTTCTCTGTGGTTTTATTTGTCTCTTCCTGTTCTGGAATTCTGATTACATGTAGGTTATTCCTTTGGATGGTATCCCACATGAATCTTAGGCTTTCTTCATTTTGTTTTCATCTTTTTTTCTGACTGATCCCTTTCTAAAAAAGTATTGAAGTATTTGTCTTCAATTCCACTAATCCTGTCTTCCATTGATTAAATTCTATTCCTTTGCCCTTTTAATATGTTATATATTTCTGAAAATTTAGTATTAATCTTCTGGATTTTTGTCTGTAGATTTTTCATCATTTCTCATTTTTCATTCATTTTGTCATTTTGTTCTTGTATTGTTTTCTGAAAATTTTCTAGGGTTTTGTATGTGTTTTCCTTAATTTTGTCAATGTTTTCCTTGATCTGTTTCTCAATCTGTTGAAGGTTCCTAAATATAATTCTCTTGAATTTCTCATCAGGGAGTTCTAATGCTGCATCTTCCTCAGGGTGTTCTGGGTCTGTATCTTGGTCCCCTGTTTCTATTGCTTTATATTACTTCTTTGTGCATACTGTGATCGTCTGTTGTCTCTGAGACATTGTAACATTGTTTTATTTATATTTAATTGGTGAGTGTATGTTGGAGTGATTTGTGCAAGATTTTCATTTTCTTTGTTTTGTTTGGATGTATCTGAATAAGCAGGTACTGTGCTCCTCTATTCACTAGTTGGCAGCACTTATGCACTTACCACATGTCTCCTGGTGGGGGTGAGAGAGAATGAGAGTGACAGCACAGATCTCTGTTTGTGAAGAGGTGTAAAGGTTCCTACTGGCTGTCATGTATCATTGTCCAGTTGGCACAGAAGCAAGTGGTGGCCCTCACTCAGTAAGGGGAGATGCAGGAGGTGTGGCTATGATTGAGTCATATGGGCACAGTTGCTGTTTCCCACTCAGACAAAAACAACAATAAAAAAACTATGAAAAAAAGTGAAAGCAAGAGGGCAAAAGACACACACCACAAAAAGACATGGGTAGAATCCTGAAAAGAGAAAGAAAGAAAGAAAAAGAAGAAGAAGAAAGTCAATAAATGAGACAAAATATTTAAAGAAATGCTTTAAAAGGACAAAAGAAATAATAATAGGAAGAGAATAAAACCCCAAAATATCTGGAAAGGGGGAATAAGAAAAAAGGGGTAGATCAAGAGAACAATGAAGGAAAAAAGTGGGAAAAATGCAAAAACAAAAACAAGGGATATGGAGAACCACTTGAAAGAAAAAAATGGGAACCAGGAAAAGGAAAGAGATAAAA
Organism: Orycteropus afer afer; assembly: GCF_000298275.1. Taxonomy (NCBI): domain Eukaryota; kingdom Metazoa; phylum Chordata; class Mammalia; order Tubulidentata; family Orycteropodidae; genus Orycteropus; species Orycteropus afer. Next base: position 5,565,474 of record NW_006921597.1, read on the forward strand.
GGCAGAACTAGAATTTAGGAAAGGAAGAAGAGAGAATAAAAGTAAAGAGGAAGAAGAAGAGGAAAACAGGAATAATTTTCAAAAAGAAAAAAAAAAAAAAAAGAAACAAAAAAGAAATGGGGGTGGGAGATGGAGAGGGCACCCAGGCTCCGTCAAAGCACACAGACTGGGATGGATTTCCTGCCAGCCCAGAAGATGGGTAGGAGTGAGGGATGGCCACACCTCTGTTCACCAAGAGGGTGTGGACTATAAGAGTAATAAGAGGAATATTATACCTCTCCAGTTCTCAGTATCTGGTATATCCTTGCTGTCCCCCAGCAAGTCAAGCTTATTCTTAGGTCCCTGGAATCTGAGAGAATGCTGTCACTTTAAATATCCAAAATGGCCATCTCTTACAAACATTCAAAATGGCCACGCCCTCTGGACAGTCAAAAGTCTACAGTTCAATTTGTCTCTTTCTTTGTTGTTTCCCTTTTTAGTCATCAGCCACTAGTGTAGTCATCCTTGCAGTCTTTCTCCAACAGGGCTACTTTTTAAGTTAATTCTTAGGTCCTAACACCACTTGGAAATATCCAAACTGTCTATGCCATCAGGATCACTGACAGTCCACAGCTCCGTTTGTCTCCCTATTCAATATTTTTATGCATGTTCTTCTACTAGTTGGAGTTTAGTCCACTTCTGTATCCTTCCTTTCAAAGCTCAGGGCTCCAGGATTATCTTCTGTATCTGTGTCAATTAGTTTCTCTTTTCTTTGTTGAAGAGGGTCTGTGTAGTTTGTCTGCCTAGTCTTCCATCTTACTGGAACTCTCCAACATCACTTTGTGGTCTTACACTTTGTGGTCCCCGAGAGGTACCACATACAGAATAAAGAGAAGACCAGTTTTAATTAGGAACAAATAGGGCCAACTATTCCTTCCACAAACATTTATTGAACATCCACAAAGTGCCTGATGCTATGAATGAGAAAATGGTAAATAAGATAGGTGTGGTTCTGGATATGTTAGCAATTTCAGATTAATGGACATTCATAACACCCTTCACCTCACTCACCAACTTCATTCTGAAGAGCTTTTGAAGTAACCTTGCAGTGGAACCTAAAAAGCAATTTCTGGGATAGAACTTTCAACTAACTCTGTTTTGAAGTTAGTCTGGTATTTGTTTATTTGAGGGTCATGAATTTCTTATATCTCAATCAAAGTTTTTACATCTTACCTATCCATGATACTTTAAAGAGCATATTTGAGGGAAAGAAAATGTAACACATGAGAAAGTACTTGAAGATCATTTACTGACTGGGATTGGAATAATATAATATATAACCAGTTGCTCTCTAGTTGATTCCAACTCATGAAGACCCCATGTGTGTCAGAGTAAAACTGTGTTCCACAGGATTTTTAATGGCTGAATTTTTCAGAAGTATATCACCAGGCCTTTCTTCTGAGGTGCTGAAGCCTCTAACTTTTTGATTAGCAGCTAAATGCATTAACCATTTGTACCATCCAGAGACTCCTATAATAGACGCACACATATTTGCTTGATGGGTTTATTACCTTTCCAGATGACACTTGTTTTTTAACCATTACTAATTTTCCCTTTCTTTCCCTCACATACTGCCAAAAAAATTGACATGGGAATTGAGGCAGCACAACAGGCTGACTAAGGAGACATCTTTAATTAGGTGACCTTTCCAAATGACTCTTAAATAATTTAACTTAGGCTATTGCATAACTGTGTCAGGTGAGCCTTAAAATATTCTGAGACGAGGCAGGTAGAAAGCAGAAGTGAGTGTGAGAAACAACTAAGGGAAAAATAGCTTAAGCAAGTCCTAGAGTGAACAGGAATCTCAGGTCCTATTCCAGGGTGCAAAGAGTTTCAGAGGAAGTCCAAATAGGAAGGAGCACCTGGCAGCTTGAAACTGGGAGTTAGGGAATGTGTCTGATTCCAGGCTATGATGCTAACTTTGAAGTTGCCATGAGGTGAAGCAGCCTCAAAGAAGTGTCAAACCCAGACCACAGGATGGCTTTGCAGGTGAACAGGGAAGCCCTCACTAACTGATTCACGTAGACAAGCTCTTATTCTACTGATACTTTGACTTTTACTACTACTTGGCCACGGATTCTCAAACTCAGTTCCATAGTGCCTTAGGGTTTAATTGAGTCATAATCAAGATCACCACACTTTATCAACTGTGTGGATAACTGACTTTAATGGAATAAGACTGAAAGCAACAAGATCACTAAAAGCTACTGAAGTCATTTAGAAAGAAATGACAGTAACTTGGAATTGGGTAATAGTGTTGGATATGGTGAGAAGTAGATTAACTCAGGTAATTTTTGGAAGGTAAAGCAGTCAGAATTCCTTATGCATCAGAAATGGAATGTGAAGGGGAAAAAAGGAGTTAAAGTATGACTCCTAGATCTAGGGCTTGAGTGGGCAAATATTGATATCATTTACTGAGATGGGAAACACAGGTGGAGAAACACGTTTGAGGAGAAATATCATAAATACTGATTTGAACATGTCATGTCTGAAATACCTATTAGAAGTGAAAATGTCAAGCTGCAAATGGATATTTGCTGGAGCTCAGGAGAAAGATCAAGCCTAGAGATATGAGTTTAGGAGCCTTCAGTTTACAATCCACCATTTGTCTATCAGTTTGTCATAGTGTATTGGCTTGTGTGTTGCTGTGATCCTGGAAGCTATGCTACAGGTATTTCAAACACCAGTAGGGTCACTCATGGTGGACAGGTTTCTGTGGAGCTTCCAGACTGAGACAGACTAGGAAGAAGGATGTGGACAGGTTCACTTCTGAATAGTAGGGAAACACTGTCTGATATAGTGCTGGAAGATTAGGCCCTCAATTTGGAAGGAATTCAAAATAGGACTGATTAGGGAAAGCTGCCTCCTCAAAGTAGAGTCAACCTAGATGACATGGATGGAATAAAGCTTTTGGGACCTTCATTTGCTGATATGGCATGACTCAAAATGATAACAGTGGCAAACATCCATTAATGATCAGAACATGGAATGTTCAGAGTAAGAATCAAGAAAAACTAAATTGTCTAAAATGAAATGGAACACATGAAGATCAATATCCTAGACATTAAATCAAAACCAAACTCACTGCCATCAAGTCAATTTGACTCATAGAGACGCCTCATTTGATTTCCGAGGCAAGTGGTGCATAAGGTATTTGACTGCTAACCAGATGGATGGCAGTTCAAACCCACCAGCCGCTTCTCAGAAGGAAGATTGGGCAATCTACTTCTGTAGAGATACCACCACAGAAACCCAAGGAAGAGTCGCTATGGGTTGGAACCAACTCAACAGCAGTGAGTTCATTTTATATCTATGGAAGTAGATTGCCCAGTCTTCCTTCCAAGGAGTGGCTGGTGTGTTTGAACCTCCAGCCTTCTGGTTAGCAGTCAAATACCTTAGGCACTATGCCACCAGAGCTCCCATCCTAGACTTTAGTGAGCTGAAATGGTGTGGTGCAGTGAATTACTTGGTATGGCTTTTCCAGCCATGTTTTTTTTGTTGTTTATTTATTTTTATTTTTTCTTTTTTAATTGTGCTTTGGGTGCAAATTTACAGAGCAGAATTTGTTTTACATTCAACAGTTTTTGTACATGTGGTTTCTCTCCCCAATTACCATTCCCAACCCTAACCCACTCTCCTCCTCTCCCTTCCCAGTGACCCCCCATCCCTGTGTCCTTCTTAGTTATGCACTCCTGTCTGTCCAGCTTTTCCTCCATGTGAATGTTGCCCCTCTGGTGCTCCATGGCTGATTGCTCCAAGGGATATATCTGTGTAGAGCAGGTGGGTGCATCACCCTGGGTTGGGATTTCTGCATGTAAGTCTTATTACTGTTGGACTGAGAGCCAGCCCTTGAGAGTGAGTTTTGTCCCAGGTCCAGAGTGTATACCAGGGTCTTGGAGGGTCCACCAGACTCCATATGACCAGTAATTCTGGTTGATATTGTGTTTCTGAATTTTGTTCCACATTTTTCGTCCCACTCTATCCAGAATCTCCAGTTTTGACCCCTTCCCAAGTGGTTGACATTGGTAGCTGGGCACCATCTAGTTCTGGTCTCAAGGTCCATCATATCCTAGGGCTGATTGTTTCCAAATGCACTTGGTTTTCTTCACTCTTCTTTGCTTCAAACGAGAGGAGACCATTAGCTGCATTTTGGGTGGCCGCTCAAAAGCTTTTAAGACCCCAGTCGCTACTCACCAAAGTAGGTTGTGGAACAAGATTTTTATGTATTATGTTGTACCAATTGAACCTGGTGTCCCCCAATACTATAGTCCTGAGGAGTCTGCAGATCTGGTGGTTCTGTCTCCCAAGGTGTCTGGCTGTCTATGAGGGATTGCTCCATGTCTGTCTTCCATTGTTTCTATAATGATTGTGATTATTCTGTATCACTAGTATCTGTGCAAGATTAGCCTCTGCTGAATTAGTCTAGAGTATATTCCTGTTCACTGACCCCCATCTGATCTTCTCAGTTTTCTGTGTATTTATCTGTAGCCTGGTGTTTAGTGTTAGTGGTAATGCAGTATTGTGGTTATACTGGTATTAGCCGCTTTTGTCTATATCCTATGTGCACAATTCAGTGTCCTCCCTTTCCCCAATGTTATCATGCTGGTCACAGATTCTTTTCACACCATCCCTCCCCTTACCCAATTCAGCATGTGGGTCCCAACTTGTCTGAAATTTTTCCCTTCCCTTCCCTCCCATCCCCAGTAAACTACAAAGTGAGTTCCCTTCCCTAAGCAAACCCTTCCTTGTCATTTTACAGGAATGGGCTCATACAATATTTGTCCTTTTGTGACTGACTTATTTCACTCAGCATAATGTCCTCCAGGTTCATCTGCATTGTGAGATGATTTGCGTATCTTTCATTGTTCTTTAATCTAGCATAGTATTCCATTGTGTAAATGTACCATACTTTGGTTATCCATTGATGTGTTGATGGGTATTTAGGTTGTTTCCATCTCTTTGCTATAGTGATTTGTGCTGCAATGAACATGGATGTGCATATGTCTGTTCATGTCCTGTCTCTTACCTCTTTAGGATATATTCCTAGTAATGGAGTTGCTGGTTCAAATGGTATTTCTATTTTCAGTGTTTTAAGGAAATGCCATACCATTTGCCACAATGGTTGTACCATTTTACAGTCTCACCAGCAGTGTATGAGAATTCCAAACTCTCTACAAGCTCACCAGCATTTGTAATTTTCTGTCCTGTTGAACTTTGCTATTATTGCTGGGGTGAGATAAAATCTCATCATTGTTTTGATTTCCATCTCTCTAATGGCTAATGATTGTGAGCAATTCCTCATGTGTTTGTTGACTGCCCATATATCATCTTTAGTGAAGTGTCTGTTCATGTCCCTTGCCCATTTTTGAACTGGATTGTTTGTCTTTTTGGCATTAAGGCATTAAAGTTTTCTATAAATTTTGGTGATAAGTCCTTTTTCAGATATGTCATAGTCAAATATTTTCTCCTGATCTGTAGGTTTTCTTTTTACCCTTTTGGAGAAGTATTTCAATGTGCATAAAAATTTAATTTTTCAAAAGGTCCCAGTCATCTAGCTTCTCTTCCACCTCCTATGGCTTCTAGGTTATGCTTGATAGTCTATTTATGCAATAATTAGGGCTCCTAGGTTTGCCCCTATTTTATCTTTGATGAACTTTATAGTTTTGAGTTTTACATTTAAGTCTTTGATCCATCTTGAGTTTGTTTTTGTGTATGGGGTGAGGTATGGGTCTTGTTTCATTTTTCTGCAAATAGATACCCAATTTTGCCAGCACCATTTGTTAAAGAGGCTATCTCTTCTCCATTTAGTGGGTTTTAGTCCTTCGTCAAAGATCAGCTGTCCAAAGATGGATGGGTCTATATCTGGTTTTTATTCTGTTCCATTGATCTATCTGTCATCATTGTACCAATAACACACTGTTTTGACTAATGTGACTGTATAATAGAGTATGAGATCTGGGAGTATGAGACCTCCCACTTTGTTCCTCCTCTTCAGTAGTGCTCGACTTATCTGAGGTCTCTTTCTTTTCCATATGAAGTCAGTAATTGGTTTGTCCATATCCTTAAAAAAATTTGTTGGTATCTGGTTCAGGATTGCATTAAATGTGTAGATTGTTTTAGGTAATACTGAATTTTTCACAATATTCAGTCTGCCTATCTATGGACAAGGCAGATTCTTCCATTTATGTAGAGCCCTTGTTGTCTGTTGTAGTAGTGTTTTATAGTTTTCTTTAAATAGGTCTTTTGTGTTTCTGGTAAGATTTATTGCTATATATTTTATCTTTTTGGTAACTATTGTAAATGGTATTTTTTCCCTTATTTTTTTCCCCCAGAGGTCTCTTTGTTGGTGTAGAAGAATCCAACTGATTTTTGTATGTTGACCTTGCATACTGCCACTTTGCTGAACCTCTCTCTTAGTTCCAGTAGGTTTTTTTGCCGAGTCTCTTGGGTTTTCTATGTATAATATGTCATCCATATATAGAGATAGCTTTACTTCTTCTTTGCCAATTTGGATGCCTTTTATTTCTCTTTCTTGCCTTATTGCCATGAGTAGGACTTTCAATACAATGTTAAATAGAAGTGGTGATAGAGGGCATCCTTGTCTGGTTCCCATTCATAAGAGGAATGCTTTGAGTCTTTCTCCATTAATGATAATGTTGGTCATTGGCTTTGCATATATATGCCATTTATTATATTTAGGAATTTCCCTTCTATCCCTATTTTGCTAAGATGTCTGAACAGGAACAGGTGTTAGATTTTATCAAATGCCTTTTCTGTGTTGATGGACATGTTCACATGGTTTTTTGTATTGTTTTGTTTTGTTTATGTGGTGGATTACATTGATTGTTTCTCTGATGTTGAACCATTATTATTTTATTTTATTTTATTTTTTACTGTGATTTGGGTGAAAACTTACAGAGCAAATACACTTTCCATAGCAGATCACATACACTTTGTCTCATGACACTGACCACAATTTAGCACAATGCAATATCTCCCCTCCCACTTCCTCCTGATAGTTACCTCTTCCCTGTGTCCATCCCTCCATGCACTCCTACCCCCTGAACTGTCTCCCTGTGCCTTAGCAGCCCTTCTTTCTCTCTTGCTTGTTCTCTCCAAGGAGTGTATCTACCTCAGGTAAATGCTCAACTAGAATGCCTGTCTATTGTTTGGCTGGAAACCACAGGTGTGCGTTCAATTCCACACCTGAAGGGCAGCTAGGGGCCATGTCTCAGTGGTTCCACTAGGCTTGATCAGGCCAGCAAACCTGTTCCTCACTTTTTGTTTTTTTCCAAATGATTTTGACTATGGTTCCACATTGTTCCCCTGTCTATCCAGGATCTCCTACAAAGATCCTCTTCCAAGTGGTTGACAGTAGTAGCCAAGCACCATCTATTTCTTCTAGTCTCATAGTCATATAGGCTGCAGATCAGATGGTGTACCAGTCGCTAGGACTAATTGTTTCCATGAATTTTGGTTTTCTTCATTCTTCTTGGCTCTGGACAAGGAGAGACCCATCGTTGCATCTAGACAGTGATGTTGAACCATTCTTGCATACCAGGTATGAATCCCACTTGATCAGGATGTAGTATTTTTTTTATCTGTTGTTGGATTCTGTTGGCTAGAATATTGTTGAAGATTTTTGTGTCTATGTCCATGAGGGATATTGTTCTGTAGTTTTCATTTTTAGTGGTGTCTTTCCCTGGTTTTGGTATCAGTGTTATGCTTGCTTCATAAAACTAATTTGGAAATATTCCATCTTTTTCTATGTTGTGGAATAGCTTGAGTAGTACAGGTGTCAACTCTTCCCTGAATGTTTGGTAAAATTCTCCAGTGAAGCCATCAGGGACAGGACTTTTTCTTGTGGAAGGTTTTTTTTTGTTGTTGTTGTTGTTTTTGTTTTAATGATCTGTTCAATTTCTTCCTTTGTTATGGGTCTGTTCAAATATTCTGTCTCAGGCTGGGATAGTTTAGGTAGGTCTTGTGTTTTTGGAAACTTATCCATCTCTTCTAGGTTTTTGAATCTATTGGAGTATGGTTCTTCATAATATTATGTCAGTGTCTTTTTTTATTTCAGTTGGTTCTGTTGTGATGTCACCCTTTCATTTATTATTCTTGTTATTTGCATTTTCTCTTTCTTTTCTTTTGTTAGATTTGCTGATGGTTTGTCAATTTTGTTAATCTTTTTGAAGAACCAGAATCTTGTTTTGTTGATTTTCTCTATTGATTTTTTTGTTTTCTGTTTCATTTATTTCTGCTCTGATCTTTATTATTTCCTTACTTCTGAATAGTGTAGGTATCTTTTGCTACTCTTTTTCTAATTGTTGGAGTTGTTGAGTTACAGTGTTGATTTTTTTTCCCTCTTTTGATGTGCATTTATTGATATAACTTGACCTTTGAGTACTGCTTTTGCTGTGTCCCATAAGTTTGTTAAGCTGTATCTTCATTCTCATTTGTTTCTAGGAATTTTTTTTTATTTCACACTTTATTTCTTCTATTATCTAGTAGTTTTTGAACAGTGTATTTTTCAACTTCCACAAGTTTGATGTTTTTTTCTTGATCTTCCAATTATTAATTTCTAATTTTATAGCATTGTGGTCTAAGAAGATGCTTTGTAGTATTTCATTGTTTTTGAATTTATTGAGGCATGTTTTATGTCCTAACATATGATCTACTCTGTAGAGTGATCCATGTGCACTGGAGAAGAATATGAATTGTGCGTTTGTTGGATGGAGTGCTCTGTATATGTCTATGAGGTCGAGTTGGTTGATTGTGTGTTGAGTTCTTCTGTATCTTTAGTTGAGTTTTTTTTTTTTTCTAATTGAGCTCTCTTTCCTTGAAAGTGGTGTGTTAAAGTCTCCTACTACTATTATAGAGTTGTCTATTTTCCCTTTCAATTAAGTTAATATTTGATTCATGTATTTTGGAGCACTTTCATTGGGTGGTTTGATATTTATTATGGTAATATCTTCTTGCTCAATTGACCCTTTCAGCATTATATAGTGTCCTTTTTTGTCCCTTATGCTGTTTTTCACCTTGAAGTCTACTTTATCAGAAATTAATATTGCCACTCCTGCTCTTTTTTGGTTACCATTGCCTTGGTATATTTTTTCCACCCCTTAACTTTTAATTTTTTTTTTTTTTTATCTTTGTGTCTAAGGTGAGTCTCTTATAGGAAGCAAATTGATGGGTCTTCTTTTACCCAATTTGCCACTCTCTTTCTCTTGACTGGTGCATTTAGTCCGTTCACATTCAGTGTAATTAGTGATAGGTGTGAATTGATTGCTGTCATTCTATTGTGTTTTTTGTCATGCTGTTGGAGAATTCCTTGGTCCAAATACTTTTCTGTGCCGAGTTCATTTTGTTATCAAGTTTTCCTCTTTTTTCTTCTTTATTTTTGATTATGTGCTTACTAAATCCATATGTTTTCCTTCTTTCTGGGTTTGCTTAGGGGGATAGTTAATTTTCTCTGTAGTTACCTTGGAGTGAATTTGCCTAAGGCACTGGACTGCTAACCAGAGGGCTGGCGGTTCAAACCCACCAGCAACTCCTCGGAAGGAAGATGGGGCAATCTACTTCCATAATGATACTGCCTCGGAAACCCAAGGAGGGGTCATTATGAGTCAGGTCTGACTTGACAGCACATAACAACAACAACATAATTTTGGAACAGTTTCTTCTATAAGGACAATGTCTTGTCTTCCTGTCCGTTTGGAAGTTTTGTACCTAGAACTTTTATTCCCTCTACTTGCTTTGTTGCTGGTGTTGTGTACAGACTGACTCCCTTTGTGGTAGTTAAGCTTGTGTGTCAACTTGTCTGGGCCTGTTTGAGTGGCTGGGCAACTGAATGTGGTTATTTCCTATGATGAGACTGGTAATTAACTCCATGGTGGAATCTATTGGAGCAGCTGAGTAGCTGCTTTAGGGATGTGGTCTGCTTCCCATATATAAGAAACAGTTTGGGAATGGTCTCTAGTCTTTTGGCACACTTGGACCCTACATGTAGCTAAGTTGTTGTTCAGCAGCTTGCCATGTCATGCTGATGTTGGGACTTCATCTGGACTTGAATTAGTGTTCTGCCATGTTGTTTGGTAAACTTGAGACTGTGCCTTTTTACTTGCCAACTTTGGGCTTGTCAGCCTCAGTAGCCAGAAGTTATCTGAGTGAAGAAAAGCCTCCAGCTTCAGTGGGCTGGGAGCAAGAGGCAGAGCTGAAGCCCAAAGTTGAGGGGTTTTCACCCAGGCCCTAGAGCCTAGCACTATGAACTCAGACTTGAAGCCTCCAAAATTTTAAGAGAATAAACTATTTGTTCAAGCCATTCCATTTGTGGTATAGTCCTATCAGAGTGGCACTAGGTAACCAAAACAACACGTTTCTTTCTGTACAATGTTTTATGAGCTTATTTTGAGCATTTATTTCTGATTCTGTTTTAGTGTTGATGTCATGTGTCCTGATTTTAATTTGTTATTCTCTGCTGTGGGTCCTCTACTAGAAGGACTTCCTTAAGCATTTCTTATAGGGTTGGTCTGGTTTTCACAAAATCCCTTAATTTCTGCTTGTCTGATTTTACCCTCACATTTGATTGACAATTTGGCAGATATAGAATTCTTGGTTGGAAGCTCTTTTCCTTCAGTGTTTTATACATGCTGTCCCATTGCCTTCTTGCCACATAGTTTCTGCTGAGTGATAGGAACTCAGTTTAAATGCATGTCCATTGTAGGTGACATTTCTTTTTGCCCAGCCTGCTTGCAAGATTCTTTCTTTGGCTTTGGTTTTGGAAGGGTTTGATTATGATATGTCTTAGTGACTTTCTGTTGGGATCTATCCTGTATGGAGTTCTTTGAGCTCCTTGGACAGATATCTTTTCTTCCTTCATGATATGGGGAAAATTTTTTGTGAGCAAGTCTTACACAATTTTCTGTGTTTTTTTCACCTCCTCTTGTTCTGGTATTCCAATGAGGTGTATGTTGTTTCTTTTCATGTCATGACCTATAATCCTTAGGTTCAATTCACTTCTCTTAAATCTTTGTTCTGATTTTTCTTCATACAGGCTGGTGTCAAGGGATTTATCTTCTCATTGGGAAATGCTTTCTTCAGCCAATTACAGCCTATTCTTCTGTGCTTCCACTGTGTTGTGTAATTCAGTAATTTTAGTATTCATTTTCTTGATTTCCAACTGCTGTTTCTGTATGAGTTCTGATTATGTATTCATCTTGTTATTTTGTTCTTCAATTTTTTTTCCTGAATTCTTCCATGATACTGTGTGTGTTCTCCTTGGTTCTGTTTGTGGTTTCCTTGAGCTCTTGTAGAGTTCTATAAACATGTCCTCTAAATTCCTTCTCAGATAATTCTATTGCCTCTTTTTCCTCCATGTTTAATGAGTTTTTAGCCTGGGGTTTTATTTCTATTGTCTTACCCTGTTTTGTTTGTTTGATTTGAAGTTGTCTGTTGTTGGTGGCATAGTGCTTAAGGCATTTGACTTCTGACCAGAAGTTTGGCAGTTCAAACTCACCAGCCACTCCTTAGGAGGAAGGTTAGACAATCTACTTCTGTAGTGATATCACCTTGGAAACCCAAGGAGGAGTTGCTATGAGTTGAATCTGACTCAATAGCAGTGAGTGAGTAAGTGAATGTTGTTTCCTAGACATTTTGAAGTTACTGTCTTTAACTGTTAGTTATGTATTAAATTGTTTTGCCTTGATTTTATGTTTAAATATATTTGCAAGGGTATAGCTGGTATATTTTATTTATTTATTTTATTATTAATTCAGATGTGCTGGGTTGCTCTGCAGTTTTCTTGGTATTGATGGAATCACTGTAGGGAATGTGGATGCAGATCTCTCTTTGTCATGAAGGGGATTTAGAGTTGGGACAACAGGTGTTGTGGTGGCTTAACATGGTTCTTCTATTGGGTGAGGGAGGGGACAAGGGATAAAAAGGAAGAAAACAAAAGAAAAAAAAAAAAAGGTGCCAGTAGTGAGTCCCCACTTTCCACATTTCCATACTTACTGCTAGTTCTGGGATTTTGTTTTGAGTCTGCTTGGGATGGCTACCAATGAGGACATTTGGTTGTAACTTACAGACCCAGAGTTCAAAATAGGCAAAGACCCCAATGGTTAGGGGGCTGCTACTTTCCACTTGGGTCAGAAAGCTGCAAAAACCCCGTACTCCAGTCCACTCTGTACTAAAAAGCTGTCATATAAGAGTTGAATCCCAGCCTTGCACTGTGAGCTCATCCCAGGGCCGGCCTACCTGTGGCAAGTTTCCTCCCTTCCCCCTTTCCACTCTCAACTCAGCAGCAACCTGAGCCACAGGGGTTTCTGCTATGTTTCTCAGAAATGTCGTCCACTTACTCAGCTCAATTCCCAAGGTTATCATCAAAAGCTGCTGTTGTGAATAGTCTGAGTCCCCAAAGCTGCTGTTGGTTCCTTGGTGTCCCTTTTTTCTCTTTTCCCCTGTGGCTTTCTCTCATATTGTCAAAAGTGTTTTCTGCTTCTGTGTCTCTCCATCTCCCCCACTGACTGGGCAGTTTGTTTATTTTTCTTTTTCCTGGATGTTTACCCTGCTTTTTTTTTTTTCTCCTCCACTAAATCTGCCCGTCTTTAATTAATGAGCTGTTGACAGCCCCAGAATCCCTGCTTCAAACTGCTGCACCTAGTTTTTCAGGCATTAAGATGCTAGAAGGAACAAATGTGTGGGCTACAGGTACTGCACCATCTCACAATTAGTCTCCAGCCATAGTCTTTGTAACTCCCACCAGATTACTGGGTGGGACCATGCAAATAAGGTACATAGAAAACTAAAGTAAGGATTGGTTAGTTTTGTTATGCTGCTGGGCTTAAAATGAGCCCTCCTAGCTCTGGTAGCGTAGTGCCTAAGGTACTTGACTGCTAACCTTCCTTGTAAGGAAGATGGGGCAATCTACTTCCATAGTGATACTGCCTTGGAAACCCAAGGAGGGGTCACTTTGAGTTGGGTCCAACTCGACTGCACATAATAACAACAGCAGAGGTAGAAGCAGATATCTCACTGCCGTTAAGAGAGAAGAGCTGGAGGTGAAGTGGAGCATGTCCTTGGACACATGATCCTTGCACTGGACTTCCTTGGCAGAGACGTTCCGGCAGAGATACCCAGCTGAGAGATGGTGTCAGTGGAACAGAGGCATGAGACAGAACACCAGCCATTCCAGCCCATGGAGCAAGAAAGCTGAATGCCATTGGGCAGGAGTCTTGCTGCCAGAGTGGGATACACATAGCTGAACCTATTGGCAGAACTAAAAGACCTTTGTAACACTTGTCCAAGCAGGGAAAAGGCCAGGCCAAGAAGCCAAGGGACCAAGAGGCAGCCTGAGAGCATAGCAGAGGGGAGATTGTCCTGATCAAAGAACTGTATCCTGAGCACATTCCTGAACCTGAATTGTAGCCTGTTACTTCCCTAATAAACTTCACAATCATGAGTACTGTCTGAGAGTTCTGTGTGGCCATTGCAACAAATTATACAACCCAGCAGAGAAGTAGTGAGTGCCATTGGGGGGACAGTTGTCAGAGTTAGTAAAAAGGCTGGTGGGCAGTGACATGTCTAGCTTCATAGGAATAAGCCTTGAACTATTGATAGTGACTCTGTTTCTCTCTTGTGAGATTGGAGGAGGTCAGAAGATGCTGTCTCCGTGTTCTGTTTGCAAATGGACTATAGTATTAGTCATTTTGAATTGGACAATCATATGGTCTACTACACTGGGGATGACAAATTGAAGAGGAATAACATAACATTAATCATCAAAAAGAACATTTCAAAATCTATCCTGAAGCACAATGTTGTCTCACTCAACTCACCACTGTTGAGTCAGATCCAACTCATAGCAACCCTGTCTTGGGTTTCGAGGGGGTATCACTATGGAAGTAGATTGCCCAACCTTCCTTCCAAGGAGTGGCTAGTTGTCAGTGACAGGATAAAAACACATGCCTACAATGAAGACCAGTTAATATTGCTATTATTCAAATTTACACAATACCCACTAAAGCTAAAGATGAAGAAATTGATGATTTTTTACCAAGTTCTGCAAATTAACAAAACATGCAATCAAGATGCATTGATAATTACTGGAATGCAAAAGTTAGAAACAAAGAAGCATCAGTAATTGGCAAATATGGCCTTGATGATAGAAATGATGCTGGAGATTGCAAAATGATTTATTCATCACAAATACCTTTTTTCAACAACATAAATGAACATTATACATGTGGACCTCATTTGGCAGAATACATGGGAATCATCTTTGGAAAGAGACAATGGAGAAGCTCAATATCATCAGTCAGAACAAAGCCAGGGGCTGAGTGTGGGAACAGACCATCAAAGGCTCATATGCAAGCTCAAGTTGAAGCTGAAAAAAAATTCAAACAAGTCCATAAGAGCCAAAATGTGACCTTGAGCATATCCCACCTAAATTTAGAAACCATCTGAAGAGTAGATCTGATTCATTGAACACTATGACTGAAGACAAGATGAGTTGTGGGATGACATCATAACCATCATACACAAACAAAGAAAAGGGACATTAAAAAGACAGAAATAAAAGACTAAAATAGATGTCAGAGGAGACTCTGAAACTTGCTTCTGAGTTGAGTAGCCAAAAAAAAATGGAAGAAATGAGGTAAAACAGCTGAACAGAAGATTTCAAAGGGCAGCACAAGAAGGCAAAGTAAAGTATTATAATGAAATGTGTAAAGACTTGGAATTAGAAAATCAAAAGCAAAGAAAAACTAGGCATTTCTAAAGCTAAAAGAAAAAAGTTCAAGCCTGCAGTTGCAATATTGAAGAATTCTATGGACAAAATATTGAAAGATGCAGAAAGCATAAAAAGAAGTTGGAAAGAATACGTAGAATCACTGTACCAAAAGAATTGGTCAATGTTCAACCATTTCAGGAGTAAGCAAAAAATCAAGAACCAATAGTACTGAAGGAAGAAGTTCAAACTGCACTGAAGGAATTGATGAAAAACAGAGCTCCAGGAATTGATAGAATACCCACTGAGATGCTTCAATAAACAGATGTAGTGCTGAAGGCACTCACTCATTTATGCCAAAAAATTTGGAAGACACCTACCTGCCCAAATGACTGGAAGAGATCCATATTTGTTCCCATTCCAAAGAAAGGTGAGCCAACAGAACATGAAAATTATTGAACAATATCATTAATATCACAGGCAAGTAAAATTTTGCTGAAGATAATTCAAAAATAGTTGAAGCAGTACATTGATGTAAAATTGTTAGAAATTCAAGCCAGATTCAAAAAAGTATGTGGAACGAGAGATATTGTTGTTGATGTCAGATGATTCTTGACTGAAACCAAAGAATACCATAAATATGTTCACCTGTGTTTTATAGGCTATTGACTATGTGGATCATAACAAATTATGGATAACATTACAAAAAATCAGAATTCCAGAACTCTTCATTGTCTTCATGAGGAACCTATATATAGACTGAAAGGCAGTCATTTGAACAGAAAAAGGGTATACTGCATGCACTAAAATCAGGAAAGTTGTTTTGTTCTGTTGTACATAGGATCACTATGAGCTGAGACTGACTCAATGTCACCTAAGAACAAGTAACAACATAGATTTTAATTGTCACTTAAAACCATGGGATTCAATATGATCACCTAAGGTAGCTATTTTCAACCCTAACAGCTTATTAAAAATACCTTGAGTTGGTTGCTTCCTTCTCAGTCTTTCTAAGGAGTTACAGAGTCCTCTTCTCTCACCCTCCATCATATGTTGCTTCCAAGGCTCTCTCCTCTACCTTCATGTATTTGCTCCTGAGACAGTTTCTGGCAAGGGTTTCCTTGCTGTCTCTGCTACTGATGTTTCCCAAATCTAAATCTCAAGCTGAAATCATCTCCTGGTCTCTAGAATTATGTATCCAACTGCATACTGTACTTCTCAGTCAGGATGTACTCCAGGCTGTTATATTTAGCAGTCAAAAACTGAGAATATCTTCTTTCCCAGAAAACTTCCTTTCTTCTCTAGCATCCAGGTAGCCACCAAAGCTAGAAATAAGAAAATTTTCCTAGATCCTTCCCTGTCCCATATTGCCATAGCTAACCAATCCAAAAGTGATATTTATTTTCTTAACACTTCAATTCTCTCTTTCCAGTCTTCATTCCAGATCCTCATCATTTCTTTCTTATCAATCTTGCTCAGGTTCTATCTCACGCAACTCCATCCTGGACAAGAATACACTAGAATATCCCCAAATAAAAAATACAATGGTTTCATCAAAAATCTTCACTCAGACTCCAATGCCTAAAAGACAAAATTGAAATTTGTTAACGTGGCATCATCTTCCCAAGATCTAATCCATGGATACTTTCTTGGTTTTCTATCATTCCATTTCCCCTTTCAATGATTTTTTCAGCCCCAGACATAGCAATATGTAGTTTCCTCTGCCAGAATGGGTTCCTACCCTCTACATTTACCCAAGGAGCTCTGGTAGCGTAGTGCCTAAGACACTTGACTGCTAACCAGAAGGCTGGTGGTTCAAACCC
>NW_006921597.1:5582157-5591673 GCF_000298275.1 Orycteropus afer afer
GTCTTTAACATAAGTCTCCCATCCCTATATATTATTTTCTAGTCCTTTTGTAACAAGAATAAATGGAGAAGAATGGGGGTAGTAAGTGGTTGCACACAAGATGGGCTATATGTACACAAAAGAGCTCTGGTAGCGTAGTGCCTAAGACACTTGACTGCTAACCAGAAGGCTGGTGGTTCAAACCCACCAGCCACTCCTTGGAAGGAAGGTTGGGCAATCTACTTCCACAGTGATTCCACCTCAGAAACCCAAGGAGGGGTCACTATAAGTCAGGTCTGACTCAACGGCACATAACAACAACATCTACCCAAGCCCTATTCAGTCTTTATACTTAGTTTCTACCTGAAACTTCTAGGTCCCTCCGGGAGCCATCTTCTCCTAACTGCTCATCACATGTTTTATGGATTTCCATTAAAATGATTACTATTATATTGTACATTATTTCTGTAGCTATTATTTTTTTTCTCAAAGAAGCCCTCCAAATTGTATTAGCTTCAGACCCCACAAAATTTGTATTTCCCTCTGACAGAATTTATATCTTTTTCATCGGAAACCCAAGGAGGGGTCGCTATGAGTCAGGGCTGACTCGACGGCACATAACAACAACCACAATTGACAGAATTTATATCTTTTTCATCTTTACACCCAAATCAGCTAGCATGGTGTCTTACACATACTACATGCTCAAAACAAATTTGAAGTAATTAAGTTCAACATCACATTCTATTGCAAGAGGGAATTCTGTATAGCCATGGGTTTGGGAAGTGTAGAAATATAAATTTGGGTCTGGGCTCTGACACTTCCTACCTGTGTAATTTTGGAAAATTGTATTAGCCCTAGCTATAAAATGAGGCTACTAATAGAACTTAACACATAGGATTCTCATGTGGTTAAATGAGAATAATTGTGAATAGAAAAATACTAATCCAATAACTGAATATTTTATATCAAATATTTAGAGTTATAGGATGGCTTTAAATACTATGATATTATTATTTCTAAGTAACATGAGAAACAATTTTTTTGCAAGATTATGTGTATATATTTAGAAAATATTTATAGAGTGAGTGGGGTTATTGATTTCTTATGAGTAATTCCACAGGTAGAACTTTGCATACAGTTAAAATTTTAATAAATATTAACTGATTTTAATCAGTTAATTTGAGCTTAGTTTGAGCTGAGTTAGTTTGAGCTTAGAGATTAATAGAAAGTTGTGGATAAAACAACCCAACCCACCAACACATATGGGCTTATTCTAGTATCAATCAATACACACTCTATGCCTCAAATGAAAGATTGCATTTAATAGCAATTTGCATTTGTTCTTTCATGATTGAGTTTGTTCAGTTCCTGCCAGAAATAGTATTTCTGTGAAGTACTCATTCAGACAAGTTATTTTCTCTGAATCCAGCAACTTAATTTGCCTAATACATGTTGTTGTTGTTGTTACGTGCCCTCAAGTCGGCCCCGACTCATAGTGACCCCTCCTTGGGTTTCCGAGGCAGTATCACTACAGAAGTAGATGGCCCTATCTTCCTTCCGAGGACTGATTATTTATCCAATACTCAAAATACATCAAACTACTGGAATAACTGAACAAAGCAGAGTTTCCAATTGTATGTAAGTTATGGGTTACATACTCCCTCAAATCTTAGGGTTCCATATTTCACTGTAAAGTCTCACAGAACTCGTGAACTGCCAAGAAAATGGCTTATGTAGTTGTGAAGGCTGGTAAGTCCCAAATCCATGGCTCAGGTGTCAGTCTGGAGAGTTCTCCTCACTTAGGGGTGGCAGGCACTGATAGATCCTCGTTGGCAATTCTCAAGCCACAAGAAATGGGGGTGAGATGATGACAAATCAAATGCAGGGCCCAGAGAAAGAGAGTGAATTTTGCCAGAGCATTCATATATACACCCTCAAGGAAACTAGGGGGGTAATCCTCCTTCATTAACATAACAGACAATTCACCCCAAAATGGAACCATCACCATAGGCATGTTGTTGTTGTTGTTATGTGCCATCAAGTCAAACCCACTCATAGCAACCCCTCCTTGGGTTTCCGAGGCAGTATCACTACGGAAGTAGGATTGCCCAACCTTCCTTCTGAGGAGTGGCTGGTGGGTTTGAACCGCCAGCCATCTGGTTAGCAGGCAAGTGTCTTAGCCACTATGCTACCAGAGCTCAAGGGTAGGATTTACAATGTATCACAAAATGAAGGACTTATGGCTAGAACTGAATACACAGAGTCACTGTACTTAAAAGAATTTGTCAATGTTCAACTACTTCAAGAGGTAGCATATGACTAATAATCAATGGTATTGAAGGAAGAAGTCCAAGCTGAACTGAAGGAATTGGCAAAAAACAAGGCTCTGTGAATGGACAGAATACCCATTGAGATGTTTCAACAAATGAATGCAGTGCTCCAGACACTTATTCTTTTATGCCAAGAAATTTGGAAGAAAGTTACCTGGCCAAGTGACTGGAAGATATCAGTATCTGTGACTATTTCAAAGAAAGTGAGCCAACAAAATGGAAATTATTGAGCAATATCTTTAACATTACACACAAATATAATTTTGCTGAAGATAATTCAAAAATGGTTACAGCAATATATTGACAGGGAACTGCCAGAAATTCAAGCTGGATTCACAAGAGAACATGGAACAAGAGATATCATTGCTGATGTCAGATGGATATTGGCTGAAAGCAAAGAATACCAGAAAGATGTTTATTTGTGTATTATTGGCTATGCAAAACATTAAATTGTATAGATCATAACAAATCATGGATAATATTGAGAAAAATAAGAACTCCAGAACACTTAATTGTGCTCATGAGGAACCTGTACATAGACCAAGAGGCTGACATTTGAACAGAACAAGGAGATATTATGTGATTTAAAATCAGGAAGAGTATGTGTCAGGGTTGTATTCTTTCTCCATACTTATTCAATCTGTATGTAAAGAAAATAATCTGAGAAGCTGGACTATATGATGAAGAACATGGTATCAGGATTGGAGGAAGACTCATTAACAACCTGCGATATACAGATGAAACAACCTTACTTGCTGAAAATGAAGATGACTTGAAGCACTTACTGATGAAGATCAAAGACTACAGTCTTTGGTATGGATTACGCCTCAACATAAAGAGAACAAAAATACTCACAACTGCATCAATAAAGAACATCACGATAAATGGAGAAAAGACTGAAGTTCTCAGAGATTTCATTTTACTTGAATCCATAGTCAACAGCCATGGAAGCAGCAGCAGTCACAAGACCAGATGTTGTATCACACTGGGCAAATATTCTGCAAAAGACCTCTTTAAAGTGTTGAGAAGCAAAGATGTCACTTTGAAGACTAAGGTGCTCCTAATCCAAGCAATGATATTTTCAATTGTTTCATATGCACGTGAAAACTGGACAATGAATAAGAAAGACTGAAGAAGAGCTGATGCCTTTGAATTGTGGTGTTGGTAAAGAATACTGAAAATACCATGGCCTGATAGAAGAATGAACAAATCTGTCCTGGAGAAATGCAGCCAGAATGCTCCTTAGAAGCAAGAATGGCCAAACTTTGTCTCACCTACTTTGACCATGTTGTCAGAAGGGACCTTCCCTGGAGAAAACAAAAAAGGGAAAGACCCTCAATGAGATGGATTGACACCGTGGCTGTGACAATGGGCTCAAGCATAGCAAGGACTGTGACAGTGGTACAGGACTGGGCAAAGTTTTGCTCTGTTGGACATAGGGTCACTATGAGTCAGAGCTGACTCGATGGCACCTAACAACAACAATAGCTAGAAGGGCCATATTAACCAATTCACTGCACTGCATCTTCATATCAGAAATCAGAACAAGAAAGAATCTCTTAGAATTCACACCATGTGTATAATTTCCAGACATTTCTATGTTGTTGTTGTTGTTGCTATGTGCTGTCGAGTCGGACCTGACTCATAGTATGACCCCTCCTTGGGTTTCTGAGGCAGTATCACTATGGAAGCATATTGCCCCATCTTCCTTCCGAGGAGTGGCTGGTGGGTTTGAACTGCCAGCCTTCTGGTTAGCAGTCAAGTGCCTTAGGCACTATGCTACCAGAGCTCCTAACATTTCTATAGGTTCAATAATTTATTACTGAAGCATTTTATGAATATCACCATATATCAGGTACTGTGCAAGACTCTTAAGTAGCTCTTGTGACACTGTGGTTAAGGCATTGGGCTGCTATCCAGAAGGTAGGTGGTTCAAACTCACCAGCCACTTCATGTAGGGAAAATGGGGCAATCTACTGCCATAAAAATTTTCAGACTTGGGAACCCAATTGGGGTCAAAATCGACTTGATGGCAGTGGGTTTTGGGTTTGTGCATGAATCTTAGTAGATAAAAATGAATAACATCCACTTTTTGCCCCTGAGTGACTTTTAAGTTATTGAAGCTCTAAACCACCACCAGTTGCTGTCAAGTCAATTCTGACTTATGGTGATTCCACGTGTTGCAGAGCAGAACTGCACTCCCCAGGGTTTTCATGGCTCTGACCTTTTAGAAGCAAATCACCAGGCCTGTTTTCTGAGGTATCTCTGGATGGTTTTGATCAGTTAGACTTTTGGTTTGGAGCCTAAAAAACAAGCAAACAAACAAAAACCCAAACTCATTGCCATCGAGTTGATTCCAACACATAGCGACCTCTCCTTGGGTTTCCAAGGCGGTATCTCCACGGAAGTAGATTGCTCAACCTTTCTTCTTCTGAGTGGCTGGTGGGTTTGAACCACCAGCCTTTTGGTTAGCAGTCAAATGCCTTAGGCACTATGCCACCAGAGCCTAACACTTGCAAATACAAATTACTCATTGCAACAGGAAAACAGTTTAACGATTGATGCCAGTAATTTCATTCAAATTCCTCATAACCTAAGTATATATTTTAAAAAATGGAATCATTGTTGCATTTGTTCATTTTTATTCTCTGGAATAGTCCCAGACCAAGAGAAAGGAAGTAAATGAAGCAGTTATATTAGGCATATCTCTGATGAAATCATCTCATCAATTCTACTGCCCAAATTAAGAGATGGTGTCATTTCTCAAGTTCTTCTCTTAGAAAATCTAAATTGTTGTCTTGTTTGTTATACCTTCCCCTCTCTTTCTTCCCCAACCACACTTCACTTGGCAAGCTGATTATGACTCCATGATTACACATACATATAGTGTTATAGAGGAGCTCTGGTAGCGTAGTGCCTGAAGCACTTGACTTCTAACCAGAAGGCTGGCGGTTCAAACCCACCAGCCACTCCTCTGAAGGAAGATGGGGCAATCTACTTCCATAGTGATACTGCCTCGGAAACCCAAGGAGAGGTCGTTATGAGTCGTGTCCTACTCGACAACACATAACAACAACAACAACATAGTGTTATAGACCTATAGTCATGGGTCAGGAATAGAAGGAACATAAAAATTACTTTTAAACTTTGTTCCATGGGTAGGATTTCTTGTTCCTAAAACTTCCATGAATGCATTTATTAAAAGACTTGGGTAAGTTACTCTCTGTAAGTCAATCCAATTTTAACTTCTTTTAAAAGGATATCTCCAACAAACACTTGAAAGGTGCAAGGAGGTACATGGATCTGCTGAGATTATTCACAACTTAAAATAATTGAAAACATTACACAAATCTATGATGCCACCTTTGAGGTTTGCAATCAAACTAAGCACAGTACACTAGCACAAAATTATTGAAACTATTCCTATTTTGAAAAAGAAAAGTTGGCTGTCAAATGTCCTTACAACATGAATGTTCTTTAGACAACTGCAAAATGACATAAGCAAAAAGGTGGAACTGATTTTCAACTGTATTTACCATATCAAAGAAATTTCTGCTCCTTAGAAAATACCACACAAAAAATAGTTAGATCCATCAGCCAAGGGCTTGGGACACCCTAATGTGTAGTGAACATGATTCCATGGCCAAGGGTATCTTGAAAATTTGTGAGTCAGGAAAAAAAATAATTAGGAAAAGGTTACACTCCAATCTCAAATGATACATATAAGATAGTTTTCAAATAGAATCTCCATTTGATATGTAAACCAGGTTGACTGGAAGATCTGGTGAAATGAATTAGCTTGCCATCTATGTGGTCTGACAAAACAGAAAAGACTGCTATTGTTCCTTCAGCAGTTTTCACTGGACCTTGCTTGGAACCCACATGAAATATTTCAGGCAAATCATGAAATAGTGAATATATCCAATATCTGTCAGTTATTTTACATTTCTAGATTCTCACAAAATTCTGTTCAATAAGCATAGGAGGAATGTACATGAAGGAAACAGAATAAGATAGGCAAGAAAATAGGCAATTTGATGCACCAGAAAAAGTGCTAGAATATATGTAGGTAGCAATGCAAAAGGAGTGAAGAGGGAAAATGTAACTAACTCCAGAGGCCCTGGGGAAAGCTTGAAAGATGACAGCTCTTGAAAAAAAAAAAAAAGAAATGTTAAGTTTTGCAGGGAGATGAAGGAGCATGAAATGGCATAGAAATGATGGCAGATACAAGAGAAATTTTAGATTAAACCATTTTTGACTTATAATAACTTGGATCCTGAGAATGAAGGATCTGGTAGGCCATGCTATAAAACTTTGGACTTTATCTTATGGAAAACGGGGAACAAATTTAGATTTTTAAGCCAGAGTGACATGCATGGATTTGTTTTATAGTAAGCTAACTCTGGAGGAAACTAGGGACTAGAGTAAAAAGAAGTTGATGCTAAGAAGGCCAGCAAGAAGACAATACAAATAGTATAAGCATGAAGTAATAACAGTTTTAACAAGGACAGAAGAGAGAGTCAGAGAGTGGACACAGAGAGAGAGGGAGCCTAAGGGGACTCAAAATAGACTCTTCATCTGTTCTGCTTTGTATTACAAGCAACTTAACTACCTTTCCTGATCTCCATTGCTAACTAGCCTCCAAATAGTTTTGACCAAAAAGATGTACTGGAGGGAGATTGGAAAGTAAGAGAATGAGAAGAGGTTTGCCTCATTGTCCTTCTAGCCCTAGGAATTATAGTGGCTTCCTGCTTTTGCTTAAAATGTTTACTGTTTTTCTTCTCAGCACTTCTGTCACCTAATTAAACTAAGTGCCTCCTGCATTACCCACTCTCTGTTAGAAACACCCAGAGTGGTGTCTATTTTTGTTACTGGACAATAATGTATTTGATAGAAAAGAAATAACTGATACAAAGGGGAATGCACAAGAATTAACTACCCTGAATGTAGAGGTAAAGGACAGGTGGCAGTGAGGACAACTCTGAAATACCAAAGTGAGCCTGCATAAGAAAAATAATATAAGGAAATACTCATTTAGGATGTGCTAGTTACCTGTAGTAATTCACTTAATGCTTGCAACCACCCTAAGAAGTAGAGACTTATTATTATACAATTTTACAAGTCAGAAAAAAATGAGGCCTAGAGAGTTAAATAATTTATCTAAGGTTACAAATTGGTAAATAATGGATAGCCTAGGTCAATAACCTAGAGAAAGGATGGGGAAGAAGGTTCAGACAATGCATTCAGATCTTGGCATGTAGTGTGCTAAGTACTTGCTGAACATCAAAACTTAGGTGTTCCGTAGCCAGAAATATAGCCTATAGTTTAAGAGACAGATTAAGGCTGAGAATACAGAGGTGGGAGTCATCATTGTATAATTAAGTTTGGAAGATATAGAATGTTAAGAAGAAAAGGACCAAAACATTTTAAAACCTTTGTTGTTGTTATTTGCCATCGAGTCGGCCCCGACTCATAGCGACCCCTCCTTGGGTTTCCGAGGCAGTATCATTATGGAAGTAGGAATGCCCAACCTTCCTTCCGAGGAATGGCTGGTGGGTTTGAACCGCCAGGCTTCTGGTTAGCAGTCAAGTGCCTTAGGCACTATGCTACCAGAGCTCACTGTGTAAATGAGGCACATGAATTGGCCCGTTCCCTCTAACGCAGAGGCTATGAAAAAGATGACCACCAATAAGATGCTTCTAAAATTACTATACTACAATTTTATGATATAATCCCCAAATTTCCCTGTTGCATCACTAACTTGTTACCACTTAATAAATTAGATTTTGAGTTTCTTGGCAGCACTGACTATATATATTTCAACCAGTCAATCAAACAACAAGTATTTACTGAGTTCTTGGTAAATGTCTAGTCATATATTAGGTCTTGTAGGGGATTTAAGAGAAACCTAAGATACTCCCTCTTCCCCAAAGCACTTCACATAAGCAGATTTGTTGAATATTCTGTACCCTTACACTATGACTTCACTTGAAGCACTATACTCACCAAGAGATTCAGTAAATATTTATGGAATTGTTTTTGAGGACATGGAGGTTATCAACATTTTTATACATTTTAAAAATATTCAGTTTGATAATAATTCAGGGTACTTTAAAGATGTCTAAGATTTCCCATATAATCTCAAGCAACTTCTTCATTGCTCTAGTATGTAAATCATAAGATGAGGTCATTTGTTTAACATTTATTGAGCATTCCCTGAATTAAGACAATGGGATAAGTTCTGGGAATACAAAAAGGAACATTTAGTTCCTGGTGTTGTCCTGAGTTCCTCTGAGAATGACACAGAATAAAAGCAGTGATTATCAAGCAGTGTATAAAGTACTACAAATGGGGCTATTCATTGCTATCAGAAGAAGCTCAAAATAGTCCTTAACTCAGCCTGGGAGTGGGCACCAGGATATGCCTACATATCCTGGTGTGTTAATCTTAGGTGCCGTCAACTTGGCTCTGACTCATAGCAACCCCTTGCACAACAGAACGAAACACTTCCTGGTCCTGCACCATCCTCACAATCATTGCTATGTTTGAGTCCATTGTCATAGCCCATGTCAATCCAACTCACTGAGGATCTTCCCCTCTACTTTACCAAGCAGGATGTCCTTTTCCAGGGAATGATCCCTCTGACAACATGACTAAAGTACAAGAGACAAAGTCAGGCCATTCTCACTTCTAAGGAGCATTCCAGCTATACTTCCTCCAAGACAGATTTGTTCATTCTTCTGGCAGTCCATTGTATTTTCAATATTCTTTGCCAGAACCATATTTTATTTTTTTTTCTTTCTTTTTTTTTTTTTAAATTGTGATTTGGGTGAAAATTTACAGAGCAAATACACTTTCCATACAGCAGATCACATACACTTTGTCTCATGACATTGACCATAATTTAGCACAATGCAACATCTCCTCTCCCACTTCCTCCTGATAGGTACCGCTTTGCTGTGTCTATCCCTCCATGCACTCCTGCCCCCTAAGCTGTCTCCCTGTGCCTGAGCAGCCCTTCTTTCTCTCTTGCTTGTTCTCTCCAAGGAGTGTATCTACCACATGTAAATGCTCAACTAGTATGCCTGTTTACTGCTTGGCTGGAAGCTACAGGTGTGTGTTCAATTCCAGACCTGAAGGGCAGCTAGGGGCCATAGTCTCAGTGGTTCCACCAGGCTCCATCGGACCAGCAAGCCTGTTCCCT
>NW_006921597.1:5598015-5609178 GCF_000298275.1 Orycteropus afer afer
TCGCTCTGCTGTTTTCTTTGTGGTGGTAGAATCCCTGTGTGTAGTGTGGATATGTGTTTCTGTTTGTCATAAAGAGGGTTTAGAGTTCAAAGTGGAAGGTTTTATGGTAATTGGCTGAATATGTTTTCTTCTATTGAGTGAGTAAAGATATTGGCAGAGAAGGTGGGAGCAGAAGAAAAAAAGCTTGGTGTTGCTAGGGTCTGTTTCTATGCCTTTGGGCAGGCTTTTTTTGGTGATGTATTTATTTGCAAGACTGCAGCTCAACCTCAGGAAAGATTCTTATTGTTAGAGCATCACAAATTTCCGCCAATTTCAGGCACACTCAAAGATCCCGCTTCCTTGGCCCCACAGCGCTAAAGAATATTCCCAAGGCAAAATTCCAGGGAGTGCGATTTCTTCCCTCTCCCTCTTCCATCTGCCCATGGTGCTGACGTAATCCTGCCAGATTGCTCAAGGCCGGCTCTGGAGTTTGTGATACCGCCCAGCTGCAGCGCAAAAGATGCACACAGTTTCAGCTGTGTTATGGTCAGGGGAGTACCTGCTAGTGACCTGTGGTCCTGATCTCTGTGACAAAGAAAAGCATGATGTCTCCCAGTCTGATCCCAGTCTACTCTGTGACCCGCTGGGAGGGGAGGGAGCTTCCTTTCCTGTCGCAACAGTAAATTTTCCTCTGAATCTCAGCAGAGGTGTCCGTGCCTGCTGCCAGTACCCAGAAGACCCAAATTACCTCCAAAAAATCAAGATCAGCTGCTGGAGGCAGGTCTCTGCCACTGCCCCCGGAATATTAGAGTGGTCACTGGTATGCTGTTATAAGGCATCTTCCCTCTTGGCTCGGGGATCTCAGGCAGGCGCCCTATCCCGGCACACAGTGACTGCTCCAGAAGGGTTTCCAATGCCTCTCTCGGGTGCCCGCCCATCCTGCTTCAGTAGCTCTTTCCTAAATAATCTCCCTGTGCCTTTCCTCTAATTCTGCTCTTCCGTGTTTGATGTACTCTGATTCTGTGAGCTGTTCAGACCACTGAAATTCCTAATTCAAACTATTGTGGCTAGTTTTCCAAGACCTTAGATACCAGAGGGATAAAGCGTGCTTGCTCACTGGCTTGACTCCATTTTGAACCTCTGCCCAGAACCATATTTTAAACGTATCAATTATTTTGTGATTTTTCTTATTCAAAGTTCAGCTTTCAAATGCATATGAGGCTATTGAAAATGCCATGGCTTGGGTCAGGTACACCTTTCTCTTTAACACTTTAAAGAGGTCTTCTGCACCAGATTTGCCCAATGCAATATGTTGTTTGATTTCTTGACAGCTACTTCCATGGACATTGATTGTGGATCCAAGTGAAATGAAATCCTTGAAAACTTCAAGCTTTTCTCCATTTATCATGATGTTGCTTATTGGTCCAGTTATGAGGATTTTTATTTTCTTTTTGTTGATAGAGGTAAGCATGCTCAATGGTTTTGAGGTGTCAGAGAGCATGGAGCATTTAGGGACTTGTGCATAGGTCAAAAGAATGAGAAAGAAAGGAGTGTGTGGGGATGTCACACGTGGTAAATTTGGAAAGTTATAGAGAGGTCACAGCTGAAGGGCCTTGTTAGTCATATGGAGGTACTTTAATTATATCCCCAAGGCAGAGAGAGGAGCCACTGAAGGATTTTAATTAGGGGGATGAAATGGTTTTATTTATTTCTAAGTAAAATCATTACAGTGCTATATGGAGAATGGATTGGCTGGTGGTTGTGGGGGTAGCACTGGGAGGAGGAGTGGAATGTGAGACTGAGAGAGCATTTAGGAAGCAGTTGCAGAAATCCAGGCGAGAAATTATGAGGGTAACGTCTTTCTCAAGTCAGCCAAGAGTCTTGTTCACAATGACCTTTGGTTTGGATATATAAACAGAAAGAATTTATTTTCTCTATCTTTCTTTTTTAATGATTATTATTTAATGTAGGTTATAACCTTTCTTGGAACAGTTCACTAAGACCCCCGGAAAGAGGCAGCCATTAAAATTAAGCTGAGTGCAATGGAAAGTGGGGCTGTAAAAACCCCACCACAGCCACCTGGAAATAGAAAACTTTAGGCTGTGAGTCCTGGCAGGCTTCATGGGAAGGACTCATGTACTTTAAATAAAAGAAAAGCGACCACGAGCTGGATTCTTTCAATT
This sequence comes from Orycteropus afer afer, assembly GCF_000298275.1. Lineage (NCBI taxonomy): Eukaryota > Metazoa > Chordata > Mammalia > Tubulidentata > Orycteropodidae > Orycteropus > Orycteropus afer. The sequence continues at coordinate 5,600,178 of NW_006921597.1, forward strand.
TGGACTTTTCTTTTTTTCCTTTTCATTTTGAGATTTCAACTTTAAAGTGGGAGAAATTAGGAGAAAATGCAACATCTATCTTTACTAATTCTAGAAATATAAACTTTAAAATTTATTCTATATTCAGTATAGCCAACAGATGTTAATGGAGTTGTGGAGAGATATTCAAAGCCAATAGCGTTAAAGAATAATTTTTGAAAAGGTAAAACATGAATCTTAGGAAAATATAAAATTACTATGTCAAAGATTTTGTCTAATTTGCTAATGAATGAGGGAATCACTAAGGTCTTAAAACCAGTTCTTAGCAGTTCAAGAAGTTAGATATATAGAGACAATTTAATAGATTCATGGGTTAGATTAAAAAAAAAACTAGTTAATATCCAACAGGTCCATAAACCTTTAGTTTATACATTCTACCAGACAGGAGTCATTTGCATCTCAACTGGACAAAAATCTATTAAATGACCTTTTTCCTAAAGCACTGTAAAGTAGAAAATAAAGAGAAAGTCACACCCAGCACTTTCCTAAAAGATCACTTGATAATTAGAGACTTGTTTCCAATTGTTGGATAATTTTCCTGATGACAGAGCTTTTGGTGAGAATGGAACTTTACATCCAACATGTAAGAAACTTTAGATAAGATAACCAAGTCTGAACAGGACATGAAAAAGATAATACATGTCAATTTAAAAAATAGGTTAAACATATGAACTGACAAGTCAAAAAAGAAAAAAATAAAAATGACAATAGACATATTAAAAATGTTCACTCTCACAAGGAGTTCAAGAAAAGTTGGTTAAAACAATAAAGCATCATTTCCTCTAACTGAGTAATAAAAACAGGTTTAGATGATGCTTTGCAGTACTGTCAAGACTGTGGGGGGTGTGGGGAAGGAACTTTCATAATCAACATATAAGAAAATAAACTGATAGAAGCTCCCTGGGCTCTGTCACTACAGGAAAGGCTCACACTCCAGTCCCTAGGGTTCTTGTCCATTGTGTATTGCACTACACATCCTTGTAGGAAAATAGCAGAGATAGAAATCAAGGACCTGCCTCTTCTGCTCTAGAACTTACTGTTTGTGCTAGAATAACCACTGCATTACTTTAAAGTCTGGAAAGGCACCGAGCTTCCACACTCTGCTCCCAAAATAAATATTTTCCATTCATGCCACTCTGAGGAAGTCACAGGAGAAAGGTTTACCATGCTTGAAATCAGAAGGCTGTTGCTACTGCCTTGGTGGCTCTTGTTCTTACTTTTGTGCCTTCTGCCTTATCATAGCTCCCCCATATTTTATCTTCTTTCTCCTCTCCTCAATCTACTAACTTCCTATCACATTCTTCGCCCACCCTCTCTCTCACCCACTCATACACATACAACAGTCACAGTCCCCAGATCTCTCCTAGCTAAAAAACACTTGATTCGTATGATGTTTCCTGATTGGTGCTACTACTTGCAAAAGTGCACTGTAAAAGAAAATTTCTATTTAACTCAATACCTAGGTAATATGTAGACCACATCTCTCTGGCAGAATTCCAAACCTTCTTTTGATGGAGAAGAAAAAAATCAGACTGACAGGCCAAGTACATAAGTGATATACTTTCAGGTATATGGGAGTGCAGTTTAGGGGTATAAGATTATATTCTTGTTATGGAGTAGCCTTTTTCATGGATCCTAGCAGATAGTAATGTTTCCCGGACAAAACTGTGAAAAAAAAAAAGTTATCTCAGGCAGATACTATGTTTTAAGCATAGTCTTCTAAGGACCAACTTACTATTTTCCCATTACTGAACTGAGAACTGAGGAAATCCAGCTGCGTAAGACCAAAAAAACAAAACAAAAAACAAACTAACTGCCATCGGGTTGATTCCAACTCATAGTGACCTCCATAGAATTTCCAAGGCTGTAAATCTTTAGAGAAGTAGATTACCTCATCTTCCCCCCATGGAGCAGCTGGTGAGTTTGAACTGCTGACCTTTTGGTTAGCAGTCAAATGCCTTACCCACTGTGCCGCCAGTGGACCCCTGAACTCAGAATATTGGGATATCTTAAAGTATCAGTGAATTTAAAATAATAATTATATGTATAACAGAGCTAACTTTTACCAAGGACTTAATATGTTCTGGAAACTGTTCTAAATACTTTAACTTAATTTATTCCTAGCTTGAAGCAAAATGCAATAGCAATATGAAGCCAATAGTATTACTATGCACATTTTATAGAAGAGAAAACTGAAACACAGAATTTAAGTAACTTGCCCAATGTCACATAGCTATTAAATGACAATATACTCTGTCATTATGAATATTTATTTATAATTATATATATATATATATATATATATATATACACACATATATATATTTGTGTGTGTGTGTGTTTGTAAAAACTAACCAGTTGCTACCTCATGGAAAATGTGCTCAACAGGGTTTTCAATGTTTTGAAAGTAGATTGCCAGGACTGTCTTCTGATGAACCTCTGGGTGGATTTGAACCTGCCAACCTTCTGCTTAGCAGCAGAGCATGTTAGCCATTTGTACCACCCAGGGACTCTCTCTCTCTCTCTCTCTCTCTCTCTCTCTCTCTCTCTCTCTCTATATATATATATATATATATATATATCTTTCTCTGTGTGTCTTTCACTATTATATATAGTTGTTGTTCTGTACTCTCAAGTCAATTTCTAATCACAGCAACCCCATGTGACAGAGTAGAACTGCCCTATACTGTTGCCTAGGCTGTAATCTTGATGGGAACAGATTGCCAGATCTTTTCTCCTGTGGCGAGGCTGGTAGGTTCAAACTGCCAAACTTCTGGTTAGCAGTTGAATGCTTAACCATCGCACAACTAGAGCTCTCTCTCTATATATATATATATCTTTGCCATCAAGCTGATTCTCATTCAAGACAGTCCCATGCGTTACAGAGTAGAAATGTTAATATAGTTTTCTTGGCTGTAATCTTTATGGAAAGATTGCCAGGTCTTTTTTCTGTGGCGCTGCTGGGTGGGTTTGAACTAACAAACTTTTAAGCTAACAGCCAATTGCAAACCACTTGCATCACCTAGGGACTTGTATATATATAAATATAATTAGTAAATGTGATATATATATATATATATAGAGAGAGAGAGAGAGAGAGAGAGAGAGAGAGATAAAATTACAGTTGGACAACCAAAGCAACAACCAAAGCAGACATTCTGGAAATTGCTTTTGGGCTAACCTCAGAAGTCTCCTGAATTTAGCAGCACAAGGACTGGAAAAGCTGTTATCTAAAAGAAGCTTCTGGGTCCATATTTTATTATTGTTACTAATAGGAACATGTCACTACATTCCAAATTCCCACAGCATCCACATGCTGCCCTAGACAACAGGGTACTTTGCGCTTATGCTTCAAAGTAACAGGGCCCAGAAAGCACAGGCAGAGCAGAGCTGAGCCTTGAGATTGCAAAGGTCTGGTGGCATAAGGAATTGCATAGTCAAAGAGCAGACCAAAAGAAAGAACTAAGATAATGGTTCAGATGAAGGGAGGCATTCTAGGTTGAGTGGTAAGGGGAATACAAAGGACAGTGCTGTGCCATGGGTAAGAGATAGGCTCACAATTCAGTCAAAAGCATTTCTACTTTACTTTGCCTTCTTCTCACTCAGATACTTGGTGTCAACATATTGTCATTCTGTGCTTACTTTTGCCTGTTCCTTGGCAACAACTGCAATTTGTCGGGGGCGTCCTTCTGCCTGGAGTGATAGTGCCCAAGGGTACCCCTTATAAGAGCATTCTTGGCATATCCTCTGAGCCTTCTAACACCTCCAGGGCTCCAGGCATAACTAAAGAGCACAAATGTCACCAGTCTTGCCACCAAGATCTGTAGCAAGTGGCAGTATCTGAAAAGTGTGATCTAGCGGCTGGCAAGCCTCCCAATAGCATCCCAGGAGATTACCCAGCAGTAAACAGTGGTCCTCTGACAAGTCTGGTGACTTCAGACTTTCTGGGAGTGGTGAGAAACAGATGTTATTTACTCCTTTAGATGGGAAAAAGGAGAAACTGATTCATTGGCAGATGACTTTGTAGACAGATAACTAGTTGTGGTGGTTGATGCTTCCTGGTGTTCTGTAGTTGTAAATGGTTCTATCCCTTGTTCATGAATCCTGGTTTTTAATAATGTTTTCCTAAACAAATTGTGAAAAAAGGCAAAGAATAGAACCTAGTTCCTAGAATTAAGAATCTCATTAAGCAGCACACACACGACACACACATACACAATCTAGTCATGTAGATTTCCACTGACTTCAAAATCTAAAACCCTGGAAGAATAATTTGCACAAGGCAAGCATTAAATCTTGCTTTTCTTCTAGGGGGAAATAAAAGAAACTTTAGAGTTGGCTTGCTGAAATTTTTGAAAGAGAACAGCTAAGTTCATCTGTGAATGTTTTATTTTTTAAAGGTTTTGACGATGAAGGGACAAGTAAAAAGAAAAGACATAGAGATACTGTGAATTTTACAAATTTATTTTTGTGGCAATCATAATAAAATACAGTACACTACTTTCATAGTATTTAAACAAATACAAATTTAATTTCTATGATACTATTCTTTTGTTTGCCTTATCCAGCAAACACTAAACTAATGTTGTTGTTGCTAGGTACTGTCAAGTTGTCGCCAACTCGAAGCACTCTTATGCACAACAGAACAAAACACTGCCCAGTCCTGTGCCAGCCCTATGATCCCCACTATACCTGACCCCATCGTTGCAGCCACTGTGCCAGTCCATGCCATTGAGGCCCTTCCTTTTTCTCATTGACTGTCTTCTTTACCAAGCATAACATCTTTCTCCAGAGACCAGTCCCATCTGACAACATGACCAAAGTGAGTGACATAAAGTCTGGTCATTCTTGTTTCTAAGGAGCATTCCAGCTGCACTTTTTCCAGGACAGATTGCTAGTTCTTTTAGCAGTCCATGGTACTTTCAGCATTCTTCACCAACACCACAATTCAAAAGCATCAACTCTTCGGTCTTCCTTATTTGTTGTCCAGTTCTCATATGCATATGAGGCAACTGAGAATACCATGACTTGGGTTGGGCACACCTTCAAGGACACATCTTTGCTCTTAAACACTTGAAAGAGGTCTTTGGCAGCAGATTTGCCCAATGCAATACATACTCTGATGTCTTGACTGCTGCTTCCATTGGTGTCGATTGTAGAACCAAGTAAATGGAGTCTTTGACAACTTCAATCTTTTCTCCAGTTATCATGATGCTGCTTATTGAAGCTGAAGACATTGAGATTCTCTATCGCCTCCTGCCACAGATGTAGTCAATCTAATTCCTGTCTACTCCATCTGGTGAAGTCCACATATATCGCCACCTTTTGTGTTATTGAAAAAAGGTATTTGCAATGAATAAATCATTGGTCTTGCAAAATTTTATCATGATATCCAGATTCTCAGATTATTTGCTCAGCATACAGATTGAATAAGTATGGTGAAAGGATACAACCCTGATGCACTCCCTTTCTGATTTTAAACTGTGCAGTATCCCCTTGCTCTGTTCAAATGACTGCCTCCTGGTCTATGTACAGGTTCCTCATGAGTGCAATGAAGTGTTCTGGAATTCCCATTCTGCTCAATGTTATCCATAACTTGTTATGATCCACACAATCAAATGCTTTTGCAGAGTCAATAAAACACAAGCATCTTTCTGGCATTCGTTGCTTTCAGCTAAGATCCATCTGACATTAGCAATGATATCCCTTGTTCCATGTCCTCTTCTGAATCCAGTTTACATTTCTGGAAGTTCTCTGTCAATATGCTGCTACAACCTTTTTTAAATTATCTTCAGTAAAATTTTACTTGTGTGTGATATTAATGATGTTGTTTGATGATTTCCACATTCTGTGAGGTCCTTTTTCTTTAGAATGGATACAAATATGGATCTCTTCCAGTCAGTTGGCATGTAGCTGTCTTCCAAATTTATTGGCATAGCCAAGTGTGCATTGTTGAAACATCTCAATGGGTACTCCATTAATTCCTGGAGCCTTGTTTTCCACCAGTTCCTTCAGTGCAGTTTCAGTTTCCTCCCTCAACACCATTGGTTCTTGATCATATTCCACCTCCTGAAATGGGTGTACATCAACCAGTTCTTTTTGGTACAGTTACTCTGTGTATTTCCTCCATCTTATTTTGATATTTCCAGCATCATCCAATATTTTGCCCATAGAATCTTTCAATATTAAAACTTGAGGCTTAAATTTTTTCTTCAGCTTTTTCAGCTTGAGAAATGCTGAGCATGTTCTTCCCTTTTGGTTTTCTAACTCCAGGTCTTTGCACATTTCATTATAATAATTGGTTTTGTCTTCTCAAGCTGATCTTTGAAATCTTCTGTTAGACTCTTTTTCTTGTCATTTCTTCCATTTGCTTTAGCTACTCTCCATTCAAGAACAAGTTTCAGAGTCTCTTCTGACATCCATTTTAGTCTTTTCTTCCTTTCCTGTATTTTTAATGACCTTTTGCTCTCTTCATGGATGATATTCTTGATGTCATCCAACAATTCCTGTGGTTTTCAGTCATTGGTGTTCAATGCATCAAATCTATTCTTTAGATGGTCTCTAAATTCAGAAGGGATATAACCAAGGTCATATTTTGGCTTTCATGAACTTGTTTTAATTGTCTTCAGCTTCAACTTGAACTTGTGTCTGTTCCACAATCAACTCCTGGCCTTGTTTTGGCTGAGCATATTGAGCTTCTCCATCACCTCTTGCTACAGATGTAGTCCACCTGATTCCTGTGTACGTCATCTGTTGAAGTTCATGTGTATAGCCATCTTTTGTGTTGTTGAAAAAAAGGTATTTTCAATGAATAAGTCATTGGTCTTGCAAAATTCTATCATGGGATCTCCAGCATTGTTTCTTTCACCAAGGCCATATTTTCCAACTACTGGTGATTCTTTATTGTTTCTAACTTTTTCATTCCAAACACCAGTGATAATCAACACATCTTGATTGCATGTTGGGTCAATTTCAAACTGCAGAAGTTGGTAAAAATCTTCAATGTCCTTATCTTTGGCTTTGGTGGTTGGTGCATAAATTTGAATAATAGTAGTATTAATTGGTCTTTCTTGTAGGCATATGGATATTATCCTATCACTGATGGCATTGTACTTCAGGACAGATCTTGAGACAATCTTTGTGACAATGAATGCCATGCCATTCCTCTTTGATTTGTCATTGCTGGCATAGTAGATCATATGATTGTTGATTCAAACTATCCAAAACCATTTCAACTCACTAATGCCTAGGATATCAATCTTTATGCATTCCATTTCATCTTTGACAACTTCTAATTTTCCTAGAATCATACTTCATACATTCCATGTTCTAGTTATTAATGGATGATTGCATCTGTTTCTTCTCATATGAAACAGTGTTTCCCTGGTATTCCTAAGGTTTTCACTGGCCATTTATTTGAGAAGTGTATGGCCTCTTCCTTCTGCCAAGTCTGTCTCAGCCTGGAAGCTCCACTGAAACCTGTCCACCATAGGTAACCCTGCTGGCATTTGAAATACCAGTGGCAAAACCTCCAGCCTCACAGCAACATGCAAGCCACTACAGTATGACAAACTGACAGACAAGTTCATCTCCTCTAGTTCTTCCAAACTGCTCTGCTCACTTCCTGGTCTCCCTCAGCCATTCTGAACCAGCCGCATGCTGCCTCTCTCTCTTCCTGGTTCCCTCTCTGGCTGCTGGCTCCAAACATGCCAAACACTGCCTCTCTTTCTTAAAGGAAGTGAGAGATAATTAGGACCCTAGAGATTCTTTTTGAACATAAGAAAGAAATTATGACCTGGACACAGGCTGAAGAAAGGGATTTAGATTTTCTATAAATCATCAAAGGAGCTCTGGTGGTGCAATGGTTAAGGCATTTGGCCATTAACCAAAACAGTAGCAGTTCAAACCCACCAGCTGCTCCACAGAAGAAAGATGAGGCAGCCAGCTTCCATACAGATTTACAGCTTGGAAACACTATGCGGCAGTTCTACTTTGTCCTATAAGGTCAATATAAGTCACAATTGACACGATGGAAGTGGGTTTATAAATCATCAAGGAGAAAAAAGAGGCTCATCTATCCTCAATGATTACAACATTCATCTGAATCTGTTTTTCTCTCTAGATATATTCCAAGACACAATCCCAAATCTCCTAACACCTGTTTGTTTGTCTATTTCTTTCCATCCAGTGAAGTTTCTTATTTTGTAGTTCTTTGTTCTAATTTGCACATCAATACCATTATTCTACCCAGCTGAATAATGTCACATTTTACAACTACCAAAGTATTCCTCTCCTTATTTACAATGCATGATTACCTCCCTAAAATTTATTTTCTGTACATTTTCTAGGAACTTGCCAGGAGGAAGAAGAAAGCTTGGCTTTCTCTAAGCTTAATATTCTATAATTCATCTCAATTTAAAACAAAATGACCATGATAATTTTCTTTTCATTATTTGCATTTACACATTCTTTGAAAGAAGAGACCTGTGTTAGACATGCAATCTATTCCTGTGTACTCAAAAAATGCAACTGATGATGATGGAGAAAAATCTTAAATAGCTTATCAGAATCAATACAATCTAAGACCAACCTGTCTTTAAAAAAATACATTTTATTAACATAATTTATGTACAGTGAAAAATATAAAACTAAACTGACATGGGTCAATGGTTTTTTTTTTTTTTTTTTTTTGCAGTGTTCCTCCTCTCCCCTCTCATCCCTGTTGTTGTTGTTGTTAAGTGCTGTCGAGTCATTTCCAACTCATAGCGACCCCGTGCACAGCAGAACGAAACACTGCCTGATCCCGCACCAGCCCCACAATCTCTGCTATACTTGAGCCCATCATCGCAGCCACCATGTCAATCCATCTTGTTGAAGGCCTCCCCCTCTTTCGTTGACCCTCCACCCTACCAAGCATGACATCCTTCTCCAGGGAATGGTCCCTTCTTACAACATGACCAAA
>NW_006921597.1:5610238-5613415 GCF_000298275.1 Orycteropus afer afer
GTATCTCAAAGTCATTATTTGGAATTTTGATTACCATCTCTCTGGACAGTGATAAAGCACCATCTTGTCAGTTCAAAGATTAGGGTTCTAGACCTATCTTGGCCAATTAGAGATATGATCTAGGTAAACTACTCCCCTCTCTGAACCTTTGTATCCTGAGCTATAGAGCAAGTGATTGGACTACAGGATTCCTTAGGTCAACTCTAGCTCTAACAGTCTATGTCTATTTGAATTTATTTGCAGCTTAACATAAATAATCCCTTAAAATAAACAATTAATAATAATAGAAAAATATCTCAATATTTAGAAGTCAACATGCTTTTGGAATAAAACAACACTATACCTACACAATATTCAGACTTCTGCTTTTTTTAAAAAAAATCTAATTCTAACATATAGTGTTTACATCCACAGTTGAAAATTAGATTCACAGAATACACAAACAACAGGGTAATTAAAGCAGTATTAATGGATGCTGCTGTTATGATCATCCGTGGAGAGCTAGAAGGTCAATCTAGACACCTGTTCAGACTAGTTATGAGGTTGAATAAAAGATTGAAACATGTGAGACCTGAAGGACACCTAGGCCCTGCCTTCAACAGATTTTGGAAGCTTAAGTCTAGAGAGAGGGAATCTCTATTGTTTATTTATTTATTTATTTATTAACAAGCATTTAAAAAGCAAGTACTGTTCTGTTGTTGTTGTTGTTTTTAGTTGCCCTTGAGTCAGCTCCAATTCATAACGATCCTAGGTACAACAGAATGAAACACTGCCTGGCCCTGTGCCAGCCTCATAATCCCTGCTATGCCTGAGCCCATCATTGCAGCCACTGTGTCAATCCACTTTGTTGAGGACCTTGCCCTTTTTCATTGACCTCCACTTTACCAAGCATGACATCCTTCTCCAGGGAATGGTTCCTTCTGACAACATGATCAAAGTAGGTCAGATGAAGTCTGGACATTCTCACTTCCAAGGAACATTCAGGCTACACTGTCCAGGACAGATTTGTTAGTTCTTCTGGCAATCTATGGTACTTACAATATTCCTCACCAACACTGCAATTCAAAAGCATCAACTCTTCTTCAGTCCTTATTCATTGTCCAGCTTTCACATGAATATGAGATGACTGAAAATACCATGGCTTGGGTTAGGCACATCTTAGTCTTCGAAGAGTTATCATTGCTCTTTAATACTTTAAAGAGGTCTATTGCAGCAGATTTTCCCAGTGCAATATGACATCTGATTTCTTGACTGCTGCTTCCAATGGTATTAATTGTGGAACCAAGTAATACTGAAATCTTGGACTACTTCAGTCTTTTCTCCACTTATCATGATGCTGCATAAACCTCCAGTTGTGAGTTTTTTTCATTTTATTTATATTGAGGTGTAATCCATACTGAAGACTGCAGTCTAATTTTCATCAGTAAGTGCTTCAAGTCATCTTCACTTTCAGCAACCAAGGTTATTTCATCTGCATATCATATGCTGTTAATGAGTCTTCCTCCAATCCTAATGCTATGTCCTCCTTCATATAGTTCAGCTTCTCTGATTATTTGCTCAGCATACAGATTAAATAAATAAGGTGAAAGGATGCAACCCTGACACACTCTCTTCCTGATTTTAACCCATGCAGTATCCTCTTGTTCTGTTTGAACAACATCCTGGTCTATGACAGGTTTTTGTGAACACAGTTAAGTATTCCACAATTCATACCATTATTTGTTATGATCCATCAATAAAATGTTTTTGCATAATCAATAAAACACAAGGAAACATCTTTCTGGTGTTCTTTGCTTTCAGCCAAGATCCATCTGACATCAGCAATATCCCTCATACCACATCCTCTTCTGAATTCACCTTGTATTTCTGGAAGTTCCCTGTTAATCTACTGTTGCAATTATCTTTGAATTATCTTCAGCAAGATTTTAGTTGCATGCAATATTAATGATATTGTTTGATAATTTCCATATCCTGTGGGATCACCTTTCTTTGGAATGGGTAAAAATATGGATCTCTTCCAGTCAGTTGGCCAGGTAGCTGTTTTCCAAATTTCTTAGCATAGATGAGTAAGCACCTCCAGTGCAGCATCCGTTTGTTGAAATATCTCAGTGGGTATCCCATCAATTCCTGGAATCTTGTTTTTGGCCAATTCTTTCAGTGAAGCTTTGATTTCTTCCTTTAATACCATTGGTTCTTGATCATATACCACCTTCTGAAATAGATGAACATTGGCCAATTCTTTTTCGTACAGTGATTCTGTGTATTCCTTCCATATTTTGCCCATAGTATCTTTCAATATTGCAATTCAAGGCTTGAATTTTTTCTCCATTTCTTTCAGCTTGAAAAATCCTGAATGTGTTCCTCCCTTTTGGTTTTCTAACTTCAGGTCTTTACACATTTCATTATAATAACTGATTTTTCTTTCCCGAGCTACTCTGAAATTTGTTCAGCACTTTTATCTTGTCATTTCTTCAATTTGCTTTAGCTACTCTCTTCAAGAACAAGTTTCAGAGTCTCTTCTGACATCCATCTTGGCATTTTCTTCCTTTCCTGCCTTTTTAATGAATTTTTGCTTTCTTCATGTATGATGTTCTTGATTTCATCCCACAGTCCTTTGGTTTTTGGTCATTGGTGCTCAATGTGTCAAATCTATCCTTTAGATGGTCTCTAAATTCAGATGGGATATAATCAAGATCATATTTTGGTTCTTGTGGACTTGTTTTAATTGTCTTCAGCTTCACCTTGAACTTGCATGTGAGCAATTGATGGTCTGTTCCACAGGCAGCTCCTGATTTTGGCTAAAGATACTGAGCTTCTCCATTGCCACTTTCCACAGATGTAGTCAATCTAATTCCTGTGTATTTAATCTGGTGAAGTCCATGTGTATAGCTGCCATTTATATTGCTGGAAAAATGTTATCTTCAATGAATAAGTCATTGATTTGGCAAAATTCTATCATGAAATCTCCAGCATCATTTCTATCATGAAGGCCATATTTCCCAGCTACTGGTGACTCTTCTTTGTTTCCAACTTTTGCATTCCAATCACTAGTAATAATCAACACATCTTGATTGCATGCTCAGTCAATTTTAGACTGCAGAAGTTGGTAAAAATCTTCAATTTCCTCATTTTTTGGCTCTGGTGGTTGGTGGGTAAATTTGAATAATACTAGTACTA
>NW_006921597.1:5613515-5622441 GCF_000298275.1 Orycteropus afer afer
GTTTACAGAGCAAATTCACTTTCCATATGGGATGTTGTCTCATGACATTGACTATAATTTACCACAATGCAATAGTTCCCCTCCCACTTCTTCTCCATAGTTACTTCTTCCATGTCCTTCCTTCCATGCACTCCTGCCCCCCAAGCTGTGTCCCTGTGCATACACAGCCCTTCTATTCTCCCACGACTGTTCTACCTATCTCCAAAGAGTGTATCTACCTAGTGTAAATGTTCACCTCATATGCCTGTCTTTTGTTTGTCTGGAAGCCATAGGAGTGGGTTCAATTCCAGACCTGAAGGGCAGCTAGGGACCACAGTCTCAGTGGTTTCACCAGGCTCTATCAGACCAGCAAACTGGTCCTTTTGTGGATCTTGAAATATTTTTTGTGACAATGAATGGCATGCCATGCCTCTTCAGTTTGTCATTCCCAGCACAGTAGATCATATGGTTATCTGATTCAAAATGGCCAAAACTACCCCATTCCAGTTAACTAATGCCTAGGATATTGATATTTATGTGTTCCATTTCATTTCTGACAACTTTCAATTTTCCTAGATTCATACTTCATACTTTTCCATGTTCCAATTATCAATGGATGTTTGCAACTGTTTCTTCCCATTTTGAGTCATGCCACATCAGCAAATGGAGGTCCAGAAAGCTTTACTCCATCCATGTCATTAAGCTTGACTCTACTTTGAAGAAGAAGCTTTTCCCCAGCCATATTTTGAGTGCCTTTCAACCTGAGGGGCTCATCTTCTAGCACTTTATTGGACATAAAGTTTTCCAGTAATAGACAGTGTTTCACTGCTATTCATAAGATTTTCACTGGCCAATTCTTTGAGAGGTGGATGGACTCTTCCTTCTTTTGAGTCTGTCTTAGTCTGGAAGCTACATTGATACTTGTCCACAACGGGTGACCCTGCTGGTATTTGAATACCAGCGGCATAGCCCTCCAGCCTCATAGCAACACACAAGCCACCACAGTATGACAAACTGACAGACAAGTAGTACTGTTCTGGTGCTTTAAAAATACTAGCTAATTCTTACAATAATGCTATACACAGATACTACTATTATTCCCAATGCACAGATAAAAAAAAAATTGAAGCAAAGAGAAGGTTATGAACCTTGTCCAAAGTTGTATAGCTTATAAGTAAAAGAGCCAGGATTTGAACCCAATACTGATTCAGATTCAAATAAATGAATTACTGCCTTTTTAAGTCAGAAAAAAAAAAAATCATGAATAATGCCTTTTGATAAAGGAGATAATAAAGAATCTATAATAACTTTCCAATATACTTCAATATCAATGAAAATATCATCAAGGTTATTAATATATCTTAATGTCACTGGTGGTTATGACCTCTTGTTGTTGTTGTTAGGTGCCATTGAGTAGGTTCCAATTCATAGTAACCCTTTGTACAACAAAACAAAACCTCACCCAGTCTTATATCATCCTCACCATCATTGTGATGTTTGAGCCCATTGTTGTAGCAACTGTGTTGATCCATTCCATTGAGGGTCTTCCTTGTTTCCCCTGACCCTCTACTTCAACAAGCATGATGTTCTTTCCCAGGGACTGATCCCTCCTGATAACATGTCCAAAGTACATGAGACAAAGTCTGGCCATTCTCATGTCTAAGAAGCATTCTGGCTGTACTTCTCTCAAGACTGATTTGTTTTTTCTTCTGGAAGTCCATGGCATATTCAATATTCTTTACCAACATGAAAATTCAAATACATCTATTCTTCTTCAGTCTTCCTGGTTCATTGTCTAGATTTTGCATGTATGTGAGGTGATTGAAAATACCATGGATTGCGTTAAGCACACCTTAGTCTTCAGAGTACCATCTTTGCTTTTCAACACTTTAAAGAGGTGTTTTGCAGCAGATTTGCCCAATGCAATATGTCATTTGATTTCCTGACCACTGCTTCCATGGGCATTGATTGTGGATCCAAGTAAAATGAAATCCTTGACAATTTCAAGTTTTGTGTGTGTGTGTGTTTTTTTTTTTTTTTTTTTTTGCATTTATCTTGATATTGTTTACTGGTCCTTTTGCGAGGATTGTTATTTTCTTTATGTTGAGGTCATCCATACTGAGGGCTGTAGTCTTTCATTTTATCAGTAAGTACTTTAAGCCCTCTTAGCTTTCAACAAGCAATATCGTGTCATCTGCACCTCATAGATTATTAATGAGTCTTCCTCCAATCCTGATGCCACATTCTCTTTCATAAAATCCAGCTTCTCAGATTATTTCCTGAGCATGCAGATTGAAAAAGTATAGTGAAAGGATATTACCCTGATGTACACCTTTACTGATTTTAAATGACACAGTATTTCTTTGTTCTATTTGAATGACTGTCTGTTGGTCAATGTACAGATCCCATATGAGAACAATTAAGTGTTCTGGAATTCCCATTATTCACAGTGTTATCCATAATTTGTTATGATCCACACAGCTGATTGCCTTTGCAAAAAACCAATAAAACACAGGTAAACATCTTTCTGATATTCTCCCCTTTCAGTCAAGATCTATCTGACATCAGCAATGACATCCTTCATTCCTCATGCTCTTCTGAATCTAGCTTGAACTTCTGGAAGCTCTCTGCCCATGTATTGCTGCAAATGTTTTTAAATTATCTTCAGCAAAACATTACTTGCATGTTATGTTAATGATAATTTTGTGTTCTGTTTCATCACCTTTGTTTGGAATGTGCAGAAATATGGATCTCTTCTAGTTGCTTGACCAGATAGCTGTATTCCAAATTTCTTGGCATAGATGAGTGAGCACTTCCAGGGCTGTATCTGTTTGTTGAAATATCTCAATTGGTTTTCCATCAATTACGAGAGGCTTGTTTTTCATCAATGCCTTCAGTGCAGCTTGAACTTCTTCCTTGAATACCATTGGTTCTTGATCAACCTACTGAAAGGGTTGAATATCAACCAATTCTTTTCATAAAGAGATTTTGTGTATATGTGAATGATCCCTTCTGGGGAAGAAACAACAGATGTCATCTAATTAAGTGTGAGGATTGACTATTATTAAACAAAACATCATGCATTGAAAAGGAGGAATTAATTGCAATGATGAAAAAGATAATTTCATTTTCTGTCTTGTTGAACTTTGCTATTATTGCTGAAGTGAGATGATATCTCATTGTTGTTTTGATTTGTATCTCTCTAATGGCTAATGATTGCAAAAATTTCTTCCTGTGTTTGTTGCTGCCTGAATATCTTTGGTGAAGTATCTGTTCATGTCTTCTGTCCATTTTTTAATTGGATTGTTTGTATTTTTGATATTGAGGTGTTGGAGTTTTCTATAAATCTTAGAGCTAAGTCCCTTGTCAGATATGTCATTGCTGAATATTTTTTCCCAATCTGTAGGTTCTCTTTTTACTCCTTTGAAGAAGTCTTTTGGTGGACATAAGAATTTAATTTTTAGAAGGTCCCAATCATCTAGTTTATCTTCTGCTGTTTGTGAATTTTTATTTTTGTTTGGTAGTCTATGTAGGCCATAAATTGGGGCCCCAAGTTTGCCCCTATTTTTTCCTTGAGGAACTTCATAGTTTTAGGTTTCACATTTAAGTCTTTGATCCATTTGGAGTAAGTGTTTATATATGGTGTGAAGTATGGATCTTATTTCATTTTTCTGCAAATGGATATCTAGTTTTGTCACTACCATTTGTTAAAGAGACTATATCTTCCCCATTGAATGGATTTTGGCCTTTTGTCAAAGATTAGTTGACCATAGGTCGAAGGATCTATTTCTGGGTTCTCATTTTTATTCCACTGGTCTATATGTCTGTTGTTGTACAAATACCAGGCTGTTTTGACTACTATGGCCGTATAATGGGTTTTGAGATTGGGGAGTGGAAAACTTCCTACTTTCTTCTTCTCTTCAGTAGTGCTTTCCTTATCCAAGGTCTCTTTTCTTTACATTTAAAATTGGTGATTGGTGTTTCCATATACTTAAAGAATGTTGATAGGATCTGGATCAAGATTAGATTGAATTTATAGATTGCTTTGGGTAGTAGTAAATTTTCACAATGTTCAGTCTTCTTATCCATGAGCATAGTATAGTCTTCCATTTATTTAGATCTCTTATCATCTCTGGAAGTAGTGTTTTGTAGTTTTCTTTGTACAGGTCTTTTGTGTTCCTGGTAAGATGTATTTCCAAATATTTTATCCTTTTGGTAGTTATTGTAAATGATATTTATTTCCTTATTTCCTTTGCAAAGATGTTTTTACTGGTGTAGAGGAATCCAACTGATATTTGTATGTTGATCTTGTATTCTACCACTATGCTAAATCTTTCAATTAGTTCCAGTAGTTTTCTTGTTGAGTTTCTTGGGTTTACTATTCATAGGTCATATCATCTGAAAACAAGGATATTTTTACTTCTTTACCAATTTGGATAGTTTTATTACTCTTTCTTTCCTATTGCCCTGGCTAGGACTTCCAATACAATGTTGAATAGAAATGGTGATAGTAGACATCCTTGTCTAGTTCCTGTTCACAAGGGAATACTTTTAATCTCTCTCCACTGAGAATAATGTTGGCTATTGTTTTTGCATATATGCCTTTAATATGTTGAAGAATTTCCCTTCTATTCCTATATTTCTGAGAGCATTTATCAGGAATAGATGTTGGATTTTATCAAATGTTGGTGAGGATGTGAAGAGATTGAAGCTCTCATATACTTACTGGTAGGAGTGTAAAATGATACAACCACTGTGTAAAATGGTATTGCAATTCCTAAAGAAGATGGAAATAATAATATCATTTGATCCAATAATCCAGTTGATTGGTATATATCCTAAAGAAGTGAGAACCAGGACATGAATAAATATATGCACATCCATGTTCATTACAACATTATTCATGATAGCAAAGAGATGGAATCAACCTGTTGTTGTTGTTGTTGTTACAATTAGTCCAGTGGACTAGTGGGCTATGCAAACCTCAACCTACACTACCCTGAGATCATAAGAACTAGAATGGTGCCTGGCTACCGCAGCCAAGTACCCACTAATGGAGGAATGGATAACCAAACTATGATACATATACACAATGGAATACTATGCAACACTAAAGAATAATGCAGAATCTGTGAAACACTGCATAATGTGCATGGATGTGGAGGACATTATGCTGAGTGAAATAAATTAATCACAGAAGGACAAATATCGTATTAGTCCACTATTGTAAAAAGTCAAGGTAAGGATTACATATGGAAGGAAGCTTTCCTTGTTGGTTACCAGGAATAGGAGAGAAGGGGAGGGAAAATTGCTACATAGCTAAGAGACAAGTATTTATTTAGGTGTAGGGAAAGGCAATTTACCAAAAGTGAGTGACCAACAGAATAACAATGAGAAAAAGGAAGACACAGAGAGGTGCACAAGAGGTACATGCAAGAAAGATAAACACTTTTACATACACAATACTGCATTATCAGTAATTACACACATTAATCTACAGGTGGATACATAGATAGACAGGCTAAAAGATCAGATATATCTAGGTAAAAGGGAATATACCCATGACTATGTATAAGTATGTCAGATGATATTTCTACGTACATATTTGTGTATGCTATAAAAATGTCCATGTATATAATAGAGCTAGTGAAATAAGGTGATGATAACTTCTTAGCCACAGCCAAACACCCTGAAGGAATGAATCACTGGGCCTATGGGCTCAGGACCATGGATATGGGGACATAAAGCTCAATTGCCATAATATACTACACAAAAACATTGTTTTACATCCTACTTTGGTGATAGTGACTTGGGTCTTAAAAGCTTGCAAACAGCCATCTAAGATCAACAATTGGTCTCTCCTCATCTGGAGCAAAGAAGAATGAAGAAAACTAAAGACACGTGAAAACAATTAGTCCACTGGACTAGTGGGCTATGCAAACCTCAACCTACACTACCCTGAGATCAGAAGAACTAGAATGGTGCCTGGCTACCACAGCCAACCACTCAGAAAGAGATCCAAACAGGTGATTCTGGATAGAATGAGAGAAAAATGTGGAACCAAACTCAAAATCATAAAAACAACCAGGCTTACTGGTTTGATAGAGACTGGTGGAACCTCCAAGTCTATGGCCCCTAGTCACCCTTCCAGCCTGGAGTTGAACTCACTCCTGTGGCTTCTAGTCAAACAATAGATGGGTGTATAAGGTGAACATTTATACCAGGCAGGTGTACTCCTTAGAATGATCAATCATGGGAAATTAAAAGGGCAGTATTTACGCAGGAAGATAGCTCAGAGGTCAGGAATGCACGTAAAAGAAGGACACAGGGAAACCACAGGGAGGAAGTGAGAAGACAGCTGTTGCATTTTGGGGATTGCAGTCAATGTCATGAAACAAAATATGTATGAACTGTTGTAGGGAAAATGAACTTGCAATGTAAACTTGCACCCAAATCACAACAAAAATAAACAAAAAGATAGTAATTTTAAAAATAAGAGAAAATGGGGGTTGTCCAGGAAGATGGGAGAACAGGCAGACAAACTACAGAGACCCTCTTCAACAAAGAAAACAGGAACCAATTAACACAGATACAGAAGATAATTCTGTAGCCCTGAGCTTTGAAAGGAAGGATACAGAAGTGGACTAAACTCCAACTAGTAGAAGAAACTGCAGGAAAACAGTGAAAAAGGAGACAGATGGCACTGTAGTCTGTAAGCAATCCTGACAGTGTGGACAGCTGGGATATTGCCAAGTGGTATTAGGACCTAAGAACTAACTTAAAAATCAGCCCTGCTAGCCAGGGGCTGCACAGAGGACTGCTCTAGTGGCTGGTGCATAAAAGGGGAAGCAGTAAAGAGGGAGACTATGGACTTTTAGCTGTCTGGAGGGTGCAGCCAGTTCGAATGTTTACAAGCAGTTGGACCATTTTGGATATTTAAAGCAACAGTGTTCTCTCAGATTGCAGAGACCTAAGAAATAGGCTCCACTTTCTGGAGAGCATAAGGACATATTGGAAATGAAGGACTGGAAAAGTGCAATATTCCCCTTGTTACTCTTATACACCTTCTTCGTGAGTGGAGGTGCAGCCATTCCTCATTCCTACCCACCTTCTGGGCAAGTAGTAATTCCATCCCAGGCTGTGTGCTCTGACAGAGCCTGGGTGCCCTGCCCAGATTTTTTTTTCCTTTTTTTTTTTTTTTAAGTTTTTTTGTGTATATTTTAAAATTATTATTACTATTATTATTTCCTTTTATTCATCCTTTTTACTTTTATTCTTTCTTCTTCCCCTCCCAGGTTTTAGTTTTCAACTTGTCTTTTCCCTGTTCCTGGTTCCCTTTTTTTTTTTTTTCCTTCTCATTCTCCCCATTCCTTGTTTTTCTTTTTGCATTTTTCTTTTTTTCTTCATTACTCTCCTACTCTACCTCTTTTTTCTTATTATCCCTCCCCAGATATTGCAGACTTCCCCATACTTTTTCTATCCATATTTCTATAGTTTTTTTTTTTTTTTTTTAAGTATTTCTTTAAATATTTGCTCCATTTATTGCCTTTCCTCTCCCCCCCCCCTTTTTGGTGATTGTTCCTGTGTGTTTATGTGGTGTGTGTTTTTTTGTCCTTTTCTTTTTACTTTTTTAATGGTTTTTAGATTGTTGTCTTTGTCTGAGTGGGAGACAGCCACCATGGCCATACAACCCAATCACATGCACTCTTCCTGCAGCTCCACTTACTGAGTGAGGGCCACCACTTCCTTCTGCACCAATTGGCCAATGATATACTACCACCAATAAAAGCCCAAATCACCCTTAACTGCCCTTCACAAACAGTTTACAGAGATCTATGCAGCCACTCTCATTCTTTATCCCATCTACCAGGAGACAGGTAGTGAGTGCATAAGTTCTGCCAGCTAGTGAACAGAGGAGCATAGCATCCTGCTTACTCAGATACATCCAAAAACAAAGAAAATCTTGTTTAACACCAACAAACACTCACCAGTTAAATATAAACACAACAAAGTCACAATGTCTCAGAGACAACAGACAATTACAGCCCTCACAGAGAAGCAAGGTAAAGTGGCAGAAACAAGGGAGCAGGATATAAACCCAGTACATATCCCTAAGGAAGAAGTAGCATTGGAACTCCCTGATAAGGAATTCAAAAGAATTATATTTAGTACCTTCAACAGATTGAGAGACAGATCAAGGAAAACAGTGACAAAATAAAGAAAACCAGAGACAAAACCCTAGAACAATTTCAGAAGAAAATACAAGAAAAAAATGTGACAAAATAAATGAAAAATTAGAAATGATACAAAACCTACACATAGAAATCCAGAAGATAAATACTAAATTTTCAGAAACAGATAACATTTTGAAAGGGCAAAGGAGTACAATTGAATTAATGGAAGACAGAATTAATGAGATTGAAGACAAATACATGAATATTTCTTTGGAAAGGAATCAATCAGAAAAAAAGATCAGGACAAAATGAAGAAACTCTAAGATTCATGTGGGATACCATCAAAAGAAATAACCTATATGCAATCAGAATTCCAGAACAGGAAGAGAAAAGAAAACCACTGAGAAAATTGTCCAAGATTTGTTGGAAGAGAACTTCATATCAGATGAAAGATGAGAATATATCAATTCAGGAAGTCCAATGAACCCCAAACAGAATAGACCCCAAAAGAAAAACACCAAGACATTTATCATCAAACTCACCAAAACCAAAGACAAAGAAAGAATCCTTAAAGCAGCACAGGAAAAACGAAAAACTACTTACAAAGGGCAACCAATAAGACTAAACTCTGATTTCTCAGCAGAAACTATGAAAGTGAGAAGACAATGGAATGGTATATATATAACCCTGATAGAGAAAAAATTTCCAACCAAGAATTATATACTCAGCAAAATTGTCCCTTATATATGGTGGTGAAATTAGGAGATTTCCAG
>NW_006921597.1:5625399-5632777 GCF_000298275.1 Orycteropus afer afer
CGACTCGACAGCACATAACAACAACAACAACATGTATGCACAGGGAGACAGCTCAGGGGGCAGGAGTGCATGGGAGGG
Source organism: Orycteropus afer afer (assembly GCF_000298275.1). Lineage (NCBI taxonomy): Eukaryota > Metazoa > Chordata > Mammalia > Tubulidentata > Orycteropodidae > Orycteropus > Orycteropus afer. The sequence continues at coordinate 5,625,478 of NW_006921597.1, forward strand.
AAGGACACAGAGAAGAGGTAACTATGGGGAGGAAGAGGGAAGAGAGCTGTTGCATTTTGGGAAATTGCATGTCTCAATATCATGAGACAAAGTGAATTGCTGTATGGAAAATGAATTTTCTCTGTAAACTGTCACCCATCTAAAGTGCAACTATTGGTCTCCTCTCATCTGAAGCAAAGAAGAGTGAAGAAAATCAAAGGCATCTGGAAACAATTGGTCTAAGACTATGATGGATCCCAAGACCAGAAGAACTAGATAATGCCTGGCTACCAATGCCAACTGCTCAGGAAGTGATCAAAACTGGGGATCCTGGATAGAGTGGGAGAAAAAATGTGAAACAAAATTCAAAAACACAAAAATGACCAAAATTACTTGTTGGCTAGAGTCTGGTGAAACCCCCAAGACTATGTCCCTGGGTTACCCTTAGGGCCTAAAATTGGACTCACTCCCATGGATTGGCTCTCAATCCAACAGTAGAAAGACCTACATGCAGAACACCTACCTCAGGGCAATGCACCTACCTCCTCTAGGGAGATACACCCCTTAGAGCAATCGGCTATGGGGCACCAGAGGAGCAACATTCACATAGAGGGAAAGGTGGACAGACAGGAGTGCATAGTTAAGAATGCACAAGGAAGAGGTAGTAGTCACAAGGACAAGAGGGAAAGAGTGTTTGTTATAGTCGGATACAGTTATCAGGGCATGAAATCAAATGTACATGAACTGTTGAATGCAAAATTTTGCTCTGTAAATTTGCACCCAAAATACAATAAAATTAAATAATAATCATAATAATTTTTTCCTAAACACAGACTTTAAAAAAAAAAAATCCCAGACTTGTCCTGTATGAAAGACAGCACAGAAAATAGAGAACTCTAGGTAAGATGAAGGTCACAGAGTGACTTCCAGTTCTGAGCCTTCTCTTAATAATGGACCCTTAAGCATATCACCTGAGCTCTTTGGGCCTGTTTTTACAGCTAATATACTCTGAGATAGCATAGTGCCTAAGGCGCTTGACTGCTAACCAGAAGGCTGGTGGTTCAAACCCATCAGCCACTCCTCGGAAGGAAGATTGGGCTATCTACTTCCGTAGTGATACCACCTTGGAAACCCAAGGAGGGGTCGCTATGAATTGGGGCCAACTCGACGGCACATAACAACAACAACAACAACATACTCTGAGAATAACAGTGACTATTCTACTTTCATCAGAGTCTGTGAAGCTTTACTTATGAACTGTAAAGGGAATTAGAAATAATTTATAAAGTGTCCATCTAGTACATTGCTTGGCACACAGTACTTAATCAATAAAATTTTATACAGATATGAGATGATAATAATAATAAGAAGAATAGAATGGACCTTTTTCCCCAATCTAAAACAATTCCAAAATACCTAAAGATGTTGGGTTAAAACAATACAGTTCAATGAATCTTGTCAGGATGGCCTACCTTATTCATGCCTCTCAGAGGGAGTTAAACCCCATATGTGACTGCCAAGCATCTATCTTCCCCATACCTACTTCCTAGTCTTGGGTATACTCCAATATTGTCTTCACTGCCAATAAATTATGATGCTTTTGTTCTGTTACTGCTCCAGGAAGGTCCAAGTTTCCATGCTGCTCTCCTGGTAATTAACCAACCCAGCCCTGATGATTTCAGGTTCTGTGCAGGGTGGCAGTCTCCTTATCATGGGTCACAGCTGGGCTCTTTCTCACAAAGTCTTCTGAGCTCCACATAAATCACAATCAATTGCCCAGGAATTCCTCTCTCCATTCATTGTTGTACCAGCTCTCCCTACATCCATTAGGGGCTTTTGTCTCAAATGAGATCAACCAACACTCTTTTTCTGATTCCAGATAATTCTGATGTCACTACAGTAATAATCCCAAGTGTGTTGACATTTTATGAAGTGATCCTTTCCAATCTTTCATCTTCAGACACACTTTTACCAAGCCATTTCTTATTTCTTAATGCTGATAAAGCCATTTTAATATCAAATTGTTAAGTTCAGGGCAAATAATCATGTATTTTGGGACTGCATTATCCAAAATTGTTATCTCAAGACCCTGGCACATCAATTTCTTTTCATAGCATATTTGTATGATGCTTTATAATTTTAAAAAAAGAAGTTTTAATACATTATTTCATTTTACTCACAGAAGAATTTCATAAAATAGGTTTGTCATGAGTTGGAATGAACTCAACAGCAATAGGTTTGGCTTTATTTTACTTCTGAGGAAAGTAAGGTCAAGAGAGGTTAAGTGTCCAAAATTTCATCAGTCAGATACACTGAGATGAAATGAAATATCCCTCCTCCCAGTTCCAACACATAAAAAAAAAAAAAAAAAATGATAATTAAATACATAGCCAAGCTCAAGAAACAAAAATGCCCAGATGCCAGAAAGGGTATAAAAATTCTTTCATTTTCTTAAGTCAAAGAAGTAAGCATTATTAATGCTGAAGGGCTCACAGAGAAATTTGAAAGCTATAGTTTTAATGCCCACACAAAGAGAAGAGTCTAGGAGCCTGACCCAGGCAAGAAAAGAGAAAGGTTGAGTAGTAAGGAAGTTTAGAATCCACTTGGAGTTGGAAAATATATGAGAACTGGAAACATAGGCTTGTGTAGCGTGTGTATAATATTCATGTCTCCATATGGATAAAATTACCCAAAACTTAGAAATTAACTTTAAAAATGGATTGAGTCCAGGGAAATCATAGGACTCTTACAGAATACAGTATAGGAGTATTCCTGCAACTCCAGACACACATAACTTCCAGAGAAAGTATTTTGTGCTGAAGATGATGTTACAACAATTATAAATCTTGTGATTAAATGAACCAGCATGCAGAAGAGACAATAGACCCTATAAAAGGAAAAATATATACCATAAAAAGCAGAAGTAATAGAACCATTTTAATGAAAATGTAATTATTTCTAAAATGTTCAAAGTTATAATGGAATGGATAAAAAATAAAGTAGACTGGACATTTTATAAAGAAAGAAAGGGTAGATTTGAGAAATAAGCAAATACAAAACCAAGTATGAGAAAGACAGTCATTGATCTGAGAAGCTTAATGTACAGCTTAAATAACAAACTAGATACAGCTGAAGATAGAATTAGTGAATTAGAAGATAAATCTAGATGAATCACATAGAAGATAGGCATTAAAAAAAAAAGAAATTAATAGATAAAGAGAAAATAATTGAAATTTTCCTTCAGTTATGTTAATTCCAGAAGGAAAAGAGAGAGAGAGAGAGAATGAAGGGAGAAATTTGGAAGACATCATGGATAAAATTTTCCAGAATTTAAAAAAAAAAATAAATATGATTCCATAGATTGAAGGAGCACACTGAATTTTGAGTAGAATAAATAAAGGTAAGTCTACACTTTCAAACCAAACTCACTGGCATTGAGTTGATTTCAATGCATGGCAACCCTCTTTGGATTTCCAAGGCTGTCCATCTTTACAGAAGCAGAGTGCTTCATCTTTCTTCCACAGAGTGGCTGGTTGGTTTGAATCACTTAGTTGTAGTGAAACTGCAGAGCATTAAAAAACATTAAAAGCAATTAGAAGTAAATAATAGATTACTTACAAAGGAGTGGCAATTAGAATGAAAGCAGAATCATCAGTAAAAGCAGCAGATGTAAGTAAAAAATAGGAAAAACAATCTTTAAAGACATGAGGAAAAATAAATGTCCACCCAGAATTTCATAAGCAGGTAAGAGAACATTTCAGAAGTAAAAAGGCTACATTTATTTCTTCCAAATCTTTGCTAAGAGAATTATGAAAGGTTATACTATAGTAAAAAGAAAATTTAATGAAAGAAAAAGTGGGCAAATAAGACGTACAGGTAAGCAAATAAATTGGTAAAAATCTAAACATACTGTATTTGTTTAAAAAGAATGATAATAACCAGTGGGGGTTAGATTTAAATCAATTGGAAACCAGTCGCATCACTAGTAGGGTTCAGGGGTGCAGACAGTACTGGGTGACACTGTCAGAAAGAGTTACACCAAAATGACCATCTATAAAATTTTTGTGCAGTATGTCAGTAGAAATGTATTATTTTTTATAAAAATGTCCCTGTATTTAGTTATAACAATAGATTTTTACAAGCCTAGCTTGCGTGTATTAATGTATTTATAAGGCTAAAACTCTATGTTAATTTATTTTTTCAACCTTCTAATGCACTCTAGTCAGGAGCTCTGGTAGCGTATTTCCTAAGGCACTTAACTGCTAACCAGAAGGCTGGTGGTTCAAACCCACCAGCCACTCCTTGGAAGGAAGGTTGAGCAATCCACCTCTGTAGTGATACTGCCTCGGAAACCCAAGGAGGGGTCACTATGAGTCGGGTCGGCACATAACAACAACAACAACAAATGCACTCTAGTCAGAGCTGTCATTATTATCCAATTGCAATGATGCTTCAACTCACGTGGTTTTGTCTGTATGAACTACAAGCATATGCTGTTTTCATTGCTGACGGCATTTATAGAGTCACTGACTTTGTCAGCTTCTCTGGTGTTTTAGGTACAAAATTGTGGTAATTAGTATTTGTGAACCTATGTCAATAACTTTTGAGAATGAACTAGTAATTGAAGGAAGGAGAAAAATAAAGTTTTCCACTCAGTTACTAATAGTGTTGTAACTAATAATGTTGTAATTCAATGTAGGAAGATTTTACAAAACAGTTTTGTTGTTAGTATTCATATAATCTAAGAAATATTACATTTAAACATTTTACAACTATATTTATCACATATTATTCTGTGACTAAAATTAATAATAAACATTACTAAGGATGATTTGGTAGAGGATGAGGTCCAAGGAAGGAGGGTAACACTGACCCAAGGGATACCATTGTTCAGATCTAATATTCTAGGCACTGATAGCATGGAAGAGTTAAACTTTGCTAAAGTTTTTGCATTACTTATAAATAGATAAAGATATTAGTTAACTTTAAACTTCATTAATTATGTCTGCTAAAAATATGAAGGCGTGAATGTCCAAAATGTATGTATCTATTCTACTGTTGATACACTTTTAGGTTGCTTCCAGTTTGGAGTTATTATGAATTATATTTCTAAAAACTTTCTTGTACATATCTTTAGATGTACACATGGCACTATATGGAAATAAAAATGAACAAAATACAGAAATGCACAACATCATACATTAATCTCATGAAAAAGAATATATTCCCTATGATTTCATTTTATAAAAAGCACTAAAACTAGCAAAACTACCAGAAATTGGGTGTTAGAATCTTTGAAGATAAGGGAAATGTAATGATTGGAAAGGGCACCAAAGGGCTTCTGAGGAGTAAGTAATATTTTCCATCTTGATCTAAATGGTGATTACACAGGTGGATTCATTTTATGATAACTTATCTAGCTATATACTTGTGACATATGTATTTTTCTGTATGTCATACTTTGATAAACTACAGTTTAATATTTAAAATTTAAGTTTACCACAAAAATAATACAAATAATTGCATGACTTTGTAACTCAGTAGAAGGAGGAAAGAAATTTTTAAAAATAATTAAGCACCACAAGGCAGAAAAAGAGGAAATAAAAAGAGAATTTTAAAAAAATTGCAAGAAATAGTTCAATAAATCAAGAATCACCTTGGATAGAGTGGGAAAGCAAAGTGGACAAAACTGAGTATCATTTAAAAAAAAAAAAAAAAGACCAGGTTTGCTAGACTGATAGAGCATGGTGGAACCACTGAGACTGTGACCCCTAGCTGCCCTTCAGGTCTGGAATTGAACCCACTCTTGTGGCTTCCAGCCAAACAAAAGTCAGGCATATGAATAGAACATTTACATTAGGTAGATACACTCCTTGGAGAGAACAATCATTGGAGAATAGAAGGACTGTGTATGCATAGGGAGACAGCTCAGGGGGGCAGGAGTCCATGGGAGGGGAGGACACAGGGAAGAGGTGGCTATGGGGAGGAAGTGGGAGGAGAGGTGTTGCACTATGGGAGATTACAGTCAATGTCATAAGACAAAGTGTATGTGAACTGCTGTATGGAAGATGAATTTGCTCTGCGAACTTTCACCCAAATCACAATAAAATTAAATAATAATAGTAATAATAAAAGACAGTCTTCAAAAAAAAAACACAAGAAATGTGAATGGATTACACATCTACTAAAAGACAGAAGTAATGAAATTGATTTTTAGAAACTAGCTATCTGCTGCTTATAAAAGGCACAGTTAAAGCTGCACAGAATGATTCAAAGTGAATCAGAAAAGGATGCTATAACGTATGTATCAATTTTCTATAGCAGTTGAAAAAACTTACACAAATTTACTGACTTAATGCAAAACAAATTTCTTATTACCTGTATAACAAGTACTGATGTTATTGAAAGTACAAATCCAAACTCACTGAAGGCACTGGTGAAAAACAACCCTCCAGGAAATGACAGAATTGAGATGTTTCAACAAAGTGATTCAATGTAGAAGTGTCCTCTGATCAATGCCAAGAAATTTGGAAGAAGATACCTGGCAAACCAACTGGAAGAGATCCATATTCGTGCCCATTCCAAAGAAAGATTTCGCAAAAAAAAGGTGGAAATTATCAAATAATATCATTATAATCACATGCAAATAAAGTTTTGCTGAAGATAATTCAAAACAGTTGCAACAGTACATTGACAGAAAACTCAGAAATTCAACCCAGATTTAGAAGAGGTTGTGGCACAAGAGATATCACTGCTGATGTCAGATGGATTTTGGCTGAAAGAAGAAAATGCCAGAAAAATATATACCTGTGTTTCATCGACTATGTGAACAGCATTTGACTGTGTGGATCATAACAAATTATGGACAACATTAATGGTGCTCCCTCAGAATCTGTACATAGACCAAGAAGCAGTTATTCAAACAGAACAAGGGAATACTAAGTGGTTTGAAATCAGGAAAAGTATGTGTCAGGGTTGTATCCTTTCATCATATTTATTCAATCTGTACACTGAGCAAATAATTTGAGAAGCTGAATTTCTCTGTAACCTCTTACCCAAACAATAATGAAGAAGAATGAAGCATCAGGATTGGAGGAAGTCTCATTAAGAACTTGTGATATGCAGATGACACCACCTTGCTTGCTGAAAGCATAGAGGATTTGAAACACTTACTGATAAAGATAAGACTATAGCCTTCAGTATTGATTACACCTCATCATAAAGAAAACAAAAGGCCTCACAACTAGACCAATACACAGAATCCTGATAGACAGAAAAAATTTGAAGTTGTTAAATGTTTCAATTTACTTGGATCCACAAT
>NW_006921597.1:5633337-5648504 GCF_000298275.1 Orycteropus afer afer
TGGGCAATCTACTTCTGTAGTGATACTGCCTCAGAAACCCAAGGAGTGGTAGCTATGAGTCAGATCCGACTCGATGGCAATGAGTTTGGTTTTGGTTTTTCTTGATTGCTACTTCCATTGATGTTGATTATGGATCCAAGTAGCGTGAAATCTTTGACAATTTCAATCTTTTCTCCATTTTTCATGATGATGCTTATTGGTACAGTTGTGAGGATTTTAGTTTTCTTTATGTTGAGGTGCAATCCATACTGAAGACTGTAGTCTTTAATCTTCATCTGTGAGTGCTTCAAGTCATCTTCACTTTCAGCAAGCAAGGCTGTGCTGTCTATACATCTCAGGTTGTTAATAAGCCTTCCTCAAATCCTGATGCCACTTTCTTCTTCACATACTCCAGCTTCTCAGATTATTTGCACAGCAGAGAGATTGAGTAACTATGATGAAAGAATACAATATTGACACACACCCTTTCTGATTTTAAAACATGAAGTATCCCCTTGTTCTGTTCGAATGACAGCCTCCTGGTCTATGTACAAGTTTCCCATGGACACAATTAAGTGTTCTAGAATTGCCATTCTTCTGTGTCCTCTATAATATGTTATGATCCACACAGTCAGTTGCTTTTGCATAGTCAACAAAACACAAGCAAACATCTTTCTGGTATTCTTTGCTTCCAGGCAAGATCCATCTGACACCAGCAATGTTATCTCTCTTCCCCCATCCTCTTCTGAATCCAGCTTGAATTTCTGGAAGTTATCTGTCAATATACTGCTGAAAGCATTTCTGAATTATCTTCAGCAAAATTGTATATGCATGTGGTATTAAAGATATTGTTCAAAAAATTCCACATTCTGTTGGATCACCTTTCTTTGGAATGGGTATAAATATGGACCTCTTCCATTCAGTTGGCCAGATAGCTGTCTTCCAAATTTCTTGGCATAGACAAGTAAGTGCCTCCAATGCAGCATCCTTTTGTTGAAATATCTCAATCAGTACTTTTTTTGTTACCTAGTGCCACTCTGACAAGGATACACCACGAATGGGATGAATTGAACAAACAGGAGTTTATTCTCTTACACTTTGGAGGCTTTAAGTCTGAGCTCAAAGTGCCAAGCTCAAGGGTCTGTGTGAAAGCCCCTCACCCTTGGGCTTCAGCTCTGCCTCTTGCTCCCTGCCCACTGAAGCTAGAGGCACCTCTTCACTCAGGCATCTACTGAGGCTGCTGAGGTTAACAAGCCCAAGGCTGCCAAGTAAAATGGTACAGTCCTGATGTTACCAAACCACACAGCAGGCCATTTTCAATGAATTCAAGTCCATTGAAAGTTCCAGGATCAGCAGAGCATGGCAGGCTGCTTAACAATGGCATGGCTACATGCAGAGTTCAAGCGTGCCTAAGGTAGAAACCATTCCCAAGGCTTCTCCTTATATACAGGAAGCAGAGCACACCCCAAAGGCAGCTACTCAGCTGCTTGTGGTAGATCCCACCATGGAGTTGACTGCCAGTCTCATCATGGGGAATAACTACCACCAAGTGCCAGCCACTCAACCAGGCCCAGCCAAGTTGACATACAAATTTAACTACCACAGGTATTCTGTCAATTCCTAGAGCTTTGTTTTTCACCAATTTCTTCAGTGCAGCTTCAACTTCTTTCTTCAGTAATATTGGTTCTTGATCATATGCCACTTTCCGAAATAAAGGAACATCGACCAATTCTTTTTCATACAGTGTAAGGAATACAGACGTATTCCTTACATCTTCTTTCGATGCTTCCTATATTGTTCAATATTCTGCCCATAGAATCTTTCAATACTGCAACTCGAAGCTTGAATTTTTTTCTGCAGTTCTTTCAGCTTGAAAAATGTGGAGGGCATTCTTCCCTTTTGGTTTTCTAACTCCAGGTCTTTGCATATTCCATTATAATAATTGACTTTGTCTTCTGGAGCTGCTCTTTGAAATCTCTGTTCACCTCTTCTATCTTGTCATTTCTTCCATTTGCTTTAGCTACTCTCTGTTCAAGAGCTGGTTTCAAAGTCTCTTCCTACATCCATTTTGGTAATTTCTTTCTTTCTTGCCTTTTAGAAGACATTTTTCTTTCTTAATGTGTGATATACTTGATGTCATCCCACAATTCTTCTGGTTTTTGGTCATTGGTGTTCAATGCATCAAATCTATTCTTCAGATGGTCTCTAAATTCAGGTAGGATATAATCAAGGTCATATTTCAGCTCTTGTGGACTTGTTCGAACTGTCTTCAGGTTCAATTTGAACTTGCATATGAGCAATTGATGGTCTGTTCCACAGTCAGCTCCTGACTTTGTTTTGGCTGAAGATATTGAACTTCTCCATCATCTCTTTGCACAGAAGTAGTCAATTTGATTCCTGTGTATTCCATCTGCTGAGGTTCAAATGTATAGCTGCCATTTATGTTGTGGAAAAAAGGTATTTGCAATGAATAAGTCATTGGCCTTGCAAAATTCTATCATGTGATCTCCGACATCATATTTATCACCAAGGCCATATTTTCCAACTACTGTGATTCTTGTTTGTTTCCAAATTTCACATCCAATCACCAGTAGTAATCAATACATTTTGATTAAATGTTTGGTCAATTTCAGACTGCAAAAATTGATAAAAAATCTTCAATTTTCTAGTGTTTGGCTTAGTGGTTGGTGCATAAATTTGAATAATAGTAGTGTTAACTGGTCTTCCTTGTCAGCATATGAATATTATCCTATCACTGATAGCACTGAACTTCAGGATATAAGTTGAAACATCCTTCGTGATGATGAATGCAACACCTTTCTCTTCAATTTGTCATTCCCGGGACAGTAGATCATATGATTGTCTGATTCAAAATGTACAAAAACAGTCCATTTCAGCTCACTAATGCCCAGTATATTGGTCTTTATGTGTTCCATTTCACTTTTTACAACTTCTAATTTTCCTACAGTCATATACTTTGTACATTCCATGTTCCAATTATTAGGATGTTCGCAACTGTTTCTTCCCATATTGAGTCATACCTCATCAGCAAATAGAGGTCCCCAAAGCTTTACTCCAACCATGGCATTAAAGCTGAATCTACTTTGAGGAGACAGCTCTTCTCCAGTCGTATTTTGAGTACCTTCCAACCTGAGGGGCTCATCTTCCAGTATCATATCAGAAAACATTTCAAGGCTATTCATCTAGTTCTCCACATCAGACAGTGTTTTGCTACTATTCACAAGGTTTTCAGTAGCCAGTTCTTTGAGAAGTGGATGGTCCCTTCCAAGTCTGTCTTAGTCTGGAAGCTCTGCTGAAACCTGTTCACCATGGGTGGGTGACCCTGCTGATATTTGAAATACCAATGGTATGGCCTCTAGCCTCACAGCACCATTCAAGCCACCACAGTATGAGAAACTGAGGACAAGTGGTAGGTCCATGAAAGCAGCAGTCAAGAAATCAAACAACATATTGCATTGATCAAATCTGCTGCAAAAGACCTGTTTAAAGCATTGAAAAGTAAAGATGTCACCTTGAGGATTAAGGTGCACCTAACTCAAGCCATGGTGTTTTCAGTCACCTCATATGCATGCAAAAACTGGATTACGAATTAAGAGGAATTAATGTACTTGAATGATGGTGTTGGCAAAGAATATTGAACATACTACCAGAAGAATGAACAAACATTTCTTGGAAGAAGAATAGCCAAAATGCTCCTTAGATGCAAAGATGATGAGACTTTGTCTTGTTTAGTTTGGATAAGTCATTAGAACGGACCAGTCTCTGGAAAAAGACATCATGCTTGGTAGAGTACTAAATCAGTGAAAAAGAGGAAGGCCTTGAATGAGATGGATCGACATGGTAGCTGCAACTATGGGCTCAAACATAGCAATGATTGTGAGGATAGAATAGGACCAGACAGTGTTTCCTTCTGCTGTACATTGGGTCACTGTTAATTAGAACTGACTGGATGGCACCTAACAACAACAACAATGGTTCTAAAATTGTAGGTTAGAAGTTGGTTATGGTCTCACGGAGCTAAAATCAAAGTGTCAGAAGGGCTGCATTCCTTCCTGGAGGCTCTAAGGGAAAATTAGTTGCTTTGCCTTTTTCAGCTTTCAAAGACTGACCATATTCTTTGGCTCTTGGCTGCCCTCCTCTATCTTCAAAGCTAGCAATGGCAAGTTTAGTACTTTTCAGTTTTCATCCTTCTGATCTTGCTCCTGTCCTAACATCTCTTTCTCTGACTCTCTTCTTCTGATTCTCTTTTAAGGACACTTGTTATTATATTCTTGTTGTTAGGTGCCGTTGAGCTAGTTCCATCTTATAGCAATCCTATGTATAACAGAAAGAAACATTGCACCCTCTTTACCATTGTTGTTATGCTTGAGTCCATTGCTGCAGCCACTGTGTCAATCCATCTCATTGAGGATCTTCCTCCTTTTTCCTGACTCTCTGCTTTACCAAGCATGATGTCCTTCTCCAGAGACTGGTCTCTCCTGATAACATGTCCCGGGAAGTTTTCCTCTACTCACTTCTAAGGGACATTCTGGCTGTACTCCTTTCAACACAGATTTGTTTATTCTTCTGGCAGTCTACGGTATATTCAATATTACTCATCAATACCACAATTCAAACGTGTCAATTCTTTTCTGGTCTTCCTTATTCATTGTCCAGCTTTCATATGCACATGAGGCAATTGAAAATACCATTACTTGGATCAAATGCAACATCTTAGTCTTCAAAGCAACATCTTTGATTTTCAAAACTTAAAAGATATCTTTTGCAGCAAAGTTGCCCAATATAATGAATCATTTGCTTTCTTGACTGCTGTTTCCATGGGCATTGATTGTTGATGCAAATAATATGAAATACTTGACAACTTCAATCTTTTTACCATCTATCATGATGTTGTTTATTGGTCCAGTTGTGAGAATTTTGTTTTCTTTATGTTGAAGCGTAATAGACAGTGAAGAGTGTAGTCTTTGATCTTTATCAGTAAGTACTTCAAGTCCTGTTCACTTTCAGCAAACAAGGTTGTGTCATCTCAAGTTGTTCATGAGTTTTCCTTCAATTCTGATGCCATGTTCTTCATACAGTCCAGTTTCTCAGATTATTTGCTCAGCATACAGATGGAATAAGGCTAGAGAAAAGATACATACAACCTTGATGCACACCTCTCCTAGTTTTAAACCACATAATAACCCACAGCCATTGAGTTGATTCTGACTCATAGTGACTCCCACTGGGTTTCCGAGGCAGTAAATCTTTACAGAAGTAGATGGCTCAGTCTTACTTCTGCTTTAAACCACATATTATTCTCTTGTTCTGTTTGAACAACTTCTTCTTGGTCTATGTTCAGATTCTGCATAAGCATAATTAAGTGTTCTGGGATTCCCATTCTTTGCAATGTTATTCATAATTTGTTATGATCCACAGGGTGAAAAGCTTTTGTACAGTCAATAAAACGCATGCAAACATTTTTCTGATAGTCTTTCCTTTCAGCCAAGACTCAGCTGACATCAGTAATAATACCAGTTGTTTCATGTCCTCTTCTAAATCCAGCTTGAACTTCTGGCACTTCCCTGCCAGTGCACTGCTGCAACTGTTTTTCAATTATTTTCAGCAAAATTTTACTTCTGCAGTCTGAAATTGATCAAGTAATCAAGATATTTACTGACATTTACTTGTGATTTGAGTGTGAAAGTTAGAAACAAAGACAAAGGATCAGCAGTTGGGAAATATGGCTTTGGTGATAGAAATGACACCAGAGATTACATGATAAGATTACCAATGACTTATTCATTGCAAATAACAACATAAACAGTGACTATACATGTGGGCTGCTCCAGATGAAACACACAGGAATCAAATCAACTACATCTGTGGAAAGAGGCAATGGAAAAGCTCAATATCATCAGTCAGAACAAGGACAGGGACTGACTGTGGAACAGGCCATTAATTGTTCATGTGCAAGTTCAATTTGAAGCTGAAGAAATTAAAATAAGTCCACAAGAGCCAAAATACAACCTTGAGTATATCCTATCTGAATTTAGAGACCAACTAAAGAAGAGATATGATGCACTGAACATAGTGACTGAATACCAGACAAATTGTGGGATGACATCAAGGATATCATACATAAGGAAAGCAAAAGACAAGGAGAGAAATGAGCAAAAGTGATGTCAGAAGAGGCTCTGAAACTGAGCATAGAATAACTAAAGCAAACAGAAGAAACGAGGTAAAAGAATTGAACAGATTTCAAAGGGTGGCTTGAGAAGGCAAAGTGAAGTATTATAATGATTGTGAACTAGAGTTAGAAAACCAAAATGGGAGAACATACTCAGTATTTCTCAAGCTGAAAGAATTGAAGAAAAAAAAATTAAGCCTCAATTTGCAATATTGAAAGATTTATGGATAAAATATTGAATGATGCAGGAAACATCAAAAGAAGATATAAAGAATACACAGAGTCACTGTACTAAAAAGAAATGGTCAATGTTTAACCATTTCAGCAGGTAGCATATAATTAAGCATCAATGGTATTGAAGGAAGAAGTCCAAGGTACACTGAAGGCATTGATGAAAGACAAACTAAAAAAAAAAAAAAAAACTCACTGCCACTGAGTGGATTCTGACACATAGTGACCCCACTGGGTTTTCAAGGCAGTAAATCTTTATGGAAGTAGATTGCCCCATTTTCCTTCTGTGCTGTTTGTGGGTGTGAACCACAGCCTTCTTGTTAGCAGTCAGATGCCTTAAGCACCACGCCACCAGCGCTCCTTGATGAAAGACGATGCTCTCAGAATTGATAGAATACCAATTGAGATGTACCAACAAATAGGCAAGGCTGGAAGCATTCACCTGTCTATGTCAAGAAATTTGGAAGACAGCTACTCAGCCAACTGACTGGAAGAGATCTGAATTTGTGCCTCTTCCAAAGAAAGGTGATTCAGGAGAATGCAGAATTTCTTGTTATTACATTATCTATATAAAATCATATGATTACAAAGTCAGCTAATTTTCAGCCTTATTTCTATCTGCTGCCTTAATCTCTTATCACAACTTAACATATTCACAAGTTCCCAAGATTAGGACATGGATGTCTTTGGAAGGCTGTTACTATGTCTGCTACATATATATTAGGCAAACAGTAACCAAAAAAGCTGGTATAGTGGTAGCAACTATCTGGCAAAATAGTATCTAAAGAAAAACATCTTAGTAGGGAAAAGAGAAAAACTACATAATGATAAAATCTGCTAAAAAGATATGCAAATGTAATTGGTCCACTAAGAATTAAAGCTAAGTCTTGGTATCATGTTCTGCATCTTCTAGTCCAGTATTCTTACTCTAAAAGCCTCTAAAGAGTACAGACCGATTGAAGGTTCTACTAGAAATCCAGTGTGCAAGTGCTGGTAAATTTCTTGCCCAAAATGAAAATAATAATTACGACCTAGACCACAGGGCTGTTGTAAGAAATACCTTAGGATTGAGGCACACTGCAGCTATCACATAAATGTTAAATAAAAATAATATTTCCTGTATCCATAGTAGGGTTGGGCAATTCCAGATGTATATTGTACTTTTCACATATTTCAAAATATTTTCAAATGTTTTGGTTTGGGTTCAATAAAAACCTCAAGTGCATTTTGCCAAGTGCTTTTTCCATTAATTATTCAATCCATTTGTATTTCAAGGGAAATTCAGTCCACATGTTTCTAATTCATTTAGCACTAACTCATCAAAATATTATTTCTCTCAATGCTATTTTCTGTCCAAAAGACTTCTCAAGCCCTCTCCTCCTTTCTTTATTTCTTAGAAACAAAAAGATACAGTTTGCCAAGGGCAAACCCTAGTAGACTACCAAAAGGTTTACTCAACACTGGATCTAAAATTCTTTGAGTTAAAATCTTCTGTCAATCTACTCTGGTCCACATCACCTCTCTCAGCCACAGCCCCCCCCCGCCACCACCACCACCTTCTTTAATTCTTCCTATCCTTTGATCAGGTTCTGCTTTACTGGAATTGTCCCCCCACAGATTCAGATTTTCTGTCACCAAGGCCACAGCCTGCAGCCTCTTCAATCCTCTAGCTGAACCCTTTCCCCTTAATGAAAACCTTCCCAGGCTGCAGCCAGTGAAATAATGGATTCCTACCTCCTTCCAAAATATCCTCATGAGATCCATAGCCAGCTTAAAAATAGATGTATTTTTAAAAGTCTGATCTTTTAAAATTTGTACTTTCTCTCAGTGTGTGATATCTTATGTGTGATTAATGTTTTCTTAACTCAGGAGTGCCTAAAGGGTAAGGAACCTGATAGTATGTTCATTGTGAGTGCTCCAAAAGCAGCAAGAACTGTGCTTAAGAGTGAGTTCCCACATCACTTATGGAATATTCTTGCCAAAAAGACTTGAACTAAATCTAATCATAAGGAGATTGTAGAACATTGTCCAAGACGACTGCAGGGACTCTTTAAAAATGTCGGTATCATGAAAGACAAATAAAAGTCATCAGGGGATGATTCTAGATTACAGAAAATTAAAAGATGATATGACTAATAAATGTAATAAATGTAATATGTTATCCTTAATTGGATTCTGGATTTCAGAGGGAAAAAAATAGCTATAATGGATGTTATAGAGACAATTGGAGAAATTTTACTATGTTACAGTTTTAGAGGTATGATAATGATATTGTGATTATGTAGAAGTGTGAACTTATTCTTAGAAGATAGAGTCTAAAGTATTTAGGGAGTCTCTGGGTGGTAGAGGAGCCTAGGTGGCACAGTGGTTAAGCTCTTGGCTGCCAACCAAAAGGTCAGCAGTTCAAACACACCAGCAGCTCCATGGAAGAAAGTTGTGGCAACCTACTTCTGTAAAGATTTATAGCCTTGGAAACTCTATGGGGCAGCTCTATTCTGTCCTAGAGGGTCGCTGTGAGTCAGAATTGACTCAGTGGCAGTGGGGTCTGGGTGGTAAACATGGTTAACATGCTTGGTTGCTAACCAGAGGGCTGGAGGTTTGAGTCCACCCAAAAGCACCTTAGAAGAATGTCCTGGCAATCTACATCTGAAAAATTAGCCATTGATAATCCCAGGAAAACAGTTCTACTGTGATGCACATGGGGTCACCAGAGTTGGAATTAACTCAACAGCAATTGATAAAGTGTTTAGGTGGGAGTGCCATATCCACATCTTTTAAGTTGGTTATTTCACCACATGGTACCAAGTGTAATAATATCCATAAATATTAGTCATTGAAAATAATACTTTAATGGATATTAATGCTGGGTTTATAAGTAGACATAAAACAGGGATTCTCAATAGCTAATGGAGTGGATGATGGGCTTCTGAGCATCTAAAACCCAAATCAGACTAATTGCCATTGAGTCAGTTCAGACTCATAGCAACCCTGTAGGGTTTCCAAGGCTGTAAATCTTTATGGAAGCAGACTGCCTTGTCTTTCTCCTGCAGAGCAACTGGTGGGCCTAAACTGCCACTGCCAACCTTTTGGTTAGCAGCCAAATGTCTTAGCCACTGCACCACCAGAGGTCCCTTTAGGACCCCCCTGAAGATGTTGAAGGACATCTTACCCAGGTGTAATGGGTAAGGTCTTTGGCTGCTAACCAGAAGGTCAGCTGTTCCAACCCACCAGCTGCTCTTCAGGAGGAAAATGACACAATCTATTTCCATAAAGATGTACCACCTTGCAAACCCAATAAAGGTCATTATGGATGGAAATCAATTTGATGGCAGTGGATAGTGGGTGAAACTGTTGAGTGTATGCACATTTTTTTCTGGGCTCCCAGAGTACCCATAGCTTTCATCAGATGTACAAAGCAAAAGTTAAAAGATTTTAAAGTGCCTTAAGAAGTATCTAATTCAGTCTTCTGTTTATTAAATGTAACCTCAGACAAGCCCCTGATTTGTTGTTACTAATAATGCTTGTGGCACTTTATCACAAGAACCTCACAGTAGCTGATAGAAGTCCTTCAATAAAATTGAAGCCCTTTCACCAGTTATACACATTACATGTCAACATGTTTAAAGAGTGCTCCTTGAGAAGCTCAACACATTGGTAAGATATTTAAATGATCACTTTACAAGCCAGAGAAAGGAAAGATAGTGGAAAGTTAGTCCTTCAGCAGTGGCTGGGCTTATGCTTTTGAAAGATTGCAGCACGCAGCCCCCCGGAGTATGAAAGGAGTACTGACCATACCTTCCAATTAGAATAGAATTAACCTCAGCAATGTATGTGACTTTGGTCTGGAAGGGGTTTTGGGACATCATCAGTTTATGTGACACAATTGTACACCAGGTGGTCCTAGTTAGGTGAGAAATTTAATGTGAAAATAATCCTTCTTTGGCTTAATTCAGCACAATAAAGCCACTAAGACCTTTTCCCAAATGAAGCATTTCTACAGGCACATTCAAAATGCTAATCCCCATTTTTATATGCATTTTTCATTACTCTTAAGAAGTTTACCAGGTTGGGAAATTTGCAAAAACTGGTCCCTTGACAAAGTCATAGGATGCTTTTACCACAACAGGTTTGTTTTGTTTCCATGTGAGCCCAAAGAACTTTCTTAACATCCCTGACTCTGTGCGTCACAAATAGGATCAAATGTTGTTATCCTAACCTTACAAATGAAGGCAAGGGTCTCACAGTGCCTCTTAAAGGCTATCAAATTCTGATTTAGTATCACGTATTCTTATTGGAGTAAGTAATCCAGAATTTTATCCGTGCCATAGAAAAGTCTTTGTAATATAAATTTCTATTAATGATATTTATTCTACATGCAATAAATATTGTACATATAAGTGTCTACATGAATACACCTATAATACAATAATACTTGATATTATTGTCAAAAGAATCATCACTGAGAGAAAAAAGCATGTTCCAGAGCACTTTTACTCTGACATAGCTTGGTGCTGTGGTTTGAATTCTGGCACTATCATTATTATGTGACCTTGAAAAAAGTTATTTAGTCTCTCTAAGCTTTGCTTGTTTTCACATCTGTGAAATGCACAACACTGTGACCTCATAATGTTTTTGTGAGGACTAGAGGAGCTCTGGTAGCATAGTACCTAAGGCACTTGACTGCTAACCAGAAGGCTGGTGGTTCAAACACACCAGCCACTCTTCGGAAGGAAGGTTAGGCAATCTACTTCCCTAGTGATACTGCCTCGGAAACCCAAGGAGGGATCGCTATGGGTCGGGTCCAACTCCACGGCACATAACAATAACAACAACAACAAAACAAAGGAGTCCCAATAGTGCAAAGGTTAAGCATGCAGTTGCTAATCGAAAGGTTGGCAGTTCAAACCCAACCATAGCTCCAAAGTAGAAAGAACTGGCAATCTGCTCCTGTAAAGATTGTTGTTGTTGTTGTTGTTGTGTGCCGTCGAGTCGGACCTGACTCATAGCAACTCTTCCTTGGGTTTCCAAGGCAGTATCACTACGGAAGTAGATTGCCCAACCTTCCTTCCTAACCTAGAAAATCCTTTGGGGCAGTTCTACTCTGTCATATGGAATCACTATGAGTTGAAATTGACTTGATAGTGTTTAACAACAAATGAGAACATTTCCATTACTCTCATTTAATTAGAATACCGAATTAATACTTTCCTAGCATACTGCATGGTAAATCTTGCCTAAATATCCTGGCCATTTAAAATAAAAATAAATACTCTCTTCTCTATTTCAAGTGTCAATCATCCATATAAGTATATGTGGGTTTTTTAGGCACGGCAAAAGAAAAAAAAAAAATGAAACTACTGCTTTGTCCATGTCCTCTACCACATTAGTAAAAGTGTCAGGAAACAGTACATATGATTAATGCTGCTGAAATAGGCAGGAAATTATTCAGGTGGATTCAATCAACTCAGCCAAACATATAGGTACCTTATTAAAATTTAGACAAAAGTCTACGGGCAGTTAATACATAATAATGATGACTCTAGACTTAAATTAAGAGCGTCTCCCACCCCCATGTTCACCCAGCCTTACAACTCACTGCCTCAGAGTAGCCCCTCTTCTCAAAAGAGAGTTATTGACTTGCTTTTCAGCATTTTTCCTTCCCTCTCTCAGAGTAAGACACGGGATCTTTTCGAAGGCCCTAACCCAAACTCTCCTGAAACACTGGGTCATTGAGTTTGCCCTTAAGGCTGTTCTTTTACCAGAGCAAAACAAAAGAAAACAAAAAAATTTCAGTAGAGTGAAATCCAACTCCTGGCAACACCTACATATGCAGAGTAGACCAGCCCCATAGGATCTTCAAAGCTTTGGTGGTGGAGTGGTTAAAGCATTTGGCTGCTAACCAGAAGGTCAGCAGTGCTAACCAGAAGGTCAGCAGTGCAAACCCACTAGCTGCCCCATGGAAGGAAGGAGAAGCAATCTACTTCCATAAAGATTTACAGCTTTGGAAACCCTATGGAAGTCTCTAAGAATCAGAAATCAACTCAGTGACAGGGACTTTGGTTTTTGAGTCTGATTTTTCAGAAACAAATAACCAGCCCTTTCACTGAGGCTTCTTTGGGTAATTTCTACCCATCAACCTTTTGGTTATCAGCGAAAGGCAACGTGAAATGGGCATGCTGCTTATTCTCACCGTACACATTCAGACCTGTGGCTCTTTTCCCATTGGCTAAGATTTTGAAGAAAAAGAGGCACACTATGGATTTAATGGGGCTGAAAAATTATAGTTTTCTAGACAAAGATTCTAGATATGGCTCACCAAGGGTAGAGCTATGCCTTAGATGTTTAAAAACAATCATTTGAGAAAACACAAGGTTATGCTTTTCAAACTCAAGGATATCATAGTTACTGTTGCAATTGGATACATGGTCTCTCGAGTTCCCTTCATGCTCCTCAGGAACATTCCACGTAGGCTTAGAAGAGACAGCCCCTCCACTGGCTAACCTCAGACTGACATGCCCTTAATGATTACAACATGGTTCACTCTTTAATATCAGTACAGAAAAGCAGCTTAATGTGGCAGTAAAGACTATTTCAAGTCCCAGGCTCTATGATTTACCAGCCAAAGGACTTTAATAAAATGATCTGTCTGTATAAAGCACCTCTCATTCAAAGGGAAGTACCTGAGTGGAGAAAAGAGTTAACATGCTCAGCTGCTAACTAAAAGGTTGGAGGTTTCAATCCACCCTGAAGTACCTCAGAAGAAAGTCCTGGACATCTACTTCCAAAAACCCAGCCATCGAAAACCCTAAGAAACAGAGTTCTGTTCTAACATAAAATTCCCATGAGTCTGAATCAACTTCATAATGCCAAAAAGAAACAAATATGTTTATAGCATGTAGATCATATGGGAACACTAAAAGACTCACTGCTATTGAGTCAATTCCAACTCATAGGGACCTCTCCTTGGGTTTCCGAGGCAGTATCTTTATGGAAGTAGATTGCCCACTTCCAAGGAGTGGCTGGTGGGTTTGAGCCACCAGCCTTCTGGTTAGCAGTCAAATGCCTTAGGCACTATGCCACGAGACCTCCCTTTTTTTTTTTTTTTTTTTTTGGTTTTTTAGAAGACTAAAGATTCTAGTTAGAAAGTTAAATATAAAAAATAATAATAAAAATATTAATTGACACATCATCTACTAAAGTTATGTACTATTATTGTGAGGGATAAACTCAGTTGGTGCTGTGGAAAAGTCTAATAGATAGGCTTCTAGTCCCAGTTCTAGCACTCCAAAATATGGCTGGGCATGTCTGGGCAAAGTCATTAGACCTCCCTAGTTCTTCATTTTTCTCATCTGTACAAATGAGGGTCTCAGACTAGATTACTGTTCCCCAAAGTGAGTTTCCTGGAACATTCATTCTGTAAGTTTCTGCTTCAATCCATCCCACTTCCACAAAAAGTAAGTCATCTGTGGTAAAAATCCATTTGAAAAACACACTACTCACACATATTCATCATGTGAACAGCAAAAAGGGATATTTATTGTTCAGCAATTTCTAAACTTATTTTTCCACAAAATTATTTTCTGAACAAAGAGGAAAAAAGGTATTTACCCCACCACATACCTCTACCTATATTATAGTGAGGCTCTTTTAACTTGGTTAATTGTAGCATTATTGTTATTATTGTTGCCAGATATATTGAAAGCAGAAAATGAACAGCTTCAATCTACTGCATTAGTTATTTTCTCCACAGTTTAATATCAAGTTCTATTGCTCCACGCTGCCATTTGTCTTTGGAAGGTCTTCCTGAGTCATTCACCAATTGTCTCTGTTATAAATAGTACCAGGTCATGTGGTGGGGATCACCAACAACAGCAAGCATGACCTTATTTAACATTACACACTCACCTCATAAGCTTCTTTCTCCTAGATGTCTTTGAAAAGCTCACCAAGACTCAGAAACTAATCTGGCCCAGTACAGATATAAGTCATTTTCAAAAGAGAAAAAAACACAAAAATCCTTTCCTAACATAAGACTCCAACAGAATGGTGGAGAAAGGATGTGGGGTTTCTGGGTCATTTTTTCTGGTTAATTTGTTTGTTAAGTTTTCTTTCAAGTACTAAAGAAGTGTGTACAGCAAAAGCCGAATGCTATTCTTTCTAAAACTAGTGTGCTGTTCCTTGAGGGTGGAGGGAGGGGAATTACACTCTGTTGACATAGCTAGCTTGTTGCCCAGATTTTGCTAGTGGCTTATTTAGTGACTGTGATTCAATTGCCCACTTTAGTATTTATTTGTGAGTGTGTCTGTATTTTAATTTTAAAGTATAAAATTATCACCAACTCAACTCACAAACATTAGGAAAAAAAGAAAAGAAAATTAAATCAATCACCCATAATCCCACTGTCTGAACACAGGAATTATTTTTTGTGTATTCCCTCAAGTATCTTTTAAATATGCTTAACATTTGTTGTTGTTGTTGTTGTGTATTTTTAAGTGGACTCATACAGTAAGAATAAGGCAAAACAGAATTGCCCCATATGGTTTCCTAGGCTGTAATCTTTACAAGATTAGATCACCAGGTCTTTTCTCCCTGAGAGCAGCTGGTGGATTAGAACTGTCAGCCTTCCCCTTAGCAGGCCAGTGGTTAACCATTGTGCCACCAGGGCCCCTTGCTTATTTTTTTTTTATTATGTACATGTAATTCTAATATATACATATAATTATAATATGTTGTTGTTGTTGTTGTTGTTTGCCGTCGAGTCGGCCCC
>NW_006921597.1:5648788-5674938 GCF_000298275.1 Orycteropus afer afer
GTTAGGTGTTATTGATTCAACTCCAACTCACAGTGATCCTACATACAACAGAACAAAATACTGCCCAGTCCTGGGGAAACCTCATAATCCCTGCTATACCTGAGTCCATTGGTGCAGCCACTGTGTTGATCCATCTCGTTGAAGGCCTTCCCCTTTCACGTTGACCCTCCACTTTTCCAAGCATGATATCCTTCTCCAAGAAATGGATCCTTCTGACAACATGACCAAAGTAGGTGAGACAAAGTCTGGCCATTCTCACTTCCAAGGAGCATTCTGACTGCACTTCTTCCAGGACAGATTTGTTAGTTCTTCTGGCAGTCCTTGGTACTTTTAGTATTCTTTGCCAACACCACAACTCAAAAGCATCAACTCTTCTTTGGTCTGCCTTATTCCTTGTCCAGCTTTTGCATGCATATGAAGTGATTGACCCATGGCTTGGGTCAGGAGCACCTAAGGCTTCAAAGAGATATCTTTGCTTTTTTTGTACTTTAAACAGCTCTACTGCAGCATATTTGCCCAGTACAATATGTTGTCTGATTTCTGGACTGCTGCTTCCATTGGTGTTGATTGTGCAACCAAGCAACATGAAATTTTTGACAATTTTAATCTTTTCTCCATTTATCATGATGCTTCTTATTGGTACAGTTGTGAGGATTTAAATTTTCTTTATGCTGGGGTGTAATCCATACTGCAGACTGTAGTCTTTAATCTTCATTAGTAAGTGCTTTATGTCATCTACACATTCAGCAAGCAGAATTGTGTCATCTGCATATTGCTGATTGTTAATGAGTCTCCCTCCAATCCTGATGCCACATTCTTCTTCATATAGTCCAGCTTCTTGGATTATTTGCTCAGCATACAGATTGAATAAGCATGGTGAAAGGATACAACCCTGATGCATTCCCTTCCTGATTTTAAATCATGCAGTATTCCCTTGTTCTGTTCTAATGACAGCCTGCTGGTCTATGTACAGATTCTGCATCAACACAATTAATTGTTTTGAAATTCCCATTCTTCTCAATGTTATCCATAATTTGTAATGATCCACACAGTTGAATGCTTTTGCATAGTCAATAAAACACAAATAAACCTCTTTCTTGTATTCTTTACTTTGAACCAAGATCCATCTGACATAAGCAATGATATCCTTCATTCCACATCCTCTTCTGAATCCGGCTTGCACCTCTGGAAGTTCTCTGTCAATATACTGCTGCAACCGTTTTTGAATTATCTTCAGCAAAATTTTACTTGTGTGTGATATTAATGATATTGTTTGATAATCACCACATCCTGTGGGATCACCTTTCTTTGGAATGGGTACAAATACAGATCTCTTCCAGTTGGCCAGGTAGCTGTCTTCCATATATCTTGGCATAGATGAGTAAGTGCCTCCAGTGTGGCATCCAGTTGTTGAAACATTTCAATGGGTATTCTGTCAATTCCTGTAGCTTTGTTTTTCATCAGTTCCTTCAGTGCAGCTCTGACCTCCTCCTTCATTATCATTGGTTCTTGATCATATGCCACCTCCTGCCAATTCTTTTTGGTACAGTGAATGTGTATTCCTTCCATCTTCTTTTGATGTTTCCTGCATTATTCAATATTTTACCCGTAGAATCTTTCAGTATTACAACTCAGGCTTGAATTTTTTCTTCAGTTCTTTCAGCTTGAGGAATGCGGAGCGTGTTCTTCCCTTTTGGTTTTCTAACTCCAGTTATTTGCATATTTCATTATAATAATTGACTGTCTTCTTCAGCTGTTCTTTTAAATCTTCTGTTCAGCTTTTTTATCTTGTCATTTCTTCCATTTGCTTTAGCTACCCTCCATTCAAGAACAAGTTTGAGTCTCTTCTGACATCCATTTTGGTCTTAGTAACAAAGGCATTTGATTGGTAACCAGAAGGTTGGTGGTTCAAACCCACCAGCCACTCTGCAGAAGGAAGACTGGGCAATTTACTTCCATAAAGATTTACCACCTCAGAAACCCAAGAGGGTTGCTATGAGTCAGAATTGACTTGATGGCAGTGAGTTTACTTTTTTGGTTTTGTCTTTTTAATGATCTTTTGTTTTCTTCATGGATGATATTCTTGATGTCATTCTACAAGTCCTCTGGTTTTTGGTCATTGGTGTTCAGTGCATTAAATCTATTGTTTAGGTGGTCTCTAAATTCAGGAAGGATATAATCAAGGTCATATGTTGTCTCTTGTGGAACTGTTTTAATGGTCTTCAGCTTCAACTTGAACTTGCATGTGAACAGTTGATGATCTGTTTCACAGTCAGCTCCTGGCCTTGTTTTGGCTGAAGATGTTGAGTTTCTCCATCACTTCTTTCCACAGATGTAGTCGATCTGATTCCTGTGTACTCTATCTGGTGAAGTGTACGTGTATAGCCACCATTTATATTGTTGAAAAAAGGTATTTGCAATGAATAAGTCGTTGGTCTTGCAAAATTCTATCATGTGATCTCCAGCAACTCATCTGTCATACTGTGGTGGCTTGCATGTTGCTATGAGGGTGGAGGCTATGCCCCCAGTATTTCAAATACCAGCAGGGTCACCCACTGTGGACAGGTTTCATTGGAGCTTCCAGACTAAGATAGACTCTGAAGAAGGAAGGGGCCATCTGCTTCTGAAAGAAATGGCCAGTGAAAATCTTATGGATAGCAGTGAAACACTGTCTGATATATTACTGGAAAACTTTATGAATAGCCCTGAAACACTGTCCGATATAGTGCTGCAAGTTGAGCCCCTCGGGTCAGAAAGCACTCAAAATATGACTGGGGATGAGCTGCCCCCTCAGAGTCGACCTTTAATGATATGGATGGAGTAAAGCTTTTGGAACCTCCATTTGCTGATGGGATAAAACTCAAAATGAGAAGAAATAGCTGCAAATGTCCATCAATAATTGGAACATAAAATGTATGATGTATGAATCTAGGAAAATTGGAAGTTGTCAAAAATGAAATGGAATGCATAAAGATAGATATCCTAGTCATCAGTGAGCTAAAATGGGCTGATTTTGGACATTTTGAATCAAACAGCCATATGATCTATTATGCCAGCAATGACAAATTGAAGAAGAATGGCATGGCATTCATTGTCACAAGAATGTTTCAAGATCTATCCTGAAGTACAGTGCTGTCAGTAATAGGATAATATCCATACGCCTACAAGGAAGACCAGTTACTAGTAGTATTCAAATTTATGCACCAACTACCAAATCCAAGACAAGGAAATTGAAGATATTTTACCAACTTCTGCAGTCTGAAATTGACCAAGCATGCAATCAAGATGTGTGGATTATCACTGGTGATTGGAATGCAAAAGTTGGAAACAAAGAAGAATTACCAGTAGTTGGAAAATATGGCCTTGGTGATAGAAATGACACTGGAGATCACATGATAGAATTTTGCAAGAGCAATGCCATATTCATTATAGCTTAAGCTTTTTCTCTTAATGGTACCCAAACCTCACAGCTATCTTTTTCTTTATTCTGTGTAAATATCTCTGAAGGAAGGTTGGGCAATCTACTTCCGTAGTGATACTGCCTTGAAAAACCAAGGAGGGGTCACTATAAATATATACATATATATCTGTGTGTATGTGTATTATTGTTTTAAATATATTTGTAATAAATCATTTGCCTTTTTACAATTCTTCACATGTACAATTCATTGACATTAGTTATGTTTATCTTGTTGTTAAACCTTTACTAATATCAGTTTCCAAATGTTCCCATCACCCTTAACAGAAGCTCAGTGCTTTCTAAGCAGTAAATTCCCCTTTTTCCCTCCCTCCTGCCCACCTTTTGTAACCACTAAAAACTTTGGTCTCTATATACTTGCCTATCCTAAATATTTCATGTGTAGTATTTGTCCTTTTGTGGCTGCCTTATTTCACTCAGCCTAATATTTTCAAGATTCATCCATGTCATAACATGTACCAGGACTTCATTTCTCTAAAGTTCTATAAATTTATTTACTTGACTAGTTCCTTATTGTAAGACTTTTAGTTGCTTCAAATTTATAAATTACTCTGCAATATGTATTTTTTTTGAAATTGTCTCATCTAATATTTTGAATGATTTTTAGGGTATATCCATATACATAGAAATCACTGGGTTAAATAAAATTTAGGGATCTTTTATAAAATACCATATTGTTCTCCAGAATGGTTGTCATTGTGATTTTATCACAGTGTTAATAACATAAGTTCTTAACATTTTAAAAAATATGTTTTTACTACATTAAAAGTATCTTTGTTCTACTTTTCATTTCTTTGATTACTAATAAGACCACAAACTTTGGAAATCAGGCCCTAACTCTTTAACTGTAAAACATGAAACTCTGCAATAATGCCTGCTTTCTCCTTAATGATATTTTATTAATTTCCAAGGTGGCAGAACTTATGCTCTGACCCTCAGGTCAAAGTTAGGCCTTAAGTTACAGGGCAATCAATCAAGGAAAGCTCTACTGCGGGCTTCCAGCCCTGCCCCCTGCCATAACAGAAGCAGAAATTGTTCTCTTCTGAGATTTCGCTAGCTTTCCAGCTAGGCATTTCTCAGCTATTACTTTCCTAAAGTTTGGTGTTCCTCTCTGGACTTGTTATGACACTTCAGTTTAATGCACTATTTATTGAGCACTTATTTGGGGCCAGATAATGTGATAGACCCTGTGGATTCAAAGATGGAGAGACAGCCTTGCTGAACAATCTTAAAACCTAGTACAGTGGTTCCCCAAACTGGCTGATCATAGAATCACCAGGGGTACTTTTAAAAAGAATATTTTATTAAATCTACCAAAGAACTACCAAATCAGAAGCTTCAGCTTTCTGTGTTTCTGAGGTTTTGCCAGGCTCAGCAATCAATGGTGTTCTGGTTACCTAGTGCTGTTCTGACAAGAATATACCACAAATGGGATGCTTGAACAAACAGTTTATTGTCTTACAGTTTGGAGGCTTTTAGTCTGAATTCAAAGTGCCAGGTTCTAGGGGCTGGGTGAAAGCCCCTCAACCTTAGGCTTCAACTCTGCCTCCTGCTCCTGGTCCACTGAAGTTAGAGGCTTTTCTTCACTCAGACAGCTGCTGGCTGCTGAGACTGACAAGCCCAAGGTTGACAAGGAAAAGGGCACAATCCTGATGTTATGAAACCAGATGGCAGGCCATTAATTCCAGTCCACTGAAAGTCCCAAGGTTGGCAGAACATGGTAGGCTGCTGAACAATGACACAGCTACATGCAGGGTTCATGCATGCCATAAGCTAGAGACCATTCCCCAAGGCTTCTCCTTATATACAGGAAGCAGAACATATTCCCAAAGGCAGCTACTCAGCTGCTTGTGATAGATCCCACCATGGATCTCATCATGGGGAATACTACATCCAGCTGCCCAACCACTCAACTAGGCCCAGCCAAGTTGACACACAAACTTAACTACCACAATGGTCTAGAGTTTGCTTCTTGGTGGTGTTCTGAGGACAGTGAAGTTGTAAAGCATAAGTGTTAACAGGCAATTGTCTGAGGGATAATCTGTGAAGGGCAAGAGAAGAAAGTGAGCCTAACTTCAGGGGCAGTGAATGATTCCATCAGAGTGTAGAGTAAATTACAAAGGCTATTAACCCTTAAGTTAGACAAAGTCCTCTTCAAACCAAAGGTGATACTTACTATTCTATCGTAGTAGAAAATGTCCTGGACTTAACTTTTGCCTGAGCTATTGAAATTGCCTGCCTCTAATTTCTTTCCTCCATCTTCAATCCAGCTTTCATGCCACTGAAGTAATCCTCCTAAATCAATCAAATAAACCTCTGTTTTCCTAATCTGACAATAGAGACCTTTCCTCAGCTCTCCAAGACTACCTTCTATTTTACTAGGACTAAATCATTTGCAATATTATTGGATAGGTTTTTTTGTAAGACAAACTGTGTACCCTACATTGTAGCCACTCAGTCTAAGTCTCAGTTTCTAAAAGTGCCCAACACCCTCTCATCTCATTCTGTAGCCTCCTTTAGCAAGTGGAATGCCCTATCCCCATATCTAGTGCAGCTCAATCCTCACATCTCTCCAAAACCCTAGTTCATCCCACCAAGAACCTCTATAAAGTACGTCTATATCACTCCCCCTTTTATTTTAACTACTATTGTCAGCTATTATTTATTATGTACCCTGCTCTAGGCACTGTATAAAAATTTTACACAAATTATTTCGTTTATTTGCCAGAAACACATTATAGGTTATGTGTGACCATTTTTCAGATAAAGATTATAAAGTTCAGAGAGATTAAGTACAATTTATAAGTTTACCCAGTTCATAACAGATGGAGCATGGAATGAAACCACAATCTAACAACAAAGCCTACACTATACTACTTCCCAATTGGCTACCCCTAACCCCCTTAGCCCTCTCATGCCTCTTTATGAAGGATCATCTCATTTTGCCTTGTGTTAGAGTAATTCTAGATGAATGAGTTACAGTTCTCAAGGGCAGTGATTCATTCCCATTGAGTTGAGCCTGATTCATAGTGATCTGATAGGACAGAGTAGATCTGCCCCCATAGGACTTCCAAGGCTGTAATCATTATGGAAGCAGACTGCTTCATCATTCTCCCACAGAGCAGCTGGTAGGTTAAATT
Organism: Orycteropus afer afer; assembly: GCF_000298275.1. Classification (NCBI taxonomy): domain Eukaryota; kingdom Metazoa; phylum Chordata; class Mammalia; order Tubulidentata; family Orycteropodidae; genus Orycteropus; species Orycteropus afer. The sequence goes on from NW_006921597.1 coordinate 5,655,407, forward strand.
GTTGACCTTTCAGTAAGCAGCTGAATGCCTTAACCATTACACCACCAGAGCTCCTTAACAGGTGATTGTTGTTATGTGCCGTTGAGTCAGACCCAACTCATAGCGACCCCCCCTTGGGTGTCTGAGGCAGTATCACTACGGAAGTAGATTGCCCCATCTTCCTTCTGAGGAATGGCTGGTGGTTTGAACTGCCAGCCTTCTGGTTAGCAGTCAAGTGCCTTAGCCACTGCGCTACCAGAACAGGTGATTAGTGCTTACTATTCCCTAGAATGTAGAGTTCTTAGTGAAAGTACGTAAAAATTAAATAAACATAGTTGCTATCCCCCCAATGAATTTTACTATGAAATATACTAATAAACTACTTCCTTTAGAATCTCATTATTATATGTCTTGTCTGTCAGACTGACTCAGACATTCTAGATGTATTTTCCCTTAAAATTTAAAAAAATCCAAAAGGCAAAGTCTGCCACCAGAGTCAGCTTGCAAGCGGTTGTTAGTCTTATCCCTCAATACCAGCATTATAACAGGGTCCCATGGGATCAACACTTAAAATGTCATGCATTTAAATCACTTTAATAATTTTTTAAAGAGGTCTTGCCTATGATATTGCATACATTGTGATTAATAAATTGGAAAATAACTACAAAAGCTACATGTGAAATTTATCTTCTGTGGAAACTGGGATGAAATTTAGCAAAATAAATTCTGTCTCTCTTCTAAAGGTAAGGACTCATATCACATCTTCAGCAGGTCAAATGTGCCCCTGAAGGTGGGAGATGATATGATATAATATCAGGGTATCTTGGGATCAATGAGAATTCTCAGAGTGTCCCCTAGTCTACATAAAGAATGCCTTGAAAAGCTATTAAATTTTGTATAGTGGGGTTTTGAACGTTAAATGCTACTGAAGTTTTCCTAGAATGTTACTTTAATGGTACTTTATTATTACTTTATTTATGTCAGATAATGTGTAAGAGAGTCTGTTTAAAAAAAATAATAATAAAAAGCCAGCTCTCAAAGGCAAAGATAATTCTATAAATACAAGGATTTCATATTAAGGGGTACTGTTGGGACAAAGAATGGGTTAAGCCTGAGTCACTCTCCTCCCACCTCTTTGCTCTCCACCTCCCAGATACCATACAGCTGTTGAAAAGTATCTGTCAACACAACTATTACTGTCTTTCCTGGGATAAACACTATGTCCTGGACCCTCAAGGTCAGCAGAGCTGCCTTCAGGGCAAGGAGAGGCGACAGGCAAAAATGCTCACAAGACCAGTGAAACCCTATGCCCTCTGGCAGGCAAGTGAAGGGCCTTTCCAACTGCTGCACATTGTAAAGGGAAAGAGAGAGCTCAAAGGGTAGAGGTTGCCCAACGAAATAAAGACATATTTCTTCACCCTAAGAAACTCTGCTCTGAGATAAGTCCTCTGCCTCCCTTTCTTTCTCCTTGTTCCACCTTATGCTTCCATTCTCAGGAAAGAAAAGTTGTTACTAGGAGTACACTACTAGATATAGTCAAAACTCTTGTTGTTAGGTGCCATCAAGTCCACTCATAGGGACCCCATGTAACAGAGTAGAGCTGTGCCATAGGATTTTCTTGGTTGCAGTGATTTGAACAGCCAGCCTTTGGGTTAGCAGCCAAGTGGTTAGCCATTTGCGCCACCAGGGCTCCTTAAAATATGAGCTAATAGTTAAAAAAAAAAAAAAAAAGCAGTTACTAAGTGTTAAGATCTTTATGTAAATTATCTTCACAAAAATATCCTGAGGTAGGTTCTGTTGTCTTAGAGGTGAGAAGTCTGTTTAGAAAGACTAATAACATTCCCCAAAGATATTAAACTAATAGATGCTGGAGTCAAAATTTGAACCAAATTTTGTCTACTCCTAAGTCTTCCATATGATTAGTATGCTGTCCAATTTTCTTTAATTCTTTTCCACAGTCCTAGGTATAAGGAGGAAGAGGTGTGCTGGAGAGGGTCTAAGCGAGCAACCTTAATCCCCTAGGAATGCTCCCATGGGAAATTTATATCACCACAAAGTTCTGATCAAGAGAACAAACAAACAAACAAAAAGAAAACCAAACTCACTGCCATTGAGTCGAATCTGACTCATAGAGACCCCCACTGAGTTTCCAAGGCTATAAATCCTCACAGAAGTAGAACGCCCAATCTTCCTTCACTGGTTAGCCAAATGCCTTATCCACTGTGCCACGAGAGCTCTGATCCAGAGAGAACTCTCAAAATCATGACATGAGTACTGGTGGAATGCAAATTATACAGTCTTTCTGAAAGACAATCTCTCAACAATCATCAAAATTCTGAAAAATGTGCACACTATTTGCCCTAGCAATTTATCTAAATAAATTAAAAATTTCCACAAAAAATTTAGCAAAGTATCTGGTTGATGGGTTTTATAATGTCAAAAATTGGGGGGGGGGGTTTACTGTACTGTTAAATCATTTAACACTGTTAAATCATTGGGGGGGTTACTGTACTGTTAAATCATTTTTGTAATATACGGAATGCTATAAAACCATAACAATAAAACCATAAAATTATGGAAAACAGATATTAACATGGAAAAACATTAATGATATATAGTTAAGTAATTAAAAGAGTTTATAAATAGTATGTGATTTTTATTTTAATATATATGTTCTACATTATACACTAAGTTAACAACAAATAGGAATATGAGTCCATGATTATAGGATCATAAAATCTTGGAGTTGGAAGGAACATTAGAAGTGTTTTAGTCCACAAATGCCAATCATAATATCTCTGACAGATAATACTCAGTGTCTGATCTAGAGCTTTTACTGTCAGGGAGCTCACTGACACTGTTTTCCCTAGTTTGTACAAGTGGTATTTGTACAACCCATGTAACAGAATATTCTGTCTACACAGCACAGACATATGTCAACTTGATTTAGCAGAAGAAGGAAGGGCAATTCTGATCCTTGGAAATGATTAACTACTAAGAAGCCATTTTTTTCCATAAATTTTCTCTTCAGGGGAAAGATGTTATAAAAATCCAACAAGGTAAAACTAATAAACTAATTTTAGCTTCTCCCAGTCACCAACAATAACAGTTCCAATGTCTATGACCAACATGTGAACCTGTAACTAGTACTAATAATTGGCCCCAGAAGACTTTTTTTTTTTCTTTTTTTGTATTAGTAATAAACAAAACACCCATTGCTGTCAATTTAGTTCTGACTCATGGTGACTCCATGTGAGTCAGAGTAAAACTGAACCCCATAGGGTTTTCAATGGCTGATTTTTTAGAAGGAGAACACCAGGCCTTTCTTCTTAGATACCACTGGGTGGACATTAACCTCCAGTCTTTCAGTTTGCTGCTGAGCTCATTAACCATTTATACCACCCAGGGACTCCCGTCTAATGAAAGCCAGGGATTATTGCCCCAGAGGAGGACAAAAGCTAGCTTCTTGGTATACATTTGAGTGTTCTCAAATTGTTAAATTTGTGCACGTGCTTTATAATCTGTCACCAAGCTCTGTATTAAGGTTCTAGTTCTGAAATTGGAGATCTATATGATGAGATAAACCAAACCAAATAACCAAACTCATTGCTTTCGAGTTGGATCCGACTCATAGCGTCCCCTCCTTGGGTTTCCAAGGCATTATCACTATGGAAGCAGATTGCCCAATCTTCCTTCTGAGGAGTGGCTGGTGGGTTTGAACCACCCCCCTTCTGATTATCAGTCAAATGCCTTAGGCACTGCACCACCAGAGCTCCCATATGAGATAGAGAGTAATTTAATTTATAGTGGAAAGTTAGCCACAGAATGTGTGTTTGTGTTGGGGTTGGAGAGTTTGTGCATATCATTCATTAATTCTTTAATTCATTCATCCATCATCTATATGGCATCTCTATGCCATGCATTCAATAAGTTACTAAGTAATAGTAACAATTTCTCACTTCATGGGAGTTTCCAATCTAGCATAATGGGAAAGGTCCAGGAGAAAAGTGGTGAATGTGGATACATTAGGAAGAGGAACGGACATAATCAAGTAACCCGAAGTTCAGTTTTGCTGTGGAGACAAAAGCTAGCCAGCTAAGCAAAGCTCAGATCATGAAAATTCTTTTAGGCCAAACTAGAAATCTAGATTTTATACTTAGAGCAATGGGAAGTCATTGGTGAAATAGCTAAGCCTCATGGTGTTTGAATGCTATCTCTGCCTGGTGTTTGAATCCCTGTGTTTAAATGTTATCTCTGCCTTTAGTATTGTCTTGAACCATATTGAATCGTCACTATTCTGCCACTTTTGGCTTCAAAATGGCAATTTCATCTAATTCAATGTAATAAAATATAGAAGAACCCATTTTTGTCTCTACAGTGTTCAGCTGAAACCTGCTAAAGTCCCATTCATTACAACAGAGTGTGACAGAGTCCATCAAAAGGAGTCCAGGCAAAGGGCCAGACAGGTCTGCTGATCACTCGCAGAAGATGATACCCATCTTAGCTGGCTGCACAGGGGAGGTCGTGCCCAGGGAAGGCACTTATCTTCAGTTTCCAACTCAGTATCCTCAGAACCCACTTCCCTGGAAATACAGGCCCCTATTCTCCTTTCCCTGCTTTTGGTCAGAAAACATATAATTTGGCAGGGCTCTCTGCTTATGTCATCCCCCAGTTATCTGATTCTGCTGGAGGAATTCCTGGCAAACAAGGCCCAACGCACACGCAAGCCTCCCTTTTTTCTTTCTCTTGCTCATTCGCTCCTTTTCCTTGGCTAGGAGTCTGACTGCTCTGGTAAGGCAGGGATGAGCTTTCTGAATTGTGTTTATTTGTTGGCACTCTGGTGTGAAAGCATTCCCCGTCAACTGCATATTAATCTTGTCAGCAGTCTGTATCTATTTTCCTCTGCCTCCCTCCCCTGGTCTAATTTATGGCTTCCCTTCCCCTGTTTCCTATTGTCACAATGACAGGGAGCATTCTGTGATAGGTGCTCTGGCCTCTGACAGGCTATAGATGGGTTCTTATGAGATGAGCAAAATCCAGCAATTTGTGTGGAAAGGATAAATTTAGACCAGGCCTTCACTAGTTTATTGCATGCCACTGAACCAAGTATTTATAGGTGTCCCACAATTTGCTTCACCCTGCACATAATGTGACCATAAACAGAAAAACTGGCAAACTTGGCCCCCATTTTCTAGCTGAGGAGGTGAGCACATGGAAGAACTAGCAAACAATGCAGGGTGAATCTGTATTTTATATTTAATAGCATAGCCCTGAAGTCACACAAAATAGCTTCAATACCAGCTTGGAAATTTTCCATTTGTGTAATTATAGAGATATTAACTATCTTCTCTAAACCTCAGTGTCCACATCTCCAAAATCATTGTACTCATACCTAGTAGTTACATGAATTACATGATACAGTATGTCTTAAAAAACCAAAAACCAAACTGACTGCTAAGCAACCCCTCCTTGGGTTTCCAAGGCAGTATCACTACAGAAGTAGATTGCCCAAACCTTCCTTCCAAGGAGTGGCTGGTGGGTTTGAACCTCCAGCCTCCTGATTAGTAGTCAAATGCCTTAGACACTATGCCACCAGAGCTCTTGTTACAATGAATGGCAACTACCAAGCAATTAATTAATATGATACCTTTTTATGTATTAAGGCACTCTGGTGGTGCAGTGGTTAAGGTATTTATTTGGCTGCCAACCAGAAGGTCAGGGGTTCAATACAACCAGCTACTGTTTAGGAGGAAAATGAGGCAATCCACTTCTGTAAAGATTTACAGCCTTGGAAACCCAATAGGAGTTGCTATGAGTCAGAATCAACTCAATGGCAGTGGGTTTGGGTCTTTTGGTGGTTTTTTTTTTTTTTTTTTTTTTTAGTGTATTTTGCTTTAAAAGAAGGAGAGAAAAAATAAGAACAAGAAGGAGAAGAAAAGGAAAAGGAAAAGGTAAGCTGGTATAATTAGAAGAGAGTTCTTAATAAAGGCGTTTCTGAAGGTTTGCCAATGAAACTTGAGCCATAGTAGAAAAAAATTGAAAAATAGGAAGTATTATGTTAATATTAGGTTGCTTGTATTAGACCCTTAGCAACAGGCTGTCCTTTTGAAATCTTGACAAAATCTAAAGTTAGGCTGTTTCATCCTGACAGCCCCTGGAACTAGACTAGGGCTCAAGTAGTTACTGTGTCTAAGTCCTCAGGTATGGGAGTTAAGTTTGTGCATCAAAGTGGCTGGGCAGCTGAATGTAGTATTCCCCATGATGAAACTGGTAGTCAACTCCATGGTGGAATCTACTGTGAGCAGCTGAGTAGCTGCCTTATGGATGCAGTCTGCTTCCTATATTTGGAAAGCCTTAGGGAATGGTCTCTAGCTTATGGCATGCTTCAACCCTGCGTGTAGCCATGTCATTGTTCAGCAGCCTGCCATGCTCTGCCAACCTTGGGACTTTCACTGGACTTGAATTAATGGCCTGCCATCTGGTTTGGTGACATCAGGACTGTGCTCTTTTACTTGTCAACCTTGGGCTTGTCAGTCTCAGCAGCCAGTAGCAGTCTTAGTGAAGAAAAGCCTCTAGTTTCAGTGGGCTGGGAGCAGGAGGCAGAGTTGAAGTCCAAGGTTGAAGGGCTTTCACCCAGCCTCTAGAGCCTGGCACTTTGAACTCAGACTTAAAGCCTCCAAACTGTAAGAGAATAAACTCCTGTTTGTTCAAGCCATCCCATTTGTGGTATATTCTTGACAGAGCAGCACTAGCTAACCAGAACATCAGGTGTGGACTATGTAATCTGGCCTGGGATTACTTATAATGTTAAGTAGGTAAAATGAGCTGCCCTGAACTAAAGCTGATCCTGTGCCTGAATCAGTGGTGCTCTTCTAATCAAGGTCAACCTATGGTTGGTTTTCTAATCATTTTCTATGATGGAGCTGTGACTGTTTATGTTGGACTAAAAAAACAATAAGCAGCCCTATGAGTTACAGAATAAATACTCATGACATAGTTTCTCCCTAAATGGGCCCTAGGTCCTGCCCATAAAGCTGGTATTCCATTCCACCTGGGTAGCAATTCCAAGGTGAAGTTTACCATGCCTCTGTGGGATTTCCCTTACTTTTGGTGTTGTTGTGAAATACTTAGAGAACATAAGAGCTTGAATTCTGATACTCCTTAATTAAAAAGTTAAAGAAAAAAAGGAAAACAAAATCCAGTGTATATTTTGTTGCACTAATTTACGAGGTGAACAGAGGGCATGAGACAAGCAGCTGAGCTTTCCATAGCTTGCCTCTACTTCTAGCCTTTCACAGATGGTTCCCTCTTACTCTTCACACATTCTGTCCCCATCTAGTTAATTAATGCTAACCCATCCTTCAGGTTTCAGCTTAGATGTGCTTTGGTCAAGGAAGCCTTCTCTGATCTTCCAAATCTGTCCCCTTGGGCACCATCTGCCTTCCTGAATCACGCTGTTCGTCCCACTAAGTCTTACTCTTTCTTTGTCTGTCTCCCCCACCAGACTGCAAACTCAGTGTTATTAGGGGCTGTGCTTCTCATACTCATTATTTACTGCTATTTCTTAGCATTATTGTTTTTGTTAGTTCCGTGGAGTCGATTTCAACTCATGCAACTTCATGAGTGCAGATTAGGACTGCTTCATAGGGTTTTCAAACCCATGAACTTTCAGAATTAACCTGATGGCACACAACAGCAACAACAAAGTTTCAGAAGCAGGTCACCAAGTCTTACTTCCAAGGCCCCTCTGAGTCATTTTGAGCCATCCACCTTTTTGTTCCTAGTCCAGTGCTTAACCCAAATCACTCGAGCTTTAGCTGTATTTGTACTAAAGAAAGGAGAAGGAGAGAAGGATCTAGCATTACTGGATATACAGTGGTCTGGATAAGACAACAAATTAACAATGTCTTCGAATTCTGGGCTTGGGGTGCAAACACCAATTGATGGTGTCCTGAATGTCAGCAAAGCATCAGCATCATAGTATTCAATGGAGCCTATGTTCCAGAAGGTGAGGGAATTCTAGGCTGTTTGTTTGTTTTTTTGTTATCTTTAGCATTAATCTGAGGTTGCTTCTAACTTGCATACAAGTTTTTTCTTCCACCTTGAGACTAGAAGTCTCATTCTGATTTGTAGACAAAATTGATCCTTGAAAACATTATGCATAGTGAAATAAGTCAGTCACAAAAGGACAAATATCATATGATCCTACTTACATGAAATATCTAGAATGGGCAAATACATAGAGACCAATGTCTATTTGTATTAACAGGGGTATATGGGGGGGGCAGAGGCACACTGAGCTTCCATTAAAGGTGATGGAAATATGTGGGTATAGTCAGTGGTGAATGGTGATGGTTGAACATAATTAATGTAATTAATGTCACTTAATTGTACATGTAAAAAAATGTTGAAGTAGCAAACCTGTCATTACATATCTATCTACTAGAATTTTAAAAAGCTCTAAAGAATTTTTTTTTTTTCTGTCAAGTTTCTAATTATAGCTAGGATTTACTTTAGAAAAAGACATAAGAATTAAGGTATATTAATTTGGGATGCTGTGGGAGAGAAACATCTGAGGAATAAACTAGTGCCAGGAAACAGGTGCAATTAAGGAAACTCTTAAATATCCAAACTCAAAAGTGTATCAAAGTTTAAAAAGCACACTATAGTAAGAGATCTCTCTGGGTGTCTCTCTTGATCATTCATTTACTCCCACTCTTGCTGGCTTTTTCTTATTCATTCATTTGGACTCTCTCTCTCTCCCTTTTTTTCTCTCTCTCTCACACACATACACACAGACACACACTTACAATGGCAAATTAGAAGACGAAAGGCAGAATAGGAAGGATAACTTCCGACATCCAGTTTCAAAGTTACTAATTTTATGCCTCTGGGCAAGTTATTTTATCACACTGGATCTCAATTTCATCATCTATAAAATGGGGTAATAATGCCTATCTGATAGGCATGGTTGAGGAGATTAAAAATAATATCTGTAAAGCACTTCAGCATAGTACGAACTTAGTGGAAGGCAATGATGATGATGTCTCTGACACTCACAGGAAAGAGCAGAGTGGACACCACATACTGTAGCAAACCAAACCCATCACAGCCTACTGGGAAATCCTGGGCTGGGACATGAGGTCAACGAAAGCTCTAGATTCTTGGGATGGTAATGTGCAAACACCATGGAGACATCTGACTACATGACTTATCACTGATTTATGGAACTTGCAGGCTATCCAGTCATGGCCGGAGCCCGAGGGCCTTCTCCAGTCCAGGGCATACCTGGCTGAGAGTGTTGGCGGAAGCTTCTCTGCACAGAGACACTTCAGAAAACAAGTAGCCTTGGCTACTACTTTGTAAGTGGTAACTCAAGCATTCCCAGGGGGTTCCCAGCTCCAATCAAGGACTTTGGTCTGCTCCATTTAGTTAACCTATGTGCTAAAACCTGGTGGCCTTTACCAGCACATCTCAGCCAAGGATGCAACTCTTTCTTCCTCAAACACCATGACCCCAGGGGCTGTTGGCCTGAGCATGTTCTAAGCCATGAAGATAGACTGTTTCTGCTCTCAGCTGAGGTCTCTAGAGTCTTCAGATGAGATCATGCCTCTGAGATCTTCTTTCTCAATTCCTTATGCCTTCCAATTTATTTTAGTCTAGAGTGCTGCATAGCTGACTATATAAATGTTTACAAAGTAGAGATTATAGCATAGGTACAAACTTGAGTCCTCTGTTTTTTAAACACAGTAAATATCCTGAACTTTTTTTAAATTGTAAATTTTATTTCTATGACAGCATAATATTTCATCACTTAAAATATCAAAATCTACTCAACATCTCTGTATTGCTGAATATCTAGGTTGCCTCCTCTCCTTTGTTTTATTTAATGCATTTAACATGGTGCTAACTTCACGTTGGTAAAGTTAAAATGAGAGAGTGCCTCCTTCATTCAGTCATTAAGGACATTATCTCTATAAAAGACTTCTAGTCCCACTTGCTCCTAGATTTGCAGATACTAATTCTCTAAGGAACGTGTGTTCTGGATGTCTGATTACAGAAAACAAACATAAGGGCTAGAAAGAAGACCGTGCTGTGGGACATTTCTATCTGCTGATGAGGAAAGCAAAGGAGATAGTCTCTCGTTTCAGTTTTCCAAACAAAAAATCTAACACACTAACTTTTCACCAATGCCTCCAATACATACCCCCAATTCTAATTATACATGTCTTCTTAGTCATTGTCGACATGCCATTCCCATCCCCACCCTTGTGTATCTTAGGTTGTGCTCTTCTTCTCAGTCTGAAACACTCTTCCCTCTGCTATCTCCCTATCCAGTCTTCAGTTTCCAAACTTAATTTCCCTAAGCAATCTTCGTACATGATTATCTCCACTTTCGACCTGGTCACAAGCATCTTGAGGAAAGGAAACTCACCATAATTTTTTATAGACTCTACAGCTTTCATGGTATGACATCATAATGAAAGATTCAGTAAGACTCAAAGACAAAGTATTCTAGCAGGTCAGAAGATTTGCAAGGCCAAGGATACATTAGTAAAAAGTACAAATGCTATCAAATAGATTCCAACTCATGTTGACCCCATGTGTTTCAAAGCAGAACTGGTTTCTATATATTAGTCTGGGAATATGTGGGTGGGGAACCAATTCCCAGAAAATATGGAGATCAGAAGGAAGAGGAAAGTCAGGAGCCAAGGTGGAAGCAAATGCTGAAGGCTCTGCAAACAGGAGAGACAGGAGAAGTATAAAGAGCTTAGCAGGCAAGTGCTGTCAGGGTTATTTGGGAGCAGATTTCAGGGCTCAAGTCTTGGAAACTCAGGAAATAGACCAAATATTTCCATGGCCAATGGGAAAGATTAGGACACCAGGCCCTAGGTACCTGCTGCTTAAGTTGCAGCATGTGGCCAAACTGAGATTAAGTCTGGAAACTTCCTAAGAAGTGCCCTAGTTTACTCAAGGGCAGTCACTCAGCAGCAGATTTGAGATTAGGTGTTAATGCTAAAGCAGAGAACTAATGAAGAAAATTCTACTGCTTTTTTCACTCCAGGACAGAATTTATCCTGAGTATGGGGCAAGATTTTTTTCTAGATGAATCCTAAGTAAGAAATGTTACATTTGAAGAATTTTAGTGGAGGAAAGGGAGACAAGTCATTATTGCTAGCTGTATACTGGGAACTCAATAAATAATTGTTGCCTTAATAACCAAAGAAAGTGTATTTTTATTCTTACTTTGTTTCATTTTTCTTTTCTTTTACTTTTTTTTGTTGTATGTTCGTATAATGAGAAGGATGATTTTCCCAAAGCCTGGGAATCATGACAGGTGGGACAGCTAAAAAAGGAAATAGGAGTGAGGTGATAGGGAAGATGGTAGAAGAGAAATCCTTAGGTAAAACTTAAATGACTGGTAAAGTTCCCTTTCCGCTGGGAAACCTAGAAAACCAGAGCAAATAAGGAATTGCAGAGACTGGAATATAGGGCCACTATGAGTTATAATCAACTCGATGGAAGTGGGTTTGGTTTGGTTTGGGTTTGGAATATGGTAGGTAAGTTTTTGAGATCTCCCAGGAGATTCTTACCTTCTGAATACCCAAACCAAACCAAACTCAGTGCTGTGGATTTAACTACAACTCACAGCAAATCTGCAATACAGAGTAGAACTGTCCCATAGGGTTTCCAAGACTGTAAATCTTTATGGAAGTAGATGGCCTCGTCCTTCTCCTGCCGAGTGGCTGATGGTTTCAAACCACAGGATCTTTCAGTATGCAGCCACGTGCTTTAACCACTGCACCACCACATCTCCTATCTTCTGAATAAGGACCCTGAAATAATGTGCTTGAGACCACTCAGGGGCAGACCAGAGGCAGTAAATTTAAGCCCCTGACAGCAGCCCAGTGTTTCTAAGCTGACGACAAAGTGTCTGCAGAGAACAAAGGGGCTGTGGGACAAACACAGATGTGTAAGCACTGAACTGGAGGGGATTTCTCAAAGAAAACAATGGATTTTCATAGAAAACAACTGACTCAGGTAAAGTCTGGGATGCCCTGATTTTATCTTCCTGTCATAAAAATGAGGGGTCATTTGATGAAGTGAAGACTCAAAACAAAATAAATAAGTCAAGTCAGTTCGAGTTGCCTGGCATGATTTGCTGCCACCAGGGAAGTCCAAGTCAAAGACTGTACTAGAGTTTGAAAACAACAGGGTCATTTAAAGAGCATTCCTTGCATTCATCCCAGGTCAACAGAGGATAAAGATCAGAGTAATCAGGGCTGAAGTTTCAGAACATGATGTGATTACGATGGTGTTCACCCTGTCATGTACAGCCTTCCCAGTTGGCATTGGGCATTATGAAATTCCCTTCCCCAGGCATGTGGAACCTTTGCCACATGAGAGATTGGTGGGGACATCCCCACAGCATGACCTATTACTCTGTGTTCTCATAAAATAAGCATGGAGTTCAATAGGCCCTTTCCTATCAAGTGAAGAAAAACCTTGTCCTGCCCCCACAAGGTCTGCAAGACACCAAATGGGGAAAAATGTGAAGTATGCTGTATGATTTGGAATAGTTTTGTATTAAATTCCTTAAAAAATTAGAAGTTGTTCTGCCCTGAATCTCTCTCAGCCAGGAGGAATGGAAAAAGATAATAATTTAAAAAAAAAAAAAAAAAATTAGGCCTGTTAATCCTACCCAGAACTGCCCAAAACTACTTTGAGCCAGGGACACATATGCTCAGCCTTCAGAGATGCATATGGGTGCATTTTGTTAATCCCCATCACTGAGTGTCAGGGATAACTGATCTATGACTAAAAATAGTGTGAGGACAGCAATACTGGCCATTCGGGGCTGAACTGAGGACACAGTGGAAAACTTGACAGCACCATGATAGAACCTTCCTGGCCCAAGGCCATGGGCTCAAGGGCAAGAGACCTAGGTTCATCTGCTGGGGAAACTTGATTGACAGGCTGGCCTCCCACGAGTGAACTTCAATGGTAGTAATCTTCATACACTATTGGGCACCTTCAGAGAGCAGGGAAAAATGTTAGGAACTAAGAATGTAGTGGTATAAGAGGTGCTCCTGCTCTCGAAAAAATCTGACAACTGACTGATATTTAAGAGATGTGTGTAAAATAAAATAAAAAACAATTCTGTTTCACATCACTGACGTCTGTGTGTAACTTTGTCTCCAGCATCCACACTATCAGGAGAAAAACAAAACAAACAAACAAAAAACAATCTTGACTGTAAGAGCAGAGGTTCAAGCCAGTACTCAGCCCTGGTGTGATGCTTTCTTTGGGTGGAAAAGAGGAATCAGGGAGACAGAAATAGATTTAAAGTTCACATTTACCAATTTACCCAAATCAGTTACATTTCATTAGTATCAAACATAACTGATAATGTTTGCCATATCCTGAGAAAACATCTGCCACCAAACATTTACCTTTCAAAATATACAATCAGTGAATCTCAAGATTTTTCCATTACATAACTATTGCATGCCTACCATGTGTCAGATGCTGTTCAAATAATTTTTTACAAAATGGTCACTTGTTATAGTGACCATACCCAAAGTTTGTTTAATAGAAGTGTGGTTCTGAGGAATATTGCAAGGTATTCTTCAAAAATGAGCTACACGCTATATGCCATTAGAGTGGCAATTGCTGACCACAATACATGGTCTCATTAAGACATTCCTTAGTCCCTTTGGAGTTCCAGACATTATTAATAGTAGTCAAGGCACTCATTTTACTTCTTAGAGTACACAATACTGGGCACTTGAACAAGCCATTCAATGAAACTTTTACCACCCTTACAGGCTCAGGCTGTAGTCCTCATATAGTGACATGCAGCCTGCTTAAATAAATCCAAATACAACCTAATGAAATATGGTACATTTCAGCCATCATACAAACATTGGATAAATGGCAATAAAGAGTCTCTATTGTATCCCCTATAAGTTATGTGTAAGTCCTAACCCCTGTACTTGTAAATATGACCATTTTTGGATATCGTGGTTTTCTTTTGTTGTGCTGAGGCCACACCAGAGTAGTATGCATACTAAACACCCAATTAATCCCTTCTGAGGGGTATCTTGTGTGTTTGTGTGCATGTGTATATACATATATACATATATATATATATATATATATATATATATATATGGAAGAGATAAATGCAGAGAGATGAACACATATGTACAGGTACCAGGTGAAGACAGAGGCAGATGAAACTAAGCCCAGAAGTGTCAAAGATTACTGGCAGCTCCTAGAAGCTGAAAGAGAAAAAGAAGGATCTTCCCCTAGAGCCAACACCCTGAAGTAGGACTTCTACCTTTCAGAATTGTGATAAAATTAATGTCTGTTCTTTAAAGGCACCTACTGGAGGTATTTATATATAAGAACACTAAGTAACTGCACTTGACTGCTAACCAGAAGGCTGGCAGTTCAAACTCACTAGCCACTCCTTGGAAGGAAGATAGGGCAAACTACTTCTGTAGAGATACTGCCTCTGAAATGCAAGGAAGGGTCGCTACGAGTCGGGTCCGACTCGACGGCACATAACAACAACAAGAAGTAACTAAGACAACATTTGAACCAAGTTTTTAATAGAGGACCACCCTGCTTCTGGAGAGTACCCATAACAGAGGTCCACAATTCTCCTTGGTTCTTCAGGAGGTAATATCTCAGTTTTTCTTACTGATTCCTTAGGAATAGTATCTCAGCGTCAATCACTGGTTTATTTATACGAAGGAGGTGTGTGCATTCTTGTTAAGTATGTGAACTCCCTAATCATACCGACTGAATTCAAATTTTGACTCTACTATTTACTGAGGGAATTGACTTGGTAGCAATGATTTTGAGTGTTTTTTTATTTACTGAAAATGTGTTCTGGTGGTGCAGTGATTAAAGCATTCAGCAGCTAACCAAAAGTTCAGTGGTTTAATCCCACAAGATAATCCGTGAAAGAAAGATGTGGCAGTCTGCTTCTGTGAACATTTGCAGCCTTGGAAACCCTACAGGCAGTCCTACTCTGTCCTAAAGGGTAACTATGAGTTGGAATTGAATCAATAGCAGTGCATATTTACTGTTAAACCTAAAACACATTACTTGATGTCTTTCCCACAGGTTCTGCACAATTAAATGGATAAATAATAACACCTGTGTCATGAGTGAGTTTTTATGAAGATAAAATGAAACTACCTATGAAAACCACTTAAGATAGTTCCTGGCACATGGTAAGTGTTATGTAGGTGTTAGTAATGTTTATTATTGTGATTGTTGTCATTGTCCATGATGGTATCATTATTAGAGTAGATATTCTCTAACTTGTAGCCTTGACTTTAACCCTGTGCTATTTATCAAAAGGACCCAGAGTGATTTACCTTCCTCACCTCCACTTTTCCCAAAAGATAAATCCCTTAATATTATAAACGACTAGCTACTCATTCTTCTTGTGAACAACAAATTCCTAAATGCCTTGGAAACAAAGGCCCATCTCCATGACAACCCTTCTGTGGAATTTTTCCTAACTTGCTCAAGGTCATTACAGACCCTATTTCCAGTGTGGTCCCATGGCCCTACCCTATGATTGCATTTATTACACTGTACTGGAATCTTTATGTTCTTCTTTACTGTTCCCACCATCCTGTGAGTTTCTCAAGGGCAAGAACTATGTTGGTTCATCTCTGCATGCCTTTCTTTTTTTAATTTTTTTTCCATTGTGAAGGAATGAAAAGGAAGGATACAGAAAATTCGATTTTATGTATGCTGAAATTGAAAGCTTCAAGACATGTATATAGTTATCCAGATGAAGATATTCATCAGGCAATTGTTAAATTAGCCTAGAGTTTGGGAGAGGGGTCAGAGGACTTTGGGGATTTAAGGGTCATTTGTACATACTTATATTTGAAATTATGAGAATGAACAAGGCCACAGAAAGTGAAATTATAAAAAGAGAATTGGAGAGGAGCAAGAAAAAAAATCTGGGGAATCTGGACTTTACTAAGTCTTGCTTTTTATCTCCACAGATAGAGCCAATTACTCTTACCCCTGATTTCCAACAGGCTCAACCCTTCCTCAAGCTCTGGGACCAGTTTTGACCTTAGGAGGAATTTAAGGAGCTCTGGATCATTTCTAAGCATTCATTCATCTCTGTAGTTAATCCAGGATACAAACCAGGACTGGGGAAGTGGGTCTCTGCCTTGTTCTCCAAGGGCCCATCCTGTCTGATAATTTTCCCAGAATCCCAATTCTACTCTATCTTGGCCATGAGGTCAAAAAAGTCATGATAAGCACTTAAGGTTGACATAAGAGTGATTAGATTAAATCACTGGGGGGGGGGGGAATCTGGGTGAAATACCAAACCTTAATGCATGAATCAAACACAAATTAATGGATGCAGAAAGCAACACTAAAAATCAGTTCCTGAACTATCAGAGCAGAAAGAACAAAGCACAAGGATAAGAGTTCATGAGAGTTCCCAAAGTCTAGAGCCAACAGAATTTACCAGTATTGGTACATATGTGAGAAACCAGTCACTCTCATATTCTACTAGAGGAAGTATATCTTGTATCAACCATCTTGGAGATTAATTGGGAAATAAATTCCAAAAGCTTGCTGAGGCTTCTTATACGCAACCAAACACCTCCTGGGATTTGGTTTCTTCTTTTGAAAGTTGAAGGTCATGATTTCATGGGATATTTCAGTTAATAGGCCTTCTATATCTGGCAGTTCAAACCCACCAGCCACTCCTCGGAAGGAAGGTTGGGCAATCCTACTTCCGTAGTGATACTGCCTCGGAAACCCAAGGAGGGGTCACTATGAGTCAGGTGTGACTCAACGGTACACAACAACAACATAATGTTTAGTGCTTCTGTTCTATCTCCTAATTCATTGCATTGTGTCTGGCATCTTAAAAGCTTGCATGTGGCCATCTCAGATATAACAATTGGTCTTTATTCTCCTGGTCTCTATTATTGTGGAACAATAGAGGAAGAAGGAGCATTAGGAATAGGAGAAATAAATGGAATATGTGGCTAATTGGCTCCAGGAACAATTGCCTACTCTTCTATGAGACCAGATGAACTGGATAATGCCCGGTTACCATTAATGAATGTTTTCATTCTACAGAAGAAACCTCATCAAAAGGGAGAAATGTTGAGTAGAATTCCAAATTCTCAAGGAATCAGATGTTCTGATGCCACTGAGGCTGGATGAACCCCTGAAACTATTGTCCTGACATAATCTTTAAACCTTAAGTCAAAAATATCCCCTGAAGTCTTCATAAAACAAAATAACAGTTTAGCTTAACTTTTAAAGAATTTTTGCCTTGATCATTGTGCTTTTTATGAGCTGTCTATACAGGGTCAAATTCACAACAAGAAACTGAAAGATTAGATAGCAAATTTAAGGGCAGTCAGTTTATATTAATGACAGAGAAATGATTCAGAAAAGGAGGGAGTGTTAGGCTGGGTCTTCTAGAGAAATAAAACTAGTGAACTTATTTATGTATATAAACAGAGAGAGAAAGAGAGAGATTTTTCTCAAAGAAATGGTTCATGTGATTGTAGAGGCTGGCAAGTCCCAAGTCCATGGGTCAGACATCAGACTGGAGACTTCTCTTGATTCATGTGATTGCAGGGGCTGACAAACCCAAGATTGTAGATCAGATGGCAAATTGCTGACTCATGGACTCCAGAGGCTGACAAATTCAAATTTGGCAATTAAGATGACAGGCCACAGGCTCAAGTCCAAAGAACCAGAGGTCAGATTATGATCAGCCTGATGCAGCATCTGTTGTTGTTAGGTGCCCTCGAGTAGTTTCCGACTCATAGAGACCCCATGCACAGCAGAACGAAACAGTGCCCAATCCTGCGCCATCTCCATGATCCTTGCTATACTTGAGCTCATCATCACAACCACTGTGTCAATCCATCTCATTGAAGGCCTTTCCCTCTTTTGTCAACCCTTCACCTTACCAAGCATGACATCCTTCTCCAGGGATTGGTTCCTTCTCACAACGTGACCAAAGTAGGTCAGACGAAGTCTGGACATTGTCACTTCCAATGAGCATTTCAGCTGCACTTCCTCCAGGACAGATCTGTTAGTTCTTTTAGCAGTCCATGGTACTTTCAGCATTCTTCACCAGCACCACAACTCAAAAGCATCAACTTTTCTTCGATCTTTCTTTTTCACTGTCCAACTCTCACATGCATACAAGGCAATTGAAAATGTGGTTTGTGTCAGGTGCACCTTAGTCCTCAAGGAGACATCCTTGCTCTTCAGCACTTGAAAGAGTTCCTTCACAGCCAACTTGCCCGGTGCTATGTGTCATCTAATGTCCTGACTGCTGCTACTATTGACATCGATTGTAGAACCAAGCTATATGAATTCTTTGACAGCCTCAATCTTTACTTCATTTATTGTGATGCTGCTTATAGGTCCAGTTGTGAGGATTTTTGTGTCCTTTATATTGAGATGCAATCCATACTGCAGACTGTATTCTTCAACCTTTATCAGTAAGTGCCTCAGGTCATCCTCACTTTCAGCAAGCAAAGTTGTATCGGCTGCGTATGTCAAGTTGTTAATGATTCTTCCTCCAATCCTGATGCCATATTTTTCAACATATAGTCCAGCTTCTCAAATTATTTGCTCAGCATATAGATTGAATAAGTATGGGAAAAGGATACAACCCTGACGCACTCCCTTCTTGATTTTAAACATGTAGTGTCCCCTTGTTCTGTTTGAATGACAGCCTCCTGGTCAAGGTACAGATTCCTCATGAGTACAATCAAGTGTTCAGGAATTCCCATTCTTTTCAATGTTATCCATAATTTCTCATGATCGACACAATCAAATGCCTTTGCATAGTCAATAAAACACAAGTAAACAACTTTCTTGTATTCTTTGCCTTGAGCCAAGATCCATCCGACAGCAGCTATGATTTTCCTTCTTCCATGTCCTCTTCTGAATCCAGCTTGCACTTCTGGAAGTTCTCTGTCAATATACTGCTGCAACCATTTTTTAATTATCTTTAGTAAGATCTTACTTGAATGCAATATTAATGGTATTGTTTGATAATTTCCACATTCTGTGGGATCATCTTTCTTTGGAATGGGTACAAATATGGATCTCTTCCAGTCAGTTAGCCAGGTAGCTGTCTTCCAAATCTCTTGACATAACCAAGTGAGTGCCTCCAATGGGGCATCCATATGTTGAAATATCCAAGTGGGTATTCTGTCAATTCCTGGAGCCTCATTCTTTGCCAATTCCTTCATTGCAGCTTCGACTTCCTCCTTTAATAGCATTGGTTCTAGATCATATGCCAGCTTCTGAAATGGATGAAGATTGACCAGTTCTTTTTGGTACATTGACTCTGTGTATTCTTTCCATCTTCATTTGCCCATAGAACCTTTCAATATTGCAATATGAGGCTTAAACTTTTTCCTCAATTCTTTCAGCTTGAGAAATGCCGAGAGCGTTATTCCTTTTTGGTTTTCTAACTCCAAGTCTTTGCACATTTCATTATAGTAATTGGCTTC
>NW_006921597.1:5675718-5679265 GCF_000298275.1 Orycteropus afer afer
CAGCTCACTAATGCCTAGGATATCAATCTTTATGTGTTCCATTTCATTTTTGACAACTTCCAATTTTCCTAGATTCATACTTCATACATTCCATGCTCTGATTATTAACAGATTTCTGCAGCTGTTTCTCCTCAATTTGAGTGGTGCTACATCAACAAATGGAGGTCTCAAAAGTTTACCTTATCCATATGAGTAAGGCCAATTCCTCAATAAGATGGAAATAAGGCTGGTTTTACTCTGACAATGCAGCTCTTTCCCAGTCCTGTTTTGAGAGCCTTCTAACCTAAAAGTGACTCATCCTTCTCCTCTGTATTGGACAGTGTTTCCAGACTATTCATAAAATTGGGGAATAATGTATTAGACTGTGTTTCTCTGATATTCATAAGGTTTTCCCTGGCAAATTCTTTGAGAAATGGATGGCCTCTTCCTTCTTCCTAGTCTGTCTCAGTCTGCAAGCCACACTGATACCTGTGCACCATGTGCACCCTGCTGGGTTTGAAACACCAGTGACACAGCCTCAAGACTCACAGCAACATGTCACCACAGTAGGACAAACCAACAGACAAGTTTTCCTCCCTTAGCTGCTGGAAACCTCTCCAACCTCCCCTTACCTGGATTCCTACTGCTGCCTCCTTGCTCTGTCCCAGTCCCCCTGGCCTTTTTCTGTCCTTTTCCCTGCTTTCCCACCTTGCCACTTTGGGGCATGGCCTGGGTTCCTTCCCCTCACCTGAATCCCTGTGGCTGACTCCTCAGGACCTAGCTCAAGCAAAAACCCAGAGAGCTTTGCCAGAATGTCCATGTATATTGGAAGCAGGCCACACCCCTGAAGAAATTCCCTTTTAACTGATAGGCTGCTCATGGTAATCTCATCACGGAGGTGATTTTATTGTACCAGATCTCATCATAGAGGATGACTACATCATAACTGCCAAGCCACTGAGAATCATGGCCCAGCCAAGTTGACACACAACCTCAGCCATCATAGTCCACACCTTGTCAACTTGGCAACTGTACATAGCCCGTTAAACCATACATAATCTCTAAATAAAGACAAGTATAATTATACTTGTTCCTAATATGATACAACTAATGTGTACAACTGAAAATGCATTGGCCCCATTACAGCTTATATTGTATAAATGAAGAAAACGAAATTATTTGATGAACATATATAGGGAAGAAATACTCATAATAATCACTGTCCTTGTTTCTGCAAAAGATCTTGTGGTCACAGCTGATATTTAGAACTACCATCTTCCACCACCATTCCCTTTGCCCTCAGCAAGCACCTCAGCTGGCCATGGTACTTTGCCTGGTGGGGTAACCCAAATTTTCATTCCTGAAGGGTCTGGGCCTTATGCCAGATTTGGGTTGGTGTACTTTTCCATTGACTTTAATCACAGGGCATGGTAGTACTAAGGTACATCCTAAGGAATCGCTTGGACTCCAGATATATTCTTCTTTATATACATTATTGTGTATCAATCTGATTTTCCCTTTGTAATAAGGATCAACCACACCAGTCTATACAGTAACTCCTTTCTTTGCAGGTGGATCCAGAGGCATTAGGAATCCAAAATGGCCAGGTGGCTTTCTTAACTTCCAATTCAATAGAATCAGTATTGTGTCTCCAGGTAAGAGTATTCTTCTGTTTGGAACTAAGACCTCCAGACTTACAGAGTATAGGGCCACAGGGACAAGAAGCAAAAATTTTGTGAGTGGACCACTAAGGATAATAGTTAGTGGTACCACTCCTGCTTACACTCCTTGGTTCCTCGATCCATGAATCCTGGCTGTTGGAGAAAGAACAGCATATATTGGATAGTGGTTTAGAGCATATAAAACCTCCTAGAGAATATTGCCCCAACCCTATAAGGTACTACAACCTACCTGGTCCCATAATGTGTCTTTAGAAGGCCATTCCATCATTCTATCAAGCCAGCTGCTTCAGGATGATGGCAAATATGGTAAGACCAGTGAATTCCATGAGTATGGTCCCATTGCCACACTTTATTTGCTGTGAAGTGAGCCTTTTGATTCAAGGTAATACTGTGTGGGATACCACAATGGTGACTAAGACGTTCTGTAAGTCCACAGATGGTAGTTTAGGCAGAAGCATTGAACACAGGGAAGGCAAATTCATATACAGAGTAAATGTCTATTCCAGTAGGAGTAAAACACTGCCCTTTCCTTCATGGAAGTAACCCAATATAATCAACCTACCACCAGGTTACTGGCTGATCACTCTGAGGAATGGTTTCATATCATGAACTCAGTATTGGTCTCTATTGCTGGCAGACTGGGGCATGCAGCAGTGGCTGTAACCAAGTTGGCATTGGTGAGTAGAAGTCCATGTGTAACCTCCATCCCTTCCACGATGGCAAGTTTGTTCATGAGCCCACTGAGCAATGACAGGAGTGACTGGGAAAAGAGGATGACTGATTTCCATGGAATGTGCCATCTTGTTCCCTTGATTGTTAAAATTCTTCTCTGCCGAGGTCATCCTCTGGTGAGCATTCACATAAGACATAAATAGCTTCACTTCTTTGACTCATTCAGAGAAGTCTGTCTACATACCTCTTTCCAATACTTACTTGTCACAAGTTTTCCAATCATGTTCCTTCCAAGTCCCAGACCATCCAGCCAAACCATGGAATCAGTGTACATACAGCCCATAAATCAGTATATAATAGCACATTTGACCACTTCTCCTTCCAAGCAAATTGAACAACCAGATGCACTGCTCAAAGTTCTGCCCATCAGAATTTCCCTTCACCACTGTCCTTCAGGGAGGTTCCAGAAAGGGGCTACAGTACTGCTGCTGCTCACTATCAAATGAAGCCTACATCTCATACAGAATGATCTGTAAACCATGAATGAGTTTTCTCTTTCTCTGTCAACTTATCATAAGGAACTCCCCATGAGGTTATAGAGGGAAGGTAATGTGACAAGACTGGGGACCATGGGCTTTTAGGTCACTTCCTCATACAACTTACTTGTGCTTTCAAGTCCTGAATGAGCTCAAGCTAATATATCTCACTCCCATTTAATGATGGAGTGCAGCTCTGCACATGCAACTTTATGACACTGTGAGTCAGATAACACCCAATTCATGATGGGCAGCTTAGGTTGTATAGTGAATTGGTGGCCCATGGTTAGGCATCCAACTTCTGCTAAAGCCCAGTAACAAGCCAGAAGCTGTTTCTCAAAAGGTGAGTAGTTATCTGTATAGGATGTCATAGCTTTGCTCCAAAATGCTGAGGGTCTGTGCTGTGATTCACCAATAGGGACCTGCTAAAGACTCTAAATTACCTCTCTATTTGCCACTGCCACTTCACGCACCTTTGGATCAGCTGCATCATATGGCCTAAGGGCATAGCAACTTTCACAGCAGCCTGAATCTGTGGCAGAGACTTCTCTTGTTCTGAACTCCAATCAAAACTAACAACTAGTAACTTTTATTTTTTTTTTTAAATTGTGATTTGGGTGAAAATTTACAGAGCAAATTCACTTTCCATACAGCAGTTCACATACACTTTGTCTCATG
>NW_006921597.1:5680027-5681891 GCF_000298275.1 Orycteropus afer afer
GTCCCTCTGGATAGCTGGCTGTGACCAAGCAGTGACTACAACTTTGCTCTTCTCGGCTCTACTATACACCTGGGAATTCAGATCATACATATAAACTTATAGCACCATTGTCTGCCAACCCTATACATGGTCTTGGGTAGACTCCCCACTTCATAGACATACCTACTAGTTCAGCCTGTCCACCCATCTATCCACCCATATACCTATGTTTGCATTCATTGAAAATGCAGTACTGTATGTGCAAAAGGGTTCATCTTTGTTGTCTGTACCTCCCACATACCTCTCTATGTCTTTCTCTTCCTCAATGCCACCATATTGATCACTCACATTGGTACATTGCCCTTCTCTTCACCCAAATCAATACTTATGTCTACCTATCTAACCATGTTCCCTCCCTTCCCCTCCCACCCCTGGTAACCAACAAAGAAAATTTCCTTCTATAGATAAACCTTTCCTTGACTTTTACAATAATGGACTACTACAATATTTGTCCTTTTGTGATTGACTTATTTCACTCAGCATTATGTCCTCCAAGTTCATCCATGTTACATGGTGTTTTGCAGATACTACATTATTCTTTAGCATTGCATAGTATTCCATTGTGTGTATGTGCCACAGTTTGGTTATCCATTCCTCATTTGATGGACACCTTGGCTGTTTCCATCTTTTGGCTATTGTAAATAGTGCTGTGATGAACATGGGTGTGCATATGTCTGTTCTTGTCATGGCTCTCACTTCTTTAGGATACATACCTAGTAAAGGAATGGCTGGGTCAAATGGTATTTCTAATTCCAATTTTTGAAGGAATCTCTATACTGCTTTCCACAATGGCTGTACCATTTTACAGTCACACCAGCAGTGTATGAGAGTTCCTATCTCTCCACATCCTCACCAGCATTTGTTATTTTCCGTCTTGTTGAACTTTGCTACTAGTGCTCGAGCAAGATGGTATCTAATTGTTGTTTTGATTTGCATCTCTCTAAAAGGTAATGATTGTGAGCATTTCTTCACATGTTGGCTGCTTAAATATCCTCCTTGGTGAAGTGTCTATTCATGTCTTCTGCCCATTTTTTAATTGCATTGTTTGTCTTTTTGTTGTTGAGGTGTTGGAATTTTCTATAAATTATAGAGATAAGTTCCTTGTCAGATATGTCATTACCAAATATTTTTTCCCAATCTGTAAGTTCTCTTTTGACTCTTTTGGAGAAGTCTTTGGAAGCACAAAAATTTAATTTTTAGAAGGTCCCAATCATCTGGTTTATCTTCTGCTGTTTGTGCATTTTGAGTTATGCTTGATAGTGTATTTATGCAATATATTACAGCCCTAAATTTGCCCCTAGTTTTTCCTTGAGGAACTCTTACAGTTTTAGGTTTCACATTTAAGTCTTTGATCCATCTGGAGTTCGTTTTTGTATATAGAGTGAGGTACAGATCTTGTTTCATTTTTCTGCAAATGGATCTCCAGTTTTGTCAGCACCATTTATTAAACAAACATTCTCTTCCCCATTTAATGGATTTCAGCCCTTTGTCAAAGATCAGCTAACCATAGGTCAATGGATCTATTTCTGGGTTCTCAATTCTATTCCATTGGTCTATGTAGTGTCATTAAACCAGTACCATGCAGTTTTGACTGCTGTGGCTGTATAGTAGGTTTTGAGATCTGGCAATGTGAGACCTCCTACTTTGTTGTTCTTCTTCAATAGTGCTTTACTTCTCCGAGGTCTCTTTCCTTTCCATATAAAGTTAGTGATTGGTTTTTCCATATCCCTAAAGAATGTTGATGAGATCTGGATTGGGATTGCATTGAATGTATAGATTGCTTTGGGTAGAACTGACATTTTCACAATGTTCAATCTTCCTATCC
>NW_006921597.1:5693885-5710112 GCF_000298275.1 Orycteropus afer afer
CCTTTTCTTTGTTGAAGAAGGTCTGTGTAGTCTTTCTGCCTATTCCACCACCTTACCAGAACCCCGGAACTACTAACCTTTTGAATCAGTTGAGAAATAAGCCAGAGTAACATGCTCAAATGAGGAATATGTTGTCTCCAAAATCCAAAGACAACCATCAGGCATTGCACCTCCTCCTTAATTGTAGCAGGTACCAGATGCAATAACTTATCCTTCACTTTAGAAGGAATATCTCTACATGCCCCTCACCACTGGACCCTTAGAAATTTCACTGAGATTGAAGACACTGAAATTTTTTTGGGTTAATTTCCTTCCCTCTATCAGACAAATGAGATGCTCTGGTAGCCTAGTGCCTAAGGCACTTGACTTCTAACCAGAAAGCTGGAGATTCATATCCACCAGCCACTCCTCAGAAGGAAGGTTGGGCAATCTATTTCCATAGTGATACTGCCTCGGAAACCCAAGGAGGGGTTGCTATTAGTCAGGTCCTACTTGATGGCACATAAAAACAATATCAGAGAAATATCTTACCAATAAATCTAGAGTAATTAATACTTCTTCCTGTCTAAGTCCAATCAGCATAATATTATCAAATGTAATGGACTAGTGTGACAACCCTTAGAAGGAGTGAAAGGTACAGGATTGGAGAGTTGATATACCTCTGAAGTAGGACAGTACAAGTGTATTGCTGTATTGCTAGCCCTGCCAGCTGAAGGCAAATTGTTTCTGGTTATCTTTTGAAACTAGACTTGAGAAAAAGGCTTTTGCCATAACAATAGCTGCATACAGATACCAGGAGAAGTATTAATTTGTTCAAAAAATAAAAGTACATCTAGAACAGCAGCTGCAATTGAAGTCTCCATTTGGTAAAATTTATATTAATCTACTTTCATTCTCCAAGATCTATCCATTTTTTGCACAAGCCATTTACCAAAAACAGAAACAAAACCCACTGCCACCAAATCAACTCCAACTCATACCAACTCCCATTACACTTCCAAGACTAAATCTTTACCAAAATAGATTGCCCCTCATCTTCTGCCCATGGAATAGCTAGTGGGTTTGAACCACTGACCTTCTGGTTAGCATCCAAATGCCTTACTCACAATGCCATCAGAGGGATGTGGTGAGAATCACCATCCCTGTATCCTTCAAGTCCTTGATGGTGGCACTAACTGCAATTCTTCCAGGAATGCAATATTTTTTTATTTCCCTAGGTAGGGGCTCTGTTAGACTGGGTTCTCTAGAGAAACAAAACCAGTAAACCTTATATATATATATGTATATATGTATATGTATATATGTATATATATATATATATATATGAGAGAGAGAGAGAGAGAGAAATTTATGTTAGGAAAATGGCTCACACACTTTTGGAAGCTGGCAAGTCCAAAGTTCCTGGATCAAATGTCAAGCTGGAGGCTTTTCCACATCAAGCTGGAGGCTTTTCCAGACTCTTGCAGCCACAGGGGCTGAGGAGCTCGAGGCTGGCAGGCAGTACACTGGCTGTTGACTCCAACAAATGATGAATCAAAGATCTCCAGGCTGAATGGTGGATTGTTCACTCATGGACATTTGTAGGCAGCACAACAGAATCCTGATCCACAGAAGAAAGTCTCCCCTCCCAGGATGTCCACAGATTTACTGGAAGCAGGGCACACCCCTAGGGAAACTCCCTTTCAACAGATTGGCTGCTCAAAACATAATCATCTAATCCCATCATGGGAACAACCACACCACAACAGCTCAAACCGCACAGAATTGTGGTCCAGCCAAGTTGACACACAGCTCCAACTATCAGAGGTTCTAATGGCTTCCACTTGGCTTTTCCTACCATAATAGCCCTTGCTTCCCATGTCACAAATCCAATATGGGGACTTTGTCAGTTGCTGAGTATGTCTATTCCAATTATGCATTCTGGAACTGGGGAAATCACTACAAGATGGGTTCAAGGACTCACTGGTTAGCATCCAAATGCCTTATTCACAATGCCACCAGAGGGATGTGATGAGAATCACCATCCCTGTATCCTTCAAGTCCTTGATGGTGGCACTAACTGCAATTCTTCCAGGAATTCATCTCACAGAGATGAGATTGACCAGCACTAAGACTCCATTAATAACCTGAACTCCATATAACCCTACTCTGCCAAGTGGGTCGCAGTGACATTTTGGGTTTCTGGAATTAGGGTCAATTCAAAGCTAATGTCCAGTAATCCCCCAAAAGTTTTCCCCAATGAATAGTTACCCTCATAAAAGGCTCTATATCCCTTTGGGGAAGGTGGAGAGAAAAATTAATGTGATAAATTTTGGTCAGTGTTGTGTAGTCATTCCTCAAGGAGACTTGGCTTCCCCATCATTCAAGGGGTTGTGGGTCTGTAAACTGGTTCAAGTCTGGGAATTTATGGAAGGGTTCACTTGACCTAGAATTCTTCCACTTGTATAGATCAAGTAAATATTTAATAAATTTCCCATCTACTTCACTCCTAGGGACACCATGCCTAAGTAGCTAATGCCATCAATTCATATGGGTCAGAATATTCTGATTACTGCTTTGACTCTGCTATCCATTACAGTATCCACCCCCACCTTGTTTTTTCAATTAAGTGCTGTCTCTTGGTCCCTACCACCATGGGATCCTATCAGCCCCAGTGTAGTCTTAATTCAGTTAGGGAAGTTCCCACTGTCAAATCTGATTTACATAAAATAGAAATCACAGTAGTCTTCAGATGCTAGAGCTTCCTTCACAAATTTGTTCCTCATCACTGTGGTAAAAGGTGTGTCCTCTGGGCACTCCATGTGTGAGTCTATGGGTTGAATCTGATAAATCCACTCTAACACAACAATTTCCCTAAGCCTTGGGATACCTGCTACAGTATACCAAGGCAGGTATGGTTCTTCACCTTGATTTCATGTAGGCCACCACATAATCCTTGCTTCTATATGCCAACCAAATAAACTATTAGATTCTTTCCTAATCTCTTGAGCTGAAACATTGAATGAAGAATTTGTACTTGTTTTTGTTTTGTGCCTTCAAGTCATCTCCAACACATAGCATCTCTTCCTTAGGTTTCCAAGGTGGTATCTCTATGGAAGTAGATTGCCCAATATTCCTTCCAAGGAGTGGTTGGTGAGCTTGAACCACCAACCTTCTGGTTAGCAGTCAAGTGCCTTAGGTACTATGCCACCATCAATAAGCTCAGACTGTTCCAACTTTATGTTCTTTGTACAATTATCCCACACCATTGATAGCCATTCCCACGCATATTCTCTAAGTTTCTGTTTATACGTATTAGAAAAATCAAATTGTTCTTTTGCAGTGTAGTATACCTCTGGATCACACTTTGTACTTAACCTTTTGAAGCTTGTTAGTACTTAAGTCTAGTTTTAGGTCTAGAAGCAAAAACAGGTGGTGAGGGTGATTCCTGGGAATATTCAGTGGTGTTTTTGAAGCACCTGCCATATGCAATGCCCTAGATAATGTCCCAGGTGCTGCCTTGGGTGATATTTCAGACAATGACTTAGCAGGCACAGCTGGGTTAGTCTTCTCAGATGGAGGTAAGAGGGCTGGCTTTACTGGTAGGATTGTTTCAGAATTTGGGGACTCAGTGTCTCCAGCTTCCTGATTTTCTGCTCGTATGTTCCCATCCCAAGTTTCAGTATCCCATTTCTTTTCAATCAATGTCCTCACTTTAACTTGAGACACCATTCAATGTTAGGGATTCAATTAGTGTTGTAATTCAGTCACTCTTACAATAAGACTCTGGGTTTGTTTTTTGGCAATAGCAGCTGTTACTACAAGAAATAATGCTTTCCTTCAGGGCACAAGTGACAACACTGAGGTCTTTTATGTGGCACTTGAGCTGTAACTCCAAAGCCCTAAGCTCATCTCATTCTTTTACCACGTTGTCTAGCATAAGTAGAACCAACCAATCAGCGTCCTTATATTTCTGATTCTGACAAAATTGCAGAAAATTATCAAATGTGTAATTGCTCAGAGCCTCACTTTTCACCAATACTTGATCTATTGGTGATGATATTTTGCATATTAATATTGCCACCTAATGCTATATATGGAGGTCTGGTAGCATAGTGGCTAAGGCACTTGACTGCTAACCAGAAAGTTGGTGGTTCAAACCCACCAGCCCCTCATCGGAAGGAAGATGGGGCAATCTACTTCCATAGTGATACTGCCTTAGAAACCCAAGGATGGGTCACTATGAGTCAGGTACAACTCGACGGCACATAACAACAACAACAACAACAATGCCATGTGTAAGCAGCACCCTCTTTACTATTGGAGGTAGAGTCATAAGCACCTTTAAGACTAGTCAGACTTGAGAACCAGTTTAGAAAATTCATTTTTACAACTGTTTCTCTAGAACTTCTCTCAGTACTAAATCTCTTAGGCTGGTTTCTCTAGAGAAGCAAAACCAGTGAAGCTTATGTGTGTATGTGTGTGTGTGTGTGTGTGTCTAGTTGTTGTTGTTAGGTGTCATTGAGTTGGCTCCCACTCATAGTGACCCCATGTACAACAGAATTAAACGTTGCCCACTCTGCCTTAGTCTGGAAGCTCTGTTGAAACCTGTCCACCATGGCTAACCCTGCTGGTATTTTAAATACTGGTGACATAGCCTCTACCATCACAGCAGCATGCAAGCCAACACAGTATGACAAACTGACAGACAAGTGTTGAATATATATCTATACATAGGTATATTAGATAAATCTATATCTATATCTGTATCTATATCTATATCTGTCTGTCTATCTATCTATATATTGAGAGAGAAATTTATCTCAAGGAAATGGATCATGTAGTTGTAAGCTGGGTCAGACATCAGGCTAGAGATGTCTTCTAACTCACATAGCTTCAGGGGATGATAAACCCAAGATCCAAGGTCAGATGGCAGGCTGCTGACTCATGGGCTAAGGACATTGATAAATCCAGGTTAAGCAGGTAAGATGGAAGGCTACTGGCTCAAGTCCACAGAATCAAAGATTAGATGATGGCAAACCAGGTACAGTATCAAAATCAAGCAAAAAGCCAGCGATTTTTGCCAAAATATCCATATATCTTGGAAGTAGGCCACACCCCCAAGGAAACTCCCTTTCAATTGATTGACTGCTCACAGCAGATCTTATTATGGAGGTGATTACATTTATCAGATCTCATCATGGGAGATAATGACATGATAACTGCCAAAATATTGAGAATTATGACCCAGCCACATTGACACACACCTTAATCATCACAGAGTGTGAAAATGATTTCACAACTTGAAGAATCTAATTAGCATCACTGAATTGTACATGTAGAAATTGTTGAATTGGTGTATGTTTTGTTGTGTATATTCTCAACAACAAAAAGTAAAATAAACTATTTTTAAAATATGTTTTTCCACATGCACTCATGTAATCTAAGGAATTTAAATGGTCTTCAGCATGTGTATGGTCAGAAACTGCAAGCTCCCAAAATGGCTCTCAGATTCCATCTCGTTTGCCACACTTGTAAGAACTAAAGACATTTTCCTTCTCTCTCCCTGTCACATATCCCTCTACCCCACCCTGTCAGGTATTAACCACCTTCCCTGTAACATATTAACTCGTCCTTAAAATAGTTTTAAGCAATAAAACTTGCTAACTGGCAGAGTCTTATAAAAGCATACACAGATGGTAGTCATAGGGCATTGCCTTTGGGCCCCCACCCAATCAGAGCTAGTGCCACCAAGTCTGAAGCCAGTCTTGTAGCCCTCTATTCCCAGTCATGTAGCTCCCATCCCCAATTCCTCAAACTCAGGTATAAGTATCCCCACAAAGTGGCAGAGGGTTAGTGGTCATCTTGGATCCACTCTGTCCTGCCACCACTGGATGCTGAATTGCTAGCAACATTTGTAGGCCTCCTTTCTTTTATCTTTCAAATCCTTTCTCTTCTGATTCTCTTTGTTGCTGTTCTGAACAAATGTTCATGTCTTTGCCTATGCCTTTGGGAAAATTTTTTGGACTGTCGCTACCTACTCAGGAGGAAGTTTGAACCCCCTTAGAAAATTCCCATGACAGCATGAATATTGAATGTGTAAGAATGATGTGAGAACTAAAGCCATTTCCCTTTTCTCTCCCTGTCACATATCCCCCTACTCCACCCTGTCAGGTATTAACCACCTTCCCTGTAACATATTAACTTGTCCTTAAAATAGCAGCATCACAATAAATGGAGAAAAGATTGAGGCTGTCAAAGAATTCACATTTCTTGATTCTACAATCAACACCAATAGAAGCAGCAGTCAGGACATTAGACGATGTATAGCACTGGACAAGTGGGTTGCAAAGGAACTCTTTCAAGTGCTGAGGAGCAAGGATGTCTCCTTGAGGACTAAGGTGCCTGACACAAGCCATGATATTTTTATTCACCTTATATGCATGTAAGAGCTGGACAATAATAAGGAAGACCAAAGAAGAGTTGATGCTTTTGAGTTGCGATGCTGACGAAGAATACTGAAAGTACCTTGGACTGCTAAAAGAACTAACAGATCTGTCCTGGAGGAAGTGCAGCTGAAATGTTCCTTGGAAGAGACAATGACCAGACCTCGTTTCACCTACTTTTGTCATGTTGTGGAAAGGGACCATTCCCTGGAGAAGGAAGTCATGCTTGGTAAGGTGGAGGGTCGACAAAAGAGGGGAAGATGGATGGACACGGTGGCTGTGATAATGAGCTCAAGTATAGCAAGGATCATGGATCTGGCATGGGATCAGGCAGGGTTTTGTTCTACTGTGCATAGGTTTACTATGAGTCCAAAATGACTTGACGGCACCTAACAACAACAACAAGAATGACGGCAGAGGATGAGATGAAGAGGAAAATTCAGCCAATTGCTAAAGTTATATAAGAAGATTGAAAGGTTGTTGAATGACCTGGAGGAATTCAGAATCACCCTCTTGTCATATCCTAATACCTTTCTTCTTCACCTTCTTCAAGTCTGCTTAAATGTATTCTCCCTGACCACCCTATTAAAAAAAGGCAACCATAAAATCCCCACCCTTCACTCATCCACCTTTTCTGCTTTATTTTTCTCTATAGCACTTATCATTTTATAGCACACTATAAAAGTGAATCTATTTTGTCTTATTATCTGAATACTGAACCCCACAAGTGTAAGGATTCTTTTTTTTTTTTTTTTATAATCTATTTTGTTTACTGCTGAATTTTCAAGCTTAGAAGAATGCATGTATAGAGTGAACACCAGTTCTAAGAACTTTGTTGAAAGGAATAATGAAATTACTATTATTATAATTATTAAATTATTATTAGTATTATGAAATTATTCCTTTTAACAAAGTTCTTAGAACTGGTGTCCTCTATATACAGGAGCTCTGGTTGCATAGTGCCTAAGGCACTTGACTGCTAACCAGAAGGCTGGTGGTTCAAACCCACCAGCCACTCCTCAGAAGGAAAGTTGGGCAATCTACTTCCATAGTGATACTGCCTCGGAAACCCAAGAAAAGATCGCTATGAGTCGGGTCCTACTCAATGGCACATAACAACAACAACAATGAAATTATTCCTCCTGCAGTCTTGAATCCAAGCAGAGTCACAGTTTTAGAGGAGGGGAAGATGGAGAGGGAATGGGGAAAGGGGAGACTCCTGACAATGGCTTGATCAAGGAGACTGACCTCTGTTCTTACTTGACAACACAAATATACAAACAATGCCCATGTGTGTAAGGATTTGGCAAATGAATGATTGTTAGCTGAGTGAACAGATTTTGCTTAGTGCCTTCTGCCACATGAATCTAACTCTTTCATGGGATATGCATGCTAAGTGAGCCAAGTTCTTTAGGACTCAACCTAGAGAAAAGGACGCACACTCTTGAAAAACTCTTCCATACTCCCTCCTTCAAGTTTCATTGCCCATCTTTCAATCTGTCTGGTCCGAGCACCAAGAGGTAGGCCCCTGATCATAAGTTTCATGATCAAAACCCAATTCACTGCCATCGAGTCAATTGTTACTCATAGCAACTCCCATTGGGTTTCCAAGGCTGTAAATTTTTACGGAAGCAGACTTCCTTATTTTTCTTCTGTGGGGCAGCTGGTGAGTTCAAACCACTGACTTTTTGGATGGCAGCCAAATGCCTTAACCACATGTAAAATATGACCTTGAGGCTGAAGCGATGTTTTATATCTTGGTAGATGACTATTGGTGTTTTGTAAAAGAAACACCATTAATCTGTATAGGGAAATTATTCCCATGTAGGGGGAGCCTTTGGTACAGTGGTTACAGCATTCAGCTGTTAACGAAAATGTTGGTGTATTGAATTCACCAGATGCTCCATGGGAGAAAGATGAGGCAGTCTGCTTCCATAAAGATTTATAGCCTTGGAAATCCTATGGGAGAGTTCTACTCTGACCTATAGTGTCACTAGGAGTTGGAATTGACTCAATTGCAGTGAGTTTTAGGGGAGAATCTATAGGATAGCTATGAGTCAGAACCAACTAGAGAGCAATGGGATTTTGGGTTTAGGGAGAGTCTAATTGGTTAACCATTTGGAGTTTTATGCTTCCTATTTGTTGTGGAACAAGAACAGTTTTGAGATGGTTGTTGACAGCTGTGATAGAAGCAGAGATCCATGGAGTCCAGTTACTCTTGGTTGCCAAGGAAAGACTGACCTTTTAAGATCTAACACAGCTCTAACTGATCCATCCAGTTAGGGCATCAGATGAGTAAAATAACCAGACCATAAACTATTATGTCAGCCATCTCAATAGTAAACTTAAGGCAACCATCCAACTCTCTCATTCATCACTCTGTGACTTCCCATTCCCAAGTGGCTGAGCAAAAAAATGAATTTATTCATCTGGGTTCAATTAAACAAAAAGGAGCACCATAAGTGCAGTGACAGGTTAAGTTTCCAGGTTAATGACATCAATAATACATCCTACTATTTCACTTTACCTGCTGTATTTCTAAAAACATTAAAAAGCACAAAGGACCACATACACAGTTTGATGTGTATATTGTCTGGAGAAAAAGGAGATTTTATGTCTCTGAATAATGTTAAATTGTCTTTGCCTGTCATCAAAATTGGTCCAAAAGAAAGGCACATCAGAATGTGTCAGCCTTCTGGCTAAGAAGACTGCCTGCCAGCTGCCCACAGGGAAGGGAAGACGACACCTTCTCTAAGTATAGTGTTTTACACCTTCCTTGAGGTTTTCATCTGGAAATTCTCAAAGCATTTGACTGATTTATTTAGCTATCTGTAATTATGTTATTGTTATTGCACTTAGATCTAAGCTCTGCAGAACGAAAGAATGAACGTTTACTATCTGCTTCCTTTACTCTGAATACTCACAAATATAACAGGATGCTAACAGAGTAGTTGCTTCTGAGACACCAAAAAACAATGGATTCCAGTTTGCACAGTTTGCAATGGAGATGTGAGAGGACTCAATCGCACATTTACATCAAGAATATACAGTGAAATCTGTGAAAGCCAGAAAGTATGTAAGGTAGAAAAGTGTCAGAGAAGGGAAACTCAAATACTTTCCCCTAAAAGGAGCGACAGAATAGTGGTTTTCCTGCCAAAGACAGAAAACTTGCAAGACCTGGAAAAGCAAGTCAGTCCCATTGAGGTCTGGCTCTCAAAGCTTTCACCGTAAAAGTCAAGAGTTTATATATTTGAAGAGAAAATCTTTGTCTTAGTTATCTAGTTCTGCTATAACAGAAATACCACAAGTGGGTTGCTTCAATGAACAAAATTTATTTTCTCACAGGTTAAGAGGCTAGACAACCGAATGCAGACTGCTAGCTCTGGGGAAGCCTCTCTGCTTTGAGAGAAAGTCCTTGTCACTTTTCAGCTTCTATTCCTAAATTCTGTGGTGATTATGTAGCATGTATCTTCTCTTCCACTTATGCTAGTTTGCTTGCTTAATCGGCTTTTACATCTCTAAAGAGATTGATTTAAGACACATCTTGCACTAACACTAACTCATTAACATACAAAAGAGAACCCATTCCCAGATAGAGTTATAATCATAGATATACCAAACCAAACCAAACTCACTGCCCTAGAGTCAGATCCAACTCATAGTGATCCTTTCTGGGGTTTCCAAGGGGATGTCTCTGAGGAAGTAGATTGTCCAATCTTCCTTCCAAGGAGTGGCTGGTTAGCCGTCAAATGCCTTAGGCACGGCGCCACCAGAGCTCTCAAACCACAGATATGTTGTTGTTGTTGTTGTCATGTGCTTTCGAGTCAGACCCGACTCATAGTGACCCCTCCTTGGGTTTCCGAGGCGATATCACTACGAAAGTAGATTGCCCAAGCTTCCTTCCGAGGAGTGGCTGGTGGGTTTGAACCGCCAGCCTTCTGGTTAGCAGTCAAGTGCCTTAGGCTCTATGCTACCAGAGCTCCTAACCACAGATATAACCACAGATATAGGGCTTAGAATTTACAACATATATTTTTAGGAGACACATTTCGGTCCATAACAGTTTTTGAAGAGAAATGTGCTATGTATCTTCCTGTCCCTCCAAATAAGAGTGAAGTATTAGCACCACCCCTTAAGCCCAAATTCAGAGAGAAAGGCTTTGAAGAGAACAATAAAACCAAAAACTCAAACCAAAACCCGTTGCCATAGAGTGGATTCTAACTCCTAGCAACCCTATAGGACAGAATACAACTGCCCATAGTGGGTCCTTTGAACTTTAGGGGACATAATAGGTGGGTGTCTGAGCCATTCTTGTGAAATACAAAGGAGGAGACTGACTGAAACAGAGTAGAGAGCTGTAATATGGGCATGAATTGGACTCTCAAACTTTTGGTAAATGATTTGTACATTTCTGTGAACTAGATAATTGCAACAAACTGGAAAGGATTGCCTGAAGGTGGAAGAGGACCTCAACAGCTGGCATAAACTGGATGCCTAGAGATTACGCAAGAAAACAAATAGTAACGTATGCCACAGGAACATTAGGTGAGAGAAACCCAGTAATGTCTGGGGTTGGGAGTCACCAAACTATTTATTTATTTATTTATTTTTCAACATCATCTCTAAAGTTTTATTTTTTATTTATTTTTTAACTTTTTATTGTGATTTGGGTGAAAGTTTACAGAGTAAATTGATTTTCTATTCACAATTCATACACAATTTGTTTTGTAACATTCACTGCAATCCCCACAATGTAACCCACTTCCTCCTTGTGTTTACCCTTTTCTTTCCATTTGTCTTTCTTTCCTATTCCTTCCTGCCTTCTTAGTTTTATCCTAGGCAAATACTGCCCTTTTGATCTCATATGATTGATTGGTCTAATGAGTACATTCCTCCCTGGTGTTATTGTTCACTGTATAGGCTAGTCTGTCTTTGGACTGCTAATCAGAAGCCTGGCAGTTCAAACCCACCAGCCACTCCTCGGAAAGAAGATTGGGCAATCTACTTCCATAGTGATACTGCCTCAGAAACCCAAAGAGAGGTTGCTATGAGTCTGATCTGACTCAAGGGCAGTGAGTCTTTTGGTTGAAAGTTGAAACATGGAGGTAAGTTCAGTTGCAGGCCTAAAATGTGTTTAAACCATAGTTTTAGGGGTTCCACCAATCTCAATCAAAGCTGTAAGCCTGATCTTTTTTTATGATTCTGAGTTCTGTTCTACATTTTTCTCATGCTTTATCCAGAACCGCCTATTGGGATCAGCCGTCAGCAGCTGTAGCCAGCACCATCTAGTTCTTTTCGTCTCAGTGTATGATGTTCCAGTCTCTCCACACCCTCCCCAGTATTTGTTTTCTCAGTTCTTCTTCTTCTTTTTTTTAATCATTGCTATTAATGCTGGACTGAGACGGTATCTCATTGTTTTGATTTGCTTCTCTCTAACAACTCCAATGAGGCTGTTTTTTTTGTTTGAGAATGGCTAATGAAGGACCTCTGGTGGTGTAGTGGTTAATGCATTTGGCTGCTAACCAAAAGGTTGGTGGTTCGAATTCACCAGCCATTCCACAGAAAGAAAATGAGGCTTCTGTGAAGATTTATAACCTTAGAAAACCAATGGAGGTTGCTATGAGTCAGAATCGAGTTGGTGGCAGTGAGTTTGTTTTTTTTTAATAGCTAATGATTACAAGCATTTCTTCATGTGTTTGTTGGCCACCTGAATGTCTTCTTGGTGAAGTGTCTATTCAAGTCCTCTGCCCATTTTTAAATTGGATAGTTTGTTTTATCATTGTTGATGTGTTGAAGTTTTCTATAAATTTTAGAGATTACACCCTTGTCCTATATGTTGTTGCCAAAATTGTTTCCCAGTCTATAGGTTCTCTTTTCAATATTTTGGATATTTTGGTGAAGTCTTTTGATATACATGAATATTTAATTTTTAGAATGCCTCATTCCTCTAGTTTGTCTTCTGCTCTTCGTGCATTTTTAGATATGTTTGATATTGTGTTTAGGCCACATATTAGGGCCCCTAAGTTTGCATCTATTTTTTCTTTGATAATCTTTATAGTTTTAGGTTTTACATTCAGGTGTTTGGTATATCTTGAGTTAGTTTTTGTACATTGTGAGAGATATATATCCTTTTTCATTTTTCTGCAGATGGATATCCAATGTCATCAGCACCACTTGTAAAAGAGACGATCTCTTCCACATTTCATGGACTTGTCAAAGATTGTGTGTCCATAAGTGGATGGATTTACTTCTGGGTTCTCAATTCTGTTTTG
This sequence comes from Orycteropus afer afer, assembly GCF_000298275.1. Classification (NCBI taxonomy): domain Eukaryota; kingdom Metazoa; phylum Chordata; class Mammalia; order Tubulidentata; family Orycteropodidae; genus Orycteropus; species Orycteropus afer. Next base: position 5,706,583 of record NW_006921597.1, read on the forward strand.
TTGGTTTGTGTCTGTCATTGTACCAATACCAGGCTGTTTAGACTACTGTGACTGTTTACTAGGTTTTTAGATCAGGGTGTGTGAAGCTTCCTACTTTGTTCTTCCTCACCAAAAAATTTCTTAAAGTACTCAGGACAGGAAAAATCCATTTAAACATCTTTCAAGTGCACAAACAGCTGACTGTGGATCACACCATCTTTCCTACACATCTTAGCCCTCCCTTCTCTCTCCTGCTCCAAACCTGGGGAAATCAAAAGCCCTGGTTGAGAAGAGTAAAATTATATGAAGAAAGAGAAAAGTAGCCAATCACACCTCCTTCTGAGACAGACTGCACACTTCTTACCCAAAGATAACTTCACTACACACAGGTAGAGGCATTATTTGAAATAAAGTTTAACTTTGATTATTACATGTGTCTCTACATTTTTATTCCTGAATTGATACTGTTGTTCTTGTTAGGTGCTGTTGAGTTGGTTCCAACTCATAGTGACCTTTTGTGCAACAGAATGAAACATTGCCCTATCCCGTGCCATCCTTACAAACATTGCTGTACTTAAGCACATTGTTGCAGCCACTGTGTCAACCCATCTCATTGAGGGTCTTCCCTCTTTTATGCTGACTTCCTGCTTTACTAGGTGTGATATCCTTCTCCAGAGACTGATCCCTGCTGACAAGTTGGCCAAAGTACAAGAGGACTGAAGTGGTGTACTTGTTACTTCAAATGATATACCAGAGACTAATGATTGTAGTAGGCTGAATAATGGCCCCAAACATGTCCGTGTTCTAATCTCTGGAATCTGTGAATATGTTATCTTAAGTGGCAAAGAGGCTTTGCAGATGTGATTAAGGATTTTGAGATGAGGTGATTATCCTGGATTTTCCAGATGGCGCCAATGTAATCTCAAGGGTTCTTATAAGAGGTAGGCAAGAGGATCACAGACACAGAAGGTAACATGATTAAGGACCCAAAGGAATAGGGAGTTTGGAAGATGTTATGTCACTGGTTTTGAAGACAGACAATGGGACCATGGAATGTAGATGGCTTCCAGAAGCTAGAAAAGGGAGGGAAACAGATTCAACCCTAAAGCCTTCAGAAGGAACATAGTCCCGCTGACTCATTTAAGAACTTCTCACCTCCAGAACTGTAAGAGAACAAACATCTTTTGTTCAACAAACCAAGTTTGTGGTAATCTGTTACAGCAGCAACAGCAAACTAATTTTCAAGTTTTTCAGGGAAAAACTTGCCTCACTGACTAAAATTAAGGAAACAAGTGGAAACAAGGAAATAAAAGTTGCTTCATGATTTGAAGCTTGTTCAATATAAGGGTTACATGTTTATCTTGATTAATATTCACAATACCTTCAGAATCTGTTATGATGTTCATTTTAAATGAAGAAAGTAATCAAAGGCTAAGAAACTTCCCTAAGGTGACACAGTAGGGAAAGAACCTGGACTATTGGTGACATTTTTAGCTTTTTCAGGCACTCTCATTTACCTGGCTTCAATGTCTGTGCCTTTTCAATTTCCCCACATTGTCTTTTGTGAGCACATTTCTTGTTTTTATATGGGTCATATGCAACAGAACACATTCCACATTTTTTCCCTCCAAATGTATGAGTTTTCCCCAAGATTCTGGGTCTAGCTCATCTTATTTAAATTTCTTAACACTTTTGAGCTGAGGGTACCCTAATTCAAACTCTAGCTCTGACCTCTCCCAATTGGACCTTATTTGCCAGGATGTTTCCCTGACTCAATTTTTCTAAAAAGAAGCTTATCATTTAGATCATCACCTGTCCTGCTTCTCTTGACTCTTGATTTCTCTTACTGCTACCACCATTCTCCCAATCTCTCAGATTCAATCATTTGGTATTGTCTTTTGGCTATTATGATTAGCTGCTGTTGAGTCAGACCCTAACTCATGGTGACCCCATGCACAAGGGAACAAAATGCTACCTGGTCTAGCATCATCCCCATAATTGGTTGTGGAATAGACCATTGTGACCCATATGGTTTTTATTGGCTGAAGGAGCTCTGGTAGCATAGTGCCTAAGGCACTTGACTGCTCACCAGAAGGCTGGCGGTTCAAACCCATCAGCCACTCCTCGGAAGGAAGGTTGGGCAATCCTACTTCCGTAGTGATACTGCCTCGGAAACCCAAGGAGGGGTCGCTATGAGTCGGGGCCGACTCGATGGCAAACAACAACAACAACAACAACATGTTAAAGTGGAATTCTAAGTCTTTCTTCATAGTCCATCTTAGTCTAGAAACTCCATTAAAACCTGTTCAGCATCATAGCAACATGCTTGTTGTTGTTGTTGTCATATGCGGTCGAGTCAGACCCAACTCATAATGACCTCTCTTTGGGTTTCCGAGGCAGTATCACTACAGAAGTAGATTGCCCAACCTTCCTTCGAAGGAGTGGCTGGTGGGTTTGAACCACTAGCCTACTGGTTAGCAGTCAAGTTCCTTAGGCACTATGCTACCAGAGCTCCCATGCAGTCCTTCACTAATAAATGGGTAGTAGCTGTGGAAAAGTTTTACTGGCTAGGGATCAAATCCAGGTCTCCCTCATGGAAGGTGAGCATTCTACCACTGAATCACCATTGCCCTGGCACTGGTGTTGTTGTTGTTGTTAGGTGCCATCGAATCACCTCCAACTCATAGAAACCCTATGCACAGCAGAACAAAACACTGCCTGGTCTTGTGCCAGCCTCACAACCCTTGCTATACCTGAGCCTATCATTCCAGCCACTGTGTCTATCCATCTTGTCAGGGCCTTCCCCTTCTTCATTGACCCTCCACTTTACTGAGCATGATATCTTTCTCCAGGGAATTGTTCCTTCTGACAACATGATCAAAGTAGATGAGACGAAGTCTGGCCATTCTCACTTCCAAGGAGCATTCTGGCTGCACTTCTTCCAGGACAGATCTGGTAGTCCTTTTAGCAGACCATAGTACTTTTAGCATTCTTCTCCAACACCACAACTCAAAAGCATCAACGCTTTTTCAGTCTTCCTTATTCATTGTCCAGCTGTTATACGCATGAGAGGTGATTGAAAATACCATGGCTGAGGTTAGGCACACCTTAGTCTTCAAGGAAACATCTTTTCTCCTCATCACTTGAAAGAGGTCCTTTGCAGCAGATTTGCCCAATGCAATACCTCTTCTGATGTCTTGACTACTGCTTCCATTGGTGTTGATGGTAGAACTAAGTAATATGAAATACTTGACAATGTCAATCTTTTCTCCATCCACCATGAAGCTGTTTATTAGATCAGTTCTGAGGACTTTTGTTTTCTTTAAATTGAGGAGTCATCCATATTGCAGACCGAAGTCTTTAATCTTCATCAGTAAGTGCTTCAAGTCATCCTCACTTTCAGCAAGCAAAGTTGTGTCATCTGCATATCACAGATTGTTAATGAGTCTTCCTCCAATCCTGATGCCACATTCTTCTTCATATAATCCAGCTTCTCAGATTATTTCCTCAACCTAAAAGTTGAATAAGTATGGTGAAAGGAAACAACTTGA
>NW_006921597.1:5710699-5738352 GCF_000298275.1 Orycteropus afer afer
CTTCAATAACGTTGGTTCTTGATGATATGCCACCTCCTGAAATGGATGAACATCGACCACAATTTTTTTTTTTTTGGTACAGGGACTGTCTATTTCTTCCATCTTCTTTTGATGCTTCCTGCATCATTCAATATTTTGCCCATAGAATCTTTCAATATTGCAACTTGAGGTTTAAATTTTTTCCTCAGTTCTTTCAGCTTGAGAAATGCCAAGCATGTTCTTCCATTTTGTTTCTCTAACTCCAGGTCTTTGCACATTTCATTATAGTAATCGGCTTGGTCTGCTCAAGCTGCTCTTTGAAATTTTCTGTTCAGCTCTTTTATCTTGTCATTTCTTCCATTTACTTTACCCACTCTCCACTTAAGGGCAAGTTTCAGAGTCTCTTTTGACATCCATATTGGTCTTTTCTTCCTTTATTGTCTTTTTAATGACCTCTTTGCTTTCTTCATGGATGATGTTCTTGATGTCATCCCACAATTCCTCTGGTTTTCAGTCATTGGCATTAAATCTATTCTTTAAATGGTGTCTAAATTCAGGAGAGATATTATCAAGGTCATATTTTGGCTCTGATGAACTTGTTTTAATAGTCTTCAACTTCAACTTGAACTTGCATATGAGCAGTTGATGGTCTATTTCATAATCAGCTCATGGCCTTGTTTTGGCTGAAAATATTGAACTTCTCCATTACCTCTTGCCACAGAGGTAGTCAGTCTGATTCTTGTGTATTCCATCTGGTGAAGTCCACATGTACAGTTATCACTTATGTTGTTGAAAAGGTATTTGCAATGAATAATTTTTGGTTTTGCAAAATTCTATCATGCAATCTCCAGTGTTATTTTTATCACCAAGATAATATTTTCCAACTACCAGTAACTCTTCTTTGTTTCCAACTTTTGCATTCCAGTCACCAGTGATAATCAACATATCTTGATTGCATGTTTGATCAATTTTAGGCTGTAAAAGTTTGTAGCAATCTTCAATATCCTCATCTTTGGCTCTGATGGTTGGTGAGTAAATTTGGATAATAGTCATATTAATGGGACTTCCTTGTAGGCTTATGGATATTATCCTATCATTGACAGCGTGGTACTTTAGGACAGATCTTGAAACAGTCTTTGTGATGATGTATGCCACACCATTCCTCTTCAATTTACCATCCCCAGCATAGTAGATCATGTAGTTTTCTGATTCAAAATGAGCAAAACCAGTCCATTTCAGCTCACTAATGCATAGGATATCAATCTTTATGCATTTCATTGCATTTTTGACAACTTCCAATTTTCTTAGATTCATACTTCACACAATCTTAGGCTCTTCTATTTATCTGATTGTTTAACTCCATGGTTGTCATAAGTGGTATATTCTACCCATGTCCAGTCCCACTACCAATACCTTAATTCAGTCCCTTATTGCCTCTTTAAGGAGCTCTTGTGATGTAATGCCTTAGGCATTTGACTGCTAACCAGAAGGCTGGTGGTTCAAACCCACCAGCCACTTCATGGAAGGAAGACCAGGCAATAAACTCTCATAAAGATTTACTGCCTCAGAAATCCAAAAGGGGTCGCTGTGAGTTAGAATCAGCTTGATGACAGTGAGTTATTATTTTTTCATGTTATTGCCTCTTCACTAAATTATTGAATTAAGTACCCAACTAATTTTCTTCTCTTTTATTTTCCTATCCTCACAACATCCTTGCTGCTAGAATAATTTTATTATCATAACTCATCTTACTTTCCTGCTCAAAAGCTTATGTTGTTGTTGTTGTTATGTGCCATGAAGTCGGACCCGACTTATAGCAACCCCTCCTTAGGTTTCTGAGCCAGTATCACTATGGAAGTAGATTACCCCATCTTCCTTCTGAGGAGTGGATGATGGGTTTGAACCACCAGCTTTTGGATTAGCAGTCAAGTGCCTTGGCACTACGCTACCAGAGCTCCCCAAAAGCTTATGGTACTTCCATATTTCCTATTGAATAGTATAACTTCTTTGACCTAAAATTCAAGACTCTCCCATGAGACGGGTCCATACTTTTCCTGATTAAAAGAAAAAAAAAAGAACTCACTGTTGTCGAGTCTGATCTGACTCATAGCAACTCCTCCTTGGGTTTCCAAGGCGATATCTCTACAAAAGTAGATTGCCCAGTCTTCCTTCTGAGGAGGGCTGGTGAGTTTGAACTACCAGCCTTCTGGTTAGTGGCCAAATATCTTAGGCACTATGCCACCAGAGCTTCTGTTTCCTGATTAATTTCCCTCTATCTCCTATAGATACACTATCTCTTAGAAAAGCAATGTATTTATTTCTTCTAGAAGAACCTCTGACTTATTCCACCTTCTTGATATTAATGATACAGAATCTCTTAGGCTTTGCTAGTGTTGATTTCAAAATGTATGGATAAAAATTCTTAATGTTCCAGAATACAATGACTTTTGCTTCTAGCCAAGATGGAGTACCAGTGATCAGAATTTCCTTCCTGCCTGAGACAATTGAAAAATTGGACAAATTACATGAAAGATAAGGAAAAAAAAAAAAAAAAAGTCATACAATTGCCCTGGTTTATGGGCTGTCATTCACAGACCATAGTGTATGGATAGGGAACCAAGTTGGAGTCTAATCCAAACCAAAAAACTCCCTGCCATCAAGTTGATTCCAACTTACAGTGACATATAAGACAAAATAGAACTGTGTCATAGTGTTTCCAGGGCTGTAAACCATAATGGAAGCAGACTGCCTCATCTTTCTCCCATGGAGCATCTGGTGGGTTAGAACTGCTGACCTTTCTGGCTCACAACCAAGATCTTTAACCAACTTGCCACCAGAGCCTAATAGTCTCCCTGAGTTATGGAGATAAAACTGATACTCTGGGAAGGCCAAAGCAGCTAGAGTTCACAAAGGCAGAGTACCACAGATGAGGGAACTTCACAGAGAGTCTCCCTCTAGTCTTCAGGTGAATTTTGATCAGCACATATGTGAGAAAACTATGAGAGCAGGGAAATAATCACCTAAAGGGACAGAGAGAGCAATCACTGGAAGTCAAAAATGGCTTAGGATGATCAGCCAGAGTTCCAAACATCATAATTTACAGACATTGGGTATAACATTCAGAAGAGTATTGTCTCCGTAGAGGAAAAAAAAAAAAAAAAAAAAATCCCTGCACAACAAAGATTAAAATAAGACTGGAAGAGATCAATCATTTCCAAATAAGTTTGTCCAAAAGCAAATCTCAAGAATATTTATGGGAACCTAAAAATATTCAACTCTCAACAAGGTAAAAGTCACAATGTCTTGCATTTGATTAAAAATTAGCTGATATGGAAGTAAGTTGAAAAAACATGAAACTGATCCAGAAATTACACAGATGTTAGAATTAGCAGAGAAAGACTTCAACTGTATGATCAAAAAGTTAAGTAGAGACCTGGGAGATATAAAAAAGACTCAAGCTTCTACACATATACAACATCTGACATGAAAAATTCACTGCATGAGATTAACAGATTAGATACTTAAGAAGAAAAGGTCAGTGAACTTGAAGATTTTATTCTGGGTAGCAATATAAACTATCCAGAATGAAATCCTGAAACAGAAAAAAATGAAAAAATGAACAAAACATTTACGATCTGTAGAGACAACTTCAAGTAGCCTCTATATGTAAAACTGGGGCACAAGAAAATTTTGATGAGTGATAGATATGTTCATGATCACAACTGTGGTGATGATCTCCTGGGTGTATACATATGTCAAAAATTTCAAAGTTTGCATTTAAATATGGGCAGTATATTATATGTCAATTATGCTTCAAAAAGCTAGAAAATGAAAAATAAATCTATTCAAGGGTACATTCAAGAATAATCCCTCTATCCTCCCTTTCCAGAGCCCTAGAATCTCTCTATCATTCATGGCCACCTCTGGGATTGAAAGCCAATCTGAGCTGAGTGCTGGCAGAGGAGCACTTGGCTGCTAACTGAAAGGGTCAGTGGTTCAAGTACACCTTGTGGATCTATGGAAGAAAATAACTGGCAATCTGTAAACATTATAGCCTAAAAAACCCTATGAGGTAGTTCTACTATGACTTATAGGGTGGCTATGAGTTGGTATCATTTTAATGTCACAGAACAACAGCTCCCCACAGTAGTATCTTGGCCAGGGACAAATGGATATTCCTTAGCATGCTGCTCTAAATACAAAATAAAAATTAATAAAAAAAATTTCACAGAAATCTCTAAAAGTTGTTATAAATCATTATAAACATTATATTTAAAAAAAAAAAAAAAATTTGGTGAATTAGCAATTCTGAGAATTAGACACTTTGAAAGTGGTTTTCAGGGGATTGTCTTTTGGAGACTTGACTTTGACAAAGTGACATAGAGTTACCCAACATTAACATTCTCCCTTTATTGTGGGAAACAGATGGACTACAAAGAATATTATTCTTATTTAAAGTACAGTAAGAATCTGAACTAAAATGCATATTTACACATTTGCAAAGGAGAAGAGAACATATAATTCTTTGCAACCTTCTCTTCTCTAAAACTTACGTTTTCTCAATTTTTAAGGTTTCTATCTTTAAAGCTGATGCTGGAGAGCCAGACAAAGTATGAGAAGAATTCAGAATTCAATGGAATGATTTTAGACTTCTGGCCACAACCAAATGAGAAGACATTAAATTGTCTTTAGAGCTGTGACCAGAGCTGGCTGAGAAGATAAAAAGAGTGCAGAATTCAAATATACATTAAAAAAATAAGTTAATTGAAAACAACCTGGGTGAAGTTTTTGGAATTCCATCTATATAAATAAGGTAATAAACTTTGAATGTAGTTACAAAAGAACTAGAGAAAAGGGGTAAGTTGACCTCAAGGGCATAGATATGAAAACTATTCCATCTTGGGTTAAGGACTTGTAGTCTCTGTTGACATAGGGAGCAGCAACACATCAGTGCCTCTGATAGCTTCATCTCAAATGTAGCAGTCCACAAGTTCTACATCTTGGTCTCATTTCTGCCTGAAAAGTCACTGCAACTTGTTCTTATATATTTTCATCCAATCACTACAAATCTACCAAGATGGTAAAATAGTGCCCTGTAGTTTGTTCATGAGAATTTTTGGCTCCAGTAGAATCATCTTAGACATTTATGACCTCAGGTCTCATGTTCTTGTCTTGGATCTTTAACCGAAATATGAAACATCAGTCTGCTTAAGATAGTAAAATTGTTTCCCATCATTGTAAAATTATATTTTCAATTCTGGGAAAGATTAGAACTTAGTAATAAAGATGGTAAAACAAATGAGCACATACTTTAATATTTTAAATTATGTTTAGGACTAATTTTATATATCTTTATTATTTAATATGCCTCTAATGTTCAAAACAATCTGACAGATTAGTCAAACAAGTCTAATTTCATGATATAAAGTAGCAGCACTTTTAATAATAATGATCTCCTGGTATAGTAGTTAAAGCATCTGACTGTTAACCAAAAGATTGGTGGTTTGAACCCACCAGCTGCTCCACAGAAGAAACACAAGGCAGTCTGTTCCCATAAAGATTTACAGCCTTGGAAACCCGATGGGGACCACTATGAGTCAGAATAGATGTGATGGCAGTGAGTTTTGTTTCGTTTCGTTTTTTCTTTTAGTCCACACTGTTATAGAGAGTTTCCAGAAGCAAAGCAAAAAAGTCTTATTTAACTTATGACTTAATCATAGGTTAAAGTTTAATTAAGTTATGCTATTGCATCAGTCAAGAAATAAAACAATGTATTGCACTGGGTGAATTTGCTGCAAAAGATCTCTTTAAAATGTCAAAAGATGTTACTTTGAAGACTAAAGTGTGCCTGACTCAAGCCATGATATTTTCAATAACCTCATATGTATGTGAGAGCTGGACAATGGATAAGGAAGACCTACAGAATTAATGCATTTGAATTGTGGTGCTGGTGAAGAATATTGAATGTACTATGGATTGCTAGGAGCTCTGGTAGCATAGGGGCTAAAGCACTTGACTGCTAACCAGAAGGCTGGCGGTTCAAACCCACCAGCCACTCCTCGGAGGGAAGGTTGGGCAATCCTACTTCTGTAGTGATACTGCCTCGGAAACCCAACGAGGGGTCGCTATGAGTTGTGGCCGACTCGACCGCACATAACAACAACAACAACGTGGATTGCTGGAAGAACAAACAAATCTATCTTTGAGGAAGTACACCCAAAATGCTCCTTAGAAGCAAGAATAGCCAGACTCTGTCTCTCCTGCTATGGTGATTTTGTCAGAAGGGACCAGTCCCTGGAGAAGTATATCATTCTTAGCAAGGCAGAGGGTCAGTGAAAAAGAAGTAGACCCTTAACATTATGGATTGACACAGTGGCTGTGATGATGGGCTCAAGCATGGCAATGATTGTGAGGATGGTACAGGACTAGGCAGTGTTACTTTCTGTTGTATATAGGGTTGCTTTAAATTGAAACCTACTGCACGACACCTAACAGTAACAATATTGCTTTATTCTCTTGCCAGGAGATTTCTCAGTCTTGGACAGCTAACAGCATAGTAAATCTAATTGAAGAAATACTTACCCATTGGAAAAAAGTCATGCAACTGTTACTGACAATGAAACAACTTAGGAGTCACAAGGGTGAGACTTTTTATTCACACCCTTCAATGAGATGTTCAGAAATAAATTACTAAGGCTTTGAACTGGTTGGAAATATTTCAATTACGGCCAATGAAGACAAGGGCGGCATACGCATGGCATAGCAACCAAATCTCTGGTGGGATTTTGACACAAGTAGGGAATAGGCAGTGGTGTCTGCTCAAAGATGGCCGCCTATCAAGCCACTTTGAATGTTTGTTGAGGCATGGTATGCTGCCTCTTTTTAGTGGGGCACTGCTGCCTGTTTCCTTCTCCAGTCAAAATCCAATGCACAAGAGATTTAGTTGCTATGTAACTTCTATGCTGCCCTTGTTTCCTGTTACCCATGGCTCAACCATTTTGAACCAGTTAGAAGCCCTGGGAATAGCAGCACAGCATAATGTAACAGAATCATAGCCTGACCCAGAAAGATGAAGGGTCATCAGCCTATTGATTTTAGAAGCACCTTATAACATACAAAATGTTCAGACAAAATGAAATCATAGATAATACAAGTAAGGGGGTCTGTTCCAACAACAACAAAAAGCCTGAATTCCTTAATTTTAGATGGCAATACTTACATAGCAGGACTTATCAAAAACAGCACTTGCTTAAAGAGAGTTGTTTGCTGAAACATACTGCATTCGAAAATGCCTTGAGAAAGTTCAGAATTTCTTTCATGAAACCGGTAATAAAGAAGCTCCCATCACTATACTTCAATGATAATATTAACATTTGCTCATATGCAAAGAAAGCTAAAGTATAGATGAGAAGGCAGAAACAATTTAATTATCTATAAAGCCAATAAGCAACATCATAATAAATGAAGAAAAGAACGAGTTCACAAATAATTCATTTTACTTGGATCCACATTGTGGTAGTTAAGGTTATATGTCAACTTGGCTAGGCCTGGTTTTTAGTGGCTGGGCAGCTGGTTGTAGTTATTCCCCATGACGAGACTTGCAATCAGCTCTACAGTGGAATCTGCTGTGAGCAGCTGCTTTAGGGATGTGGTCTGCTTCTAGTATATAAGGAATTTTGGAAATGGTCTGTAGCTTTTTGGCAAGCTTGGACCCTACGTGTAGCCAAGTCTTCCTTCAGCAGCCTGCCATGTTTCCTGCCGATCTTAGGACTGCCTGTGAACTTGAACAAGTGTCCTGCCATGTTGTTTGGTAATCTTGAGACTGTGACATTTTATTTGTTGACCTTGGGTTTGTCAGCCTCAGCAGCCAGCAGCTGCCTGAGCTAAGAGATGCCTCCAACTTCAGTGGGCTGGGAGCAAGTGGTGGAGCTGAAACCCAAGGTTGAGGGGCTTTCACCTAGCCCCTAGAGCTTGGCACTAGGAACTCAGACTTCTAGCCTCCAAAACTGTAAGAGAACTCATAGCAACCCCTCCTTGGACTTCTGAGGCGGTATCACTACAGAAATAGTTTGCCCAACCTTCCTTTCCAGGAGTGGTTGATGGGTTTGAATCTCCCACCTTCTGGTTGGTAGTCAAATGCCTTAGGCACTATGCCACCAGAGCTCCTATAGTGTCACTAATGAGTAATATTACCTTAGGAGTAACCTTACAGCTAACATCTCCATGTACAGATTGTTCCTAAATGATAATGCTAAACTTTTCATTTTAACCACCAACGTTTCATTCTTACTAGTTAGAATTATTTATTTATATGTATTGAAAGATTTATTTTAGGGTAAGTTCAGACATATTTTTTTATCGCATAATAAAGTGTTGTACATGCATAAAAAGAAAAATATAAGGAAAATAAATTAAGGCAGGCATGACTTCATGTTCTGAATCCAACTATTATAAATCACTTTTTGTTCACATTTTTTTCAGACAATATTAATTTCTGTGCCATCAATAGCATATATGATAGAGCATTTCTTTAAAAAAAAAAAAAAGAAAAGAAAAGAAAAAAATACTCCATGTTCAGTCAGCAGGTGCAAAAACGGCAAGGAGGCCACATGTTCTGACCTCCTCTAACTCTACAAGGGGAAGGCAGGATTACCAGCAGTAAACCAAGGCCTATTACTGCAAGGCCAGACATGCTGCCTCCCTCCAGACCTTTCACCAACCATTCCTCCCAAAGCACCCACCACCTCTCTCCTGGGTTCGATAATTCACTGCAGTGGCCACACAGAACTCACAGATTATGAGGTTTATTAGGGGAGCACCAGGCTACAATTCGAGTTCAAGAGAAATGCTCAGTCTCTCTCCCAGCCCACCGTCCCTCAGCCAAGTCTCTCACAGTCTCTCCCCCAGCAGTGCATGTCCCTTGGTGTCTCACTCAGTAATGCATGTCTCTTGTGTCTCTTTCCCAGCAGCATGTGTCTCTTTCCGGAGCGTGTGTCTCTTTCAGCAGCACGTCTTCCTCAACCAGCAGTCAGAGAGAGAGTTCTGCCTCTAGGAGGCCTCCTTTTGAGCCCAGCAGGGTGGTCAAACTAGCCAATCATAGCATCAGAACTCTAAGCACCTGAGAGAGAGTGGGCACCTCCCAGAACATTGTATTGTGCCACTCGCAACAGAAATACTCCAGATGGACACCGTCAGCAATCAGGAGCTCCTCAATTGCTCATAGAAAATCCCACCTTGGAGTTTACAAAGACTTATAGGTAGAAAAGCCACACTAAGTAATTTACTATACTGCAGCAGGAATCCAGCAACATATTTATCGTCTTTGTTTCCATCTAACATACACTGCTGTTAATGATTAGGGAAAAAATCTAAAGAGTAGATGGATATTGATAACAGTTTTTTTTTTTTAATCATCATCATTATTATTATCACTATTGCTATTAGCAGTAATAGTAACTGGCTCTCCCTAAGACTTCACAAGCAGAATAAAGTTTGAATTAATTTACAAAAGACCAGCTTAAGCAGAGTTTAGGAAAAAGCCAAAACAGTAGCCATCGTGTCAACTCTGACTCATGGAGACCTCATTGTGTGTCTGAGTAGAATTGTGCTCCATAGTGATTTCTTTTTTTGGCTAAGTGTTGAGTTTTTTTTTTTTTCATTCTGACTTGGGTGAAAGTTTACAGAGAAAATTTATTTTCCATACAACAGTTCACATATATACTTTTTTATGACATTGATTACAATACCATAATGTAACAGCTCTCTTCCCACTTCCTCCCTGTGTTTGCCTTTTCTCTATGTCCTTTCATATGGATTCCTGATCTCTGAGCTATCTCCCTGTGCAAATACTACCCTTCTGATATCCCATTGCTGATTGTTCTAAGGAGTGTACCTAACTAGTATAAGTGTTCACCTTATACTCCGATCTATTTTTTGGCTGGAAGCCGCAGGAGTGAGTTCAATTCCAGGCCAGAAGGGTGACTAGGGCCCAGGGTCTCAGGGTTTCACCAGTCTCTCTACCATATCAGTAAGCCTCATCTTTTGTATGATTTTGAGTTTTGTTCCATGTTTTATGCCTACTTTGTCCAGCATCTCCTACACTGATCCCTTTGTGAGTGGTTGATAGTGGTAGCCAGGCACCATCTAGTTCTTCTGGTCTCAAAGTACGCTTCAGGTTCACATAGTCCAATAGTCCCTTGGACTAATTGTTTCCATGTGCCTTTGGTTTTCTTCATTTTTCCTTTTTCTTGTACTACATCAAAGCCCAATTTTTGCATCTTAGCTGGCCACTTACTGTAAGCTATTATGACCTCAGTCACCACTCACCAAAGTAGGATGTAGAACAATGTTTACATGTAGTATGTTATGCCAATTGAGCTTGATGTCCCCCACAACCATGGCCCCAAGCCCATGGGCTCAATACCTCATTCTCTCAGGGTGTTTGGCTGTGGCTATGAAATTATTGTAACTTGGCTCCATGTTAGCTCTATTATATATATGGACATTCTTATAGCACATACAAATATGTATGTAAAAATATCATCTGCCAAACTTATGTATGATCATGAGTATATTTCCTTTTACTTAGACGTACCTGATCATTCAGCCTGTCTACCTATGTATCCACTCATAGATTAATGTTTGTTATTACTGATAATGCAGTATTGTATATGTAAAAGTGTTTAGCTTTGTTGTCTATACCTCTTGTGCTCCTTTGTGTGTCTTCCTTTTCCTTGGTGTTGTGTGCATCACTCACTTTTGCTATACTGCCTTTCCCTTCACCTAAATCAGTACTTGTGTAGTCATGAATTATTTTTTCTATTGTATTTTAGATCAAGGTTTACACAGCAAATTAGGTTCTCATTTAACAAATTCTCATTTTTATACAAATTGTTCCATGACATTGGTTATAATTTTTATAATAAGTTAGCATTCTCATTATTTACATTCTGTTTGTTCTGTTTCCATTTATCTAACTTCCCTGCCCCTTTGTGACATCTCATCTTTGTTTTTGGGTAAATGCTGACTATTTGGTCTCATATAGTTGATTGTTTAAGGGTGCACATTTCTCATTGATAGTATTGTTTATTTTATAAGCTACTCTATTATTTGGCTGAAAGTTCAACCTCTGGGTGTAGTTTCAGTTACAAGATAAAGGATATCTTAGGGTGATAGTCTGGGGGCGGGGTCTCTAGTCTTTATCAGTTCAGTAAGTTTGGTCTCTTTTGGAATTTGAGCTTTGTTCTACATTTTTCTCTCATTCTATTGTTTGCCTGGTCAAAACTGTTGGTCCTGTAGCTGGCCTACATCTAGTTCTTTTGGACTAAGGCTAGAACAGGCTGTGGTTCGTGTGGACTGTTAGTCCTGTGGACTAGTCTATTCTTTGAGTCCTTGGTTTCCTTCATTCTATTTTGCTCCATATGGGAAGAGATCAATAACTGTATCTTGGATGACTGCTTACAAGTTTTAAAGACCCCAAACACTACTCACCAAACTAGATGTGAAAACATAATCTCTATAAACTATATTATGTCAATTGACTGAGTTGTCCCAAGATCTTTAACCCAGTAAACCAATCCCGTAGGTGTTTGAATGTCTAGGAGGTCTCCATAACTGCTTCCTATGTGCTTTATTATATAAATATGAATATATAAGGAGCTCTGATGGCATGGTGCTTAAGGCATTTGACTGCTAAACAGAAGGTTGACAGTTCCAACCCACCAGCTGCTCCATGGAAGGAAAATGGGGCAATCTACTTGTGTAAAGACTTACTGCCTCAGAAACCCAAAGGAATCAACTTGATGGCAGTGAATTTGGCTTTTGTTTCTATGAATATATATGTACACCTACACACGTATATACATGTACCTATAAATATACTTATATATACATGTTCATGTGCTTACATAAACCCTCCTATATACATATTGCATATTTATCTATGTAACAACATATATTTTTTATTGTTATTCCTGTTGCTGCACAATTGTGTACGTTATAACATTTACCATATTGCCCATTTTTATGTGTACCTCAGGGTCCTCATTTACTGTGATCAAGCAGTGCTGACTTTCCCCGTATTGTGTATTACCTTCCCATCACCAGAAATAATAGGCGTCTACTACCCACCAGCCACTCCTCGGAAGGAAAGTTGGGCAATCCTACTTCCGTAGTGATACTGCCTCGGAAGCCCAAGGAGGGGTTGCTATGAGTCGGGTTTGACTCGACGGCACATAACAACAACAACAATCAAGCAAGTGATTCCCCCTTCCTCCCCATCCCATCCCTGGTAATTATCAAAGAACATTGCTTTCGGTATGTTTACTTATTCTTGATTTTTTATAAAAGTGAAATGTTACAATATATTTTCTTTTGTGATTTAATTGTTTCATTCAGTATAATATTCTCCAGATTAACCCATATTATAAGATGCTTTGCAGACTTGTCATTATTCTTTATAGTTACATATTATTATGTTGCATGTATGTACCACAATGTGTTTGTCCATTCATCCCTTGATGGACACTAAAGTTGTTTCCATCTTTTTGCTTTATGAATAATGCTGCAATGAATATGGTGTGCATATGTCTATTCCTGTTATTGCTATTATATCTCTAGGATATATAGCTAGGAGTGAGATTGCTGGATCGTAAAGTATTTCTATCTTTAGTTTTTTGAATTTTGAGGAAGCAGTAAACCATTTTCCATAGTAAATGGACCATTTTACAATCCCATAAGCAGTGTGTAAGAGTTCTAATCACCCCACAACCTTGCCAGCATTTCTTTTTAATCAGTGCCATTTTTGGAGTGGTGAGATGGTATCTCATTGTAGTTTTGTAGCTCTCTAATAGCTTGATTGGTTCTACAATCAATATCAATGGAAGCAGCAGTCAAGAAATCAGACAATGCATTGCATTGGGCAAATCTGCTGCAAAAGACCTCTTTCAAGGGTTGAAGAGCAAAGATTTCTCCTTGAAGACTAAGGTGAGCCTGACCCATGCCATGGTATTTTCAGTTGCCTCATGTGCATGTGAGAGTTGGACAATGAACAAGGAAGAGTGAAGAAGAGTGGATGCTTTTGGGTTGTGGTGCTGGCGAACACTACTGAAAGTACCATGGACTGCTAAAGAACTAATAAATTTGTCCTGGAAGAAGTGCAGCTGGAATGCTTCTTGGGAGCGAGAATGGCCAGACTTAGTCTCACCTACTTTGGACATGCTGTCAGAAGGGACCATTCCCTGGAGAAGGATATCATGTTTGGTAAAGTGGAGGGTCAACAAAAAATGGGAAGGCCCTCAACAAAGTGGATTGACACAATGGCTGCAGTGATGGGCTCAGGTATAGCAAGTATTGTGAGGCTGGCATAGGACAGGGCAATATTTCGTTCTGTCATACATAAGGTCACTATGAGTCGGAGATGACTTGTCGGCACCTAATAACAACAAAAACAATAGCTAATAATCAAAAGCATTTCTTCATGTGTTTGTTAGCTACCTGAATGTCCTTTTTGGTGAAGTGTCTGTCTGTTCATGTCCTTTGCTCATTTTTTGATTGAATTGTCTTTTCACTGTTGAATTGTTGAAGCTTTCTATATATTTTAGAGGTTAGACCTTTGTCAGACATGTTATTGTCAAAGACTTTTTCCTCAGTCTGTAGATTCTCTTTTGGTAAAATCTTTTAGTAAGTATTTTCTTCATAGGAAGTCCAAGTTATCTCATTTATTTTCCATTGTTTGTGCATTTTTAGTTGTGTTTGCAAGTATATTTATGCCAAAAATTAGGACACCTAGGAAGTGCAGCTGAAATACTCCTTGGAAACGAGAATGGCCAGACTTCATCTCACCTACTTTGGTCATGTTGTTAGAAGGGACTATTCCCTGGAAAAGGATGTCATGCTTAGTAAGGTGGAGGGTTGACAAAAGAGGGGAAGGCCTTCAACGAGCTAGATTGACATGGTGGCTGTGACGATGGACTCAAGTATAACAAAAATCACGGAGTTGGTGCAGGATCAGGCGGTGTTTCATTCTGCTATGCATAGGGTCACTATGAGTCAGAAACGACTCGATAGCACCTAGCAATAAGTTTTGTTCCTATGTTATCTTCCATGAAGTTAATAGTTTTAGCTTTAGCCTTAAAGTCCTTGATCCATTTTGAGTTAGTTTTGGGGTATGGTGTGAAGTATGGATCCTGTTTCATTTTGTTGCAAATGGATATCCAGTTTTACCAGCACCCTTTGTTAAAGAGACTGTTTCTTTACTATTGAATGGACTTTGACCCTTTGTTGAAGGTCAGCTGCCCATAGATGGATGGATTTACTTCAGGGTTCTCCATTCTATTCCATTGGTCTGTATATCTGTGATTGAACCAACACCAGGCTGTTTAGATTACTGTGGCTGTATAGTAGTTTGAGATCAGAAAGTGTGGGGCCCCTACTTTTTCTTCTTCAATATTGCATTAGCTATTCAGGGCCTCTTTCCCTTCCATACAAAGCTGGAGATTAGATTTTACATCTCATTAAAGAATGTTGTTGATATTTGGACTTAAAAAAAAAAAAAAAAAAAAACCTCACTGCCCTGGAGTCAGACCAGATCATAGCAATCCCTCCTTGGGTTTCTGAGGTGGTATCATTGCAGAAGTAGTTTGTCCAATCTTCCTTCTGAGGAGTGGCAGGTGGGTTTGAACCACCAGCCTTCTGATTAGCAGTCAAATGCCTCAGGCATTATGCCACCAGAGCTCCTTTGAGATTTGGATAGGGACTGCATTATATTTATAGATCACTTTGGGTAGTATTGACATTTTCACAATATTAAGTCTTCCAATCCATTAGGATCAGATGTTTTTTTCCATTTTTGTAGGTCTCTTTTGGTGTCTTGTGACAGTGTGTTGTGCTTTTTTTTTATATAAGTCTTTTATGCACCTGGTTAGATTTATTCCTAGGTGTTTTATCCTTTGGAGAGGAGGGGCTATTATAAATAGTATTATTTTCTTGATTTCCTTTCCAGAGTTCTCCTTTTAGTGTAGAGTAATCCAAGTGATTTTTGTTTGTTGATCTTGTACACTGCCACTTTGCTGAATCCTTCAATTAGTTAAGTAACTCTCTTTTGGAATCTCTGGGATTTTCTATATGTAGGATCATGTCACCTGTGAATATGGATAGTTTTATTTTTTTCCTTTCCAAATTCCATGCACTTTATTTCCCTTTATTGCCTTATTGCTCTGGTTAGGATTTTCAGTACAATATTTAATAAGACTGATGATAATGGACATCCTTGTCTCATCCTCATTCTCAAGAGGAATGCTTTCAACTTCTCTCTGTTGAGAACAATGTTGGCTGTTGGTTTTGCATATATGCCCTTACTCATGTTGAGGAATTTCTCTTCTATGCCTATTTTCCTGAGAGTTTTTATCAGTAAAGTGTGTTGGAGTCTATTAAATGCCTTTTCTGCATTGATGGAGATGGTTATGTGATTTATGTGATTAATTAAGTTGATTGACTTTCTAACGTGGAACCACCCTTATATCCCTGGTATGAATCCCAGTTGATAATGGTGGGTTTTTGTTTGTTTGTTTGTTTTATTTTGATTTGATTTTTTGATATGCTGTTGAATTCCATTGGCTAGACTTTTGATTAGAATCTTTGCATCTATATTCATGAGGGATATTGGCCTATGTGGTAGTTAAGTTTGTGTGTCAATTTGGCTGGGCCTGGTTGAGTGGCTGGGCAGCTGGATGTAGTATTCCCCATGATGAGACTGGTAATCGACTCCACGGTGGAATCTACTGTGAGCAGCTGAGTAGCTGTTTTCGGGAATGTGGTTGCTTCCTGTATATAAGGAGAAGCGTTGGCGATAGTCTTCAGCTTATGGCATGGTTGAAGCCTGTATGTAGTTGTGTCATTGTTCAGCAGCTTGCCGTGCTTTGCCAGTCTTGGGACTATTAATGGACTTGAATTAATGGCCTGCCGTCTGGTTTAGTAGTATCAGGACTGTGCCTTATTACTCATCAACCTTTGGTCTTGTTGGCTTCAGCAGCCAGAACCTGAGTGAAGAAAAGCCTCCAGCTTCATTGGGCCAGGAACAGGAGGCAGAGCTGAAGCTTAGGGTTGAGGGGCTTTTACCCAGCCCCTAGACCCTGGCACTTTGAACTCGGCCTTAAAGCCTCCAAACTGTGAGATATTCACTCCTGTTTGTTAAAGCCATCCCACTTGTGGTATTTTCCTGTCAGAGCAGCACTAGGTAACCAGAACAGCCTATAATTTTCTGTTTTTGTCTTTGCCTGGCTTTACTATCAGTGTGATGCAGACTTCATAGAATGACTTTGGGATTATTCCTTCCTTTTCTATGTTCTGGAATAATTTGAATAGAACCGGTTTCAATTCTCCTCTGAGACTGTTTGGTAGAATTCCTGAGTGAAGCCATCTGGGATGGGAATTTTTTGGTGGGAGGTTTTTGTTTTGTTTTGTTTTTAATGACATCTTCAATTCTTCTTTTGTTACGGGTTCTATTTATATTTTGAACTCTCTGTGATAGTTTAGGTAAAATGTCTGTTTCTAGAAATTTGTCTATTTTAGGTTTTCAAATTTGATGGAGTACAATTTTTTATAATTTTATCTTATGATCCTCTTTATCTCAGTTGGTAATATTGTAATATCACTCATTTAATTTCTTAATTTGTTTATTTGCATCTTCTCATATTTTCCCTTTGTCAATTTGGCCAGTGGTTTGTCACTTTTATTGATCTTCTCAAATAACCAATTTCTGGTCTTATTGATTCTATTGTTTTTCTGTTTCATTTATTTCTGCTCTGTTCTTTATTACTTCCTTTCTTCTGGTAACTTTGGTCTCCTTTTGCTGTACCTTTTCTGTCTATTCAAGTTATCAGGTTAAGTTACTGCTTTTGGAGCTTGTTTATTTATTTATTTTTAATTTTTATCGTGGCTTGGGTGAAAGTTTACAGGGCAATTCACTTTCCATACAGCAGTTCACATACTCTTTGTCTCATGACATTGACTACAATTTTCCACAATGCAACAGCTCCCCTCCCACTTCCTCTCCATAGTTACCTCTTCCCTGTGTCCTTCCCTCCCATGTATTCCTGTCCCCTGAGCTGTCTCCCTGTGCATGCACAGCCCTTCTATTCTCCCATGATTGATCTCTCCAAGGAGTGTATTTACCTAATGTAAATATTCAGCTCCTATGCCTGTCTTTTGTTTGGCTGGAAGCAACAGGAGTGGGTTCAGTTCCAGACCTTAAGGGCAGCTAGAGGCCATAGTCTCAGGGGTTCCACCAGGCTCTATCAGACCAGTGAAGCTGGTCCTTTTTTTTTTGAATGATTTTGAGTTTTGTTCCATATTGTTCTCCCTCTCTATCCAGAATCTCCTACACAGATCTCCCTCAAAGTGATAGACAATGGTAGCCAGGCACCATCTAGTTCTTCTGGTCTTATAGTTATATAGGCTGAGGATTGCATGATGTACTATCCCTTGGACCAATTTTTTCCATGCACCTTTGGTTGTCTTCATTTTTCTTTGCTCTAGATGAGAAGAGACCCATCGTTGCATCTAGATGGCCACTTGTGAGCTTTTAAGATTCCAGTCACTACTTGCCAAAGTAGGATGTGGAACAAAGTTTTGGGTAATATGTTATGTCAATTGAGCTTGATGCCCCCTCTGACTATGGTCCCGAGCCCACAGGTCCAACTACTCATTCCCTCTGGGTAGCTGGGTGTAACCAAGAAGTGACTACAACTTTGACCCTTGTCAGCTCTACTATATACCTGGGAATTCTTACAGAACACACAAATACACTTGTAGAAATATTGTCTGCCAACCCTATACATGGTCTTGGGCACATTCCCCTCTGTATGCAGACGTACCTAATAGTTCAGCCTATGCACCCATCTAACCACCATATATCAATATTCATCTTCACTGACAGTGCAATCCTGCATGTGCAAAAGGGGTCATCTTTGTTGTCTGTACCTCCCATGCACTCTCTATGTCTTCCTCTTTCTCAGTGCCACCATGTTGATCACTCACATTTGGTATATTGCCCTTCTCTTCACCAAAATCAATACCTGTCTCCACCTATATAACAGTGTTTCCTCCCCTCTCCTCCCACCCTTGGCAACCAACAAAGAACATTTCCTTCCGTTATAAGCCTTTCCTTGACTTTTTACAATAATGGACTAACATAATATTTGTCCATCTATGATTGACTTATTCACTCAGCATAATGTCCTCCAAGTTTATCCATGTTATGTGGTGTTTTGCCAATTCTACCTTATTCTTTAGGGTTGCACAGCATTCCATTGTGTGCATGTATTGTAGTTTGTTTATCCATTCCTCAGTTGGTGGACACCTAGGTTGTTTCTATCTTTTGGCTATTGTAAATAGTGCTGCAATGAACATGGGTGTGCATATGTCTGTTCTTGTCCTGGTTCTCACTTCTTTAGGGTATATACCTTGTAATGGAATAGCTGGGACAAATGGTATCTCTAATTCCAGCTTTTTCTTTTTCAGCAATCTCTTTGCTGGTGTAGAGGAATCCAACTGATTTTTGGATATTAATCTTATATCCTGCCATGATGCTAAATCTCTCAATTAGTTTCAGTAGATTTTTTACTGATTCTCTCAGGTTTTCTAGGTATAGGAGTATATTATCAGCATATAGGGATAGTTTGACTTCTTCCTTACCAATTTGGATGCCTTTGATTTCTCTTTCTTGCCTTAGAGCCCTAGCTAGGACTTCCAGTGCAATGTTGAATAGAAGTGGTGATAGAACACATCCTTGTCTGGTTCCTGTTTGCAAGGGGAATGGTTTCAGTCTCTCTCCACTGAGAATAATGTTGGCTGTTGGTTTTGCATAGATGCTCTTTTGAGGATTGTTCCTTCTATTTCTGTTTTGTTCCTATTTTGCTGAGAGTTTTGATCAGGAATGGGTGTTGGATTTTATCAAATACCTTTTCTGCATCAATTGATATGATCATGTGGTTCTTTTCTTTTGTTTTATTTATGTGGAGGATGATGTTGATTGTTTTTCTAATGTTGAACCATCCTTGCATACCTGATATGAACCCCACTTGGTCATAATGAATTATTTTTTTTGATATGTTGCTGGAGTCTATTGGCTAGGATTTTGTTGAAGATTTTTGCATCTATATTTATGAAGGATATTGGTCTGTAGTTTTCCTTTTGAGTGATGTCTTTGCCTGGATTTGGTATCAAGGTTATGCTTGCTTCATAAAATGAATTTGAGAGGATTCTGTCCTTTTCTGTGATTTGGAGTAGTTTGAGTAGGATTGGTGTCAGTTCTTCTCTGCATGGTAGAATTCTCCGGTGAAACCATCTGGGCCAGCACTTTTTGTTGTTGGTAATTTTTTTATGACCTGTTCAATTTCTTCTTTTGTTATGGGTCTGTTCAACTTTCCCACCTCAGTGTGTGTCAGTTTAGGTAAATAGTGTATTTCTAGAACTCTGTCCATTTCTTCCAGATTTTCAAAGTTGTTGGAGTATTATTCTTCATTGTATCCTCTATTATCCTTTTTATTTCAGTTGGTTCTGTTGCGATGTCACCCTTTTCATTTCTTATTTGTGCTATTTGTATTCCCACTTTTCCTTTGTTAAATTTGCCAGTGGCTTGTCAATTTTATTAATCTTTTCAAAAAACCAACTTCTAGTCTTGTTGATTTTTTTCTATTGTCTTTCTATTTTCTGTTTCATTGATATCTGCTCAAATCTTTATTATTTCCTTTCTTCTGGTGACTGTCGGCTTTTCTTGCTGTTCTTTTGCTAATTGCTAGAGATGTTGGTTTAAAGTGTTGATTTTGGTTCTTTCTTCTTTTTTGATGTGTGCATTTATTGCTATAAATTGGCCTCTCTTCGCTGCTTTTGCTGTGTCCCAAAGTTTTTGTTATGTTGTGTTTCCATTCTCATTTGATTCAAGGAAATTTTTTATTTCATTTTTTAATTTTTTCCTCTTACCCAGTCGTTCTTAAAGAGGGTGTTGTTCAGTTTCCATGTGTTTGCTCTTTTTCCATTGATCTTCCTATTGTTGATTTCTTATTTGATAGCATTGTGATCTGAGAAGCTGCTTTGCAGTATTTCAATGTTTTTAAATTTATGAGGGCTTGCTTTGTGGCCTAACATATGATCTATCATGGAAAATGTTCCATGTGCACTGGAAAAGAACGCATATTGTGCTGTTGTTGGGTGATGTTCTCTGTAGATGTCTACAAGTTCAAGTTGATGGATTGTATTGTTTACCTCTTCTTCGTCTTTGTTGAGTTTCTTTCCAGTTGTTCTATCTTTCTTTGAAAGTGACATATTAAAGTCTCCTACTCTGACTGTAGGAGCTCTGGTGGTGTAGTACCTAAGGCATTTGACTGCTAACCAAAAGGCTGGCAGTTCAAACCCACCAGCCACTCCTCAGAAGGAAGGCTGGGAAATCTACTTCCATAGTGATATCAAGTTGGAAACCCAAGGAGGGGTCATTATGAGTCGGATCCAACTCGACGGCAGTGAGTTTTTTAGTACTCTGACTGTGGAGTTATCTATTGCCTTTTCAATTCTGTTAAAGTCTGATTTATATATTTTGGGGCCTTTCATTGGGTCCATAGATATTTATTATGGTTATATCTTCTTGTTCAATTGATCCTTTAATCATTATATAATGTCCTTCCTTGTCTCTTATGCTGGTTTTTATGTTAAATTCAATTTTTTCAGAAATTAATATTGCCACTTGCGCTCTTTTTTTGGTTGCCATTTGCTTGAGATATCTTTTTCCAACCTTTGATTTTTAGTCTATTTTTGTCTCTGTCTCTAAGGTGTGTCTGTTGTAGACATTATATTGATGGGTTGTGTTTTTTTAATCCAGTCTTCAATTCTCCATCTCTTGAGTGGTGCATTTAACCCATTGACATTCAGTGTAATTATCAACAAATAGAATTGGTTGGTGTTATTTTGTTATGTGTTTTTTCATGGTGTTCCTGTTTCTTTGTTCCATATAATTTTCTGTGCTGAGCTCATTATGCTTATGAATCATGTCATCACTTCCTCTGTTCCTACTGTTTTAGTGTTTGCTAAATTTTTCTGTTTGTCCTTGATGTGAAGGTTTATCCCTTTTCTTTGAGGGTACTCTGTGATTTATAATTTTCTCCCCGAGATTAGAATAGGCCATTCTATTTTGCAACTCTCTTGACTTCCTCACCATTTAGAAGTTTTGTAACTGCACTATTTTTTTCCCTCTTTTTAGGATCTTTCTTCTTTTTTGATATGTGCATTTGCTGCTATAAATTTTCCACTGAGTACTGCTTTTGCTGTGTTCAAAAGGCTTTGATATGTTGTGTTTTATTCTCATTTGATTCTAAAAATATTTTTAACTGCTTCTATTACTCAATAGTTTTTAAGTAAGGTGTTATTCAGTTTCCATGTATGTAATATTTTCCCTTGCTCTTTCTGTTATTGATTTCTAGTTTTATAGCATTAAGGTCATAGACAATGCTTTCAATTATTTCAATGTTTTTTTAATTTATTGAGTCTTGCTTTGTGGCCTAAAATATGGTCTATTCTGGAGAATGATCCATGTATATTGGAGAAGAATGTGTACTGTACTGCTATTGAGTAGTATGCTCCATAGATATATAGAAAACCAAGTTGGTTGACTGTGTTATTTAGATCTTCTGTACTTTGTTGATTTTCTTTCTAGATGTTCTTTCCATTGTTGAAAAATGATGTGTTAAAGTCCCCTACTATTTTGTATTATCTACTATTATAGTAGAACTATCTAATTGCCTTTTCAATCCTATTAGAGTTGGTTTTATGTATTTTGGAGTTCTGTCATTGGGTTCCCATTGTTATGACTTCTTGGTGAATTTACTCTTTAAAGATTACATAATGCCCTTTTCTCTTATAATGGATTTTGACTTAAAGCTTATTTTATCAGAAGATATTATTGCCACTCTTGTTCTCTTTGGATTACTGCTTGCATGATATATATTGTTCATCTTTTCATTTTTAAACTTTTATCTTTTTTGTGTCTCTTGTAGGCAACATATTCTAGTCTTTTTTTTTTTAATTCATTCTTCCACTTTTTGCCTCTTCACTGGTTCATTTAATCCATTTACATTCATGTGATTATTGATAGGTATGAATTAATTGCTGTCATTTTGTTATACTTTTTGTGGTGTTGATGTTTTATTTGTTCTCTTCATTTTATTTTTCTTTATAGATTTTCTTTTCCTATCATTTATTGTTGTTATTGTTATGTTTACCAAGTCTTTTTTATTTTCTTCTTCTTTATTTTGGTGAGTAGATTTATTGATTTTTTTTGTGGTTACCCTGAAGCTTACCTCTATCCTCCTCAGTTTAGAATAGTCTGTTATATCCTGATATCACCTTGACTTCCTCTCTATATGGAAGTTCTATACCTATACCATTTATTCTCCCTTTTTGTTTTGAAGTTATTGTCATATACAACTTAGCATCTCTGGTTACCTGTAATTGGTTTTGCAGCTTTACTTCTGTGAAAATTTTATCTGGTTTGGTATCTGTAGACCAAAATCTTCTGTGAAGATTTTATTTGGTTTGCTGTCATGTGTCTTTTTCTCAGGTTGCTTTGAATTTTCTATCATTGCAAAGATTTGGCAACTGCTCCTGTTTCAATTCCACTGTTGGAGAGTGAAAAGCAATACTTTTGCATACATCCCACAAACAAATGTAATTTTCCCTCTATCTCCTTGTGGACATTCAACCACTAATGGAAAAAATAAATTGTAAAAATATTTTTAATTTTTTTTCACTTCTTCTTATCCCAAAAGTCAATTTTAAGATACTGACATTTGACTTTAGCCTTGATTTTAACCAGATATTTAACCCCTGGCCATTTGGCATTCTGTCACAATGTGTATTTGGTGCAGCTCTGCCTTTTATTGAATGCCCTATTTGCTATCTCAGTATCAGTTTCCCCCACTCTCTTTTCTTATTCCTAACAGAATATCACTAGTTTGAAAATCCTCCCCATGTTGCTCATATGGGAGTTTGGCCCCTAACCTTAGCTCCAAGGGTGGGCCTAAAGAATATTACAGAAATCCCATACCCCTTGGCAGTGATTGATTCAAAACTTAGCATATCATCTAATTTCATCCAATGAAATGTAAGGAGGGATTTCCTGGAGGTTGAAGGGAATGTTTTTCCTCTGAAAATGCCAAAGGAAGCCTTTCTCTGCCACTATATATGAAATGGAAAGTAGCCCCAGCTGCTACTAATAGCCATCCGATTGCCGTAAAATAAACAAGATTTAGGAGGAAACTGATATGGCCAATAGCAGAGCAGAAGAGAATGCTCAGAAACTTTGAGCCATTGGATGAACAAATTATAAAGTGTTACCTAACTTTATCTTCCATTTATGTGAGCTAATACATTTTCTTAAACTACTCAGATATCAAGATACTTGTATTTAAACACATTCTAATTGATATAAACTTATTATTTTTGGTTGATCAGAATGAAATTTCAGACCAAGTCCCTTTGTTGATTCCTATACACTCCAAAAACTCACTGCCATCAAGTTGATTCCAATTCAGAGCAACCCCCATTGGCTTTCCAAGGCTGTAAATCTTTACAGAAGCAGACTGCCTCATCTTTCTTACTTGGAGTGGCTGCTGGGTTTGAACCACTGATCTTTTGGTTGGCAGCCAAATGCCTCAACTGCTAAATCACCAGAGCTCCTTCCTCCTATAAATTATCAGCAAGACAAATTAAAAATTTGTCTGATGTTTTCTTTGATTTTAGCAAGATGAGATCTAGCAGACATCTGGATTGCTGAATTCTATGATCAATATTTTTTCTTGGCTCTGCCAATTTAAAGATCTGATTCAATGCAGCAAATTAGTCATCCAATCAGGATGATAGACTTGACTTAAACATGCTTTGAATTTGAGAAGTTTACTTTACCTTCACCTCAGTGAAACCATTGTTTACATAATGCTGCAAGTTATTGTGACTCTGACTCTAGTAATGTCTACATGTAGCCCAAATAGTTGTATGAGGTGATGCTGAGTTATCCAATTTCCAGTCCAAAAACATTATGTCTTTGCTTGCAATATATGCAAAATCATTTGGGCTTGTTTTAATATTTTACCTTCTGATTAAATTTGAAGCTGACATATTTTTTTTGATTGATAGTCTTTCTAGTTCTCTTATTTCTTTGTCTATCTTTTCTTCTAGCTGTTTCATCCAGCTAATATTTAAGTGTGTCAGATATTTATTGTGTGAAGGAAATTCAAAGATGAATAAGACCCATAATCTACCCTGAAAGTAGATTTTTCACTGAAACACATGGTGAAAAAGTATAAGCCACATGCTTCAGAAGAAGGAGCAAGTACTTCTTCCTGATTCCATGTAAATATACTTTCTATAAGTTTGATGCCTTCTACTTTGATTTTTACTGAGGACTTAAATATTGTCCATCTTCCCACACTTGATTCGTTCTTCACCATATCTATTAAACTGCTCAAAATGGCTTCTGCAAAAATGACATGAATCCCTAATAAGGACTGCATTAGATATGAAAATGAAAGACTTTCTTGGCATTCTCTTGTTAGTTAGTTAGTAGGGCTGGGGAGGAGGAGAAGGAGCTCTAGTGGTGGAGTCCCTAAAGCATTTGACTGCTCACCAAGATGTTGGTGGTTCAAACCCCCGAGCTACTCCATGGAAGGAAGACTGGGCAACCTACTGCCATCAAGATTTACCACCTCAGAAACCCAAAGGGGGTTGCTATGAGTCAGAATCAACTTGATGTCATTGAGTTTGGGTTTTTTTGGGGGGTGGGGAGGGGTGTGGTAAGAGAGTAGAAGTAGTCTGAGAAATCTGAAACTAAAAATCTTAATGTTTCCTGGACCAGTCTCACAGAAATTGAACACTCTGCTTTTGGGCATGCCCTTGTCTTTCCCCCTTTTTCGTATTCAAGGTGAAAACAGTGAGAAATCAATTCATCCTCTCCCTTAATACACATGTAAAGCAGGCATCTTGTTTTCTTCTGCCTTTTTTTCAAAGTTTCAATCACTGAAGTAAAGGTATAAACATCTCATTTTCTGATCTATCTAAAAGTGCATGAAAGTAAATTATACTTTCTGGTAGAATCTAGATATTCTGACAATCATATTGGAGAGGTAACTCTTGTTTTGATGAGGACCTTATATCTTGTTCTCATAAATGCAAAATCCTTTGATCTCTAACATCAACTCATTCTAACTTTCTCCTTTGAAATGAATCTTCTGCTTTAGTGTGGTGCTTCACATTTTATTATGTGTCCAATGCAATTGCTGTTGAGTTGATTCCAACTCATGGCAACTCCACATGTGTCAGTGTAGAACTGTCCTCTGTAGTGTTTTCAATGGCTGAACTTTTGAAAGTAAATCACCAGGTCTTTCTTTTAAGGCACTTCTAGGTGGGCTCAAACTTTTAATTTCTCAGTTAGCAACTGAGCAGACTAACCATTTGTACCACCCAGAGACCCCTTCTATTATGTTTGTCTGTCTTTCACGTCAATAATATTTCTTTCGCTGCCTTCCTCAGGAATGAGAAGCCTCCCTACCTGAAGCTTGCTAGCCAGTAATGTTGATGCCCACCTCACACAATAGGATCTATTTCTTATGCTGGAAAGGCTTGGTGGCCTGTGAATCAAGCAGTGCAAGTTTATGGTAGACAGAAGAGTTGTCATGAGTTGGAAATTGCCTAGTGAGTACAGAAGACCAGATTGATAAGAAGCTCTGGGGAGGTATTATTATAATTACTGACTTTTGGGGACCAAAATAACCTAAGGAAATGAGAATGAAACAGGAAGTCCCCTAACTTCATAGAGGAAGAAGAAAAAGAATATTATAACATTAATGAGCCCTGCACAATGTGTCAAACACAGTGCTAGTCAATTTCATGCATTTTTAATCTTCAGTGCAATATTATTGTTGTTAGTTGACTCCATCTAACTCATGGCAACCTTGTGTACAACAGAATGAAGCGTTGCTTGGTTTTGTGCTATCCTCACTATTGTTGGTAAATTTGAATTGTTGCAGCTATTGTAATCAATGCAATCTAGTGTTCCAAAATGCCCCCTAGCTAGTGAATAGCAGAATGGGGAATCCAACTCGGGATCATCTGGCACCAAAGTTAACCTCTAAATTGTCTATCCTAACTAGCACCTCTCCCCTGTGTTTATCCTTTCCCTGAACCTCAGGCAGCCATGTTTATCCAGACCCTGCAAGTGTAAAATTGATGACATAATCATGTGATGGTGTCTATGGGGCTATTACAGAAGGATTAGGCTATTATCAACAAATCAGAGACTAGTATTGTTTTATCAGCATAGGAGTGTTTTCAATTAATTTGTAATTAAATAAAGGAAGCAATTGACTGGGTCTTGAAGGAGTCAGCTCTGTGGAAGGTTTATCTCATCAGCCTCAGCTGTGCATTCCTCCTGCACCGGCTCATCGCAGCAGTGATATATGATCTGACCTATAGAGTAATTCAATAAAACATCAATATTTTCCTTCCTTTAACCCATGCTGCTGTGATGACTGGAGAAATCTGCCTGGAATGGTCTCCACCCAGAGCCCACCAGAGCTACACCTAGACTTTACTGTTGTCAGCTATTCTCACTGAAGAGCCTGACCATGCCAGAAATGACAAAACTAGTTCTTTCTAGTGGAAGGTAGGTGGACTTCATGCATTCAAACTTGTTTTAAGTGTCTTTGCATCTAGATTCTCTAGTTACTACACTCATCTTTGCATTCAAGATTTGATATAATCCCCTCCCAGTCATCTTGCAAAGTTGGCACTGTTACCACCATATTATTGGATGAGCAAATTTAGGTTAGTTGGTGGCCATGCCAGGAGCAGAACCTAGTTCTGCAGCATTCTGAGGGCCTACGCCTTTTCTACCTCCATTCCTCAGTTGAGCCATATGCAGACTATGAAGTATAAAAATGTCTCTGATCTTCTCACATAGCTTTGGGATTTTGTAGTCATTTACTAATGGATCTTTCTTTCTTCTTTCTTTTTTTTAATTGTGATTTGGGTGAAAGTTTACACAGCAAATTCACTTTCCATACAGCAGCTCACATACACTTTGTCTCATGACATTGACCTCAATTTACTACAATGCAACAGCTCCCCTCCCACTTCCTCCTGATAGTTACCTCTTCCCTGTATCCTACCCTCCATGCACTCCTGCCCACTGACCTGTCTCCCTGTGGATACACAGCCCTTCTATTCTCCCATGATTGTTTTCTTCAAAGAGTGTATCTACCTAATGTAAGTGTTCACCTCATACACCTGTCTTTGTTTGGCTGGAATCCACAGGAGTGGGTTCAATTCCAGAGCTGAAGAGCAGCTAAGGGCCATAGTCTCAAGGGTTCCATCAGGCTCTATCAGACCAGAAAACTAGGTCTTATGGGTCTTTCTTTTATTTATTATACCTTAATCATCATCCAGGTATTCACATAACTTGGCACAGATATTTCAGTTATTATCTGCTCAATAATAATTGTAATAATAAGTACAGCAACAATAAACACAAAACTTACTGCTTGGAGTGGCAATACTAATTTCTGATCAAATTGACTTTAAGACAAAAACCACCATACGAGACAAAGAAGGACATTATATAATGATTAAAGGAT
>NW_006921597.1:5743482-5753555 GCF_000298275.1 Orycteropus afer afer
ATATTATATATATATATATCTCTGTGTGTGTGTGTGTGTGTGTATGTCAATTCTGACTCATAATGACCATACATGACAGAGTAGAACCACCCCATAGAGTTTCTAAGACTAATCCTTGTGGACAGAGATCACCACATTGCTCTCCTACAGTGCGACTGGTGGGTTTGAACTGCTGACTTTTTGGTTAGCAGCTTAGTGCCTAATCACTGCACCAACAAGGCTCCTCATTTTGGGACACACCAAAACCAAACCAAACTCACTGCTGTTGAGTCAGATCTGACTTATAGCAACCCCTCCTTGGATTTCAGAGCCGGTATCACTATGGAAGTAGATTGCCCAATCTTCCTTCCAAGGAGTGGCTGGTGAGTTTGAATCGTCAGCCTCCTGGTTAGCAGTCAAATGCCTTAGGTGCTACGCTACCAGAGCTCATAGTTGTCTTAAAATACCAAGTGAATTTTGAGGTAGATGCTGATGCTTTTGCAGTACCTTTGTGTTTTCTGTTTTTGGGATTTGCCAAAAAAATGACTAGAAATGGTTTTGCAAGTTACATGTTATTCATCAACTCTCTTGAGAAACAAATTCAGTTCATTAAATTTGCACTTCCATTTTTTACCTTATTGCTGCCAAAAAGATTCACCACAAAATAAAAAGTATTGCCAAACAGTAAAATAAATAGCTGTAGATTTATATCATACAATAAATCAGAAAATTATTACAAGAGAACTCAGACTGCTTTCACTGTACTCAGTGGCAGGCTATCTACCATAACAAGACTATCAATGATAAGCCTTTATTCCTGTACATATTTCGGCACACCTAGCCAATAATTCCCCATGTTTTCATTGATCCTAAATTACTTTCTCTCATTGTCTAGTAATTTTGAGGATCTTTTAAAGCATGGCACAGTCTGTGGCATGAATGGCTGGTATAAAAATGCCAACAAGAGCAATGGTACTAAATATTTATCTCATCATAACCCAGAGCATGGGTTGTCTTGGCCACATGGGTCATCTAGCCACACATGTCCATGTGATTTTTTAACAAGCATCTTGCATGCTGTCCTGGAAAAGGTAGTGTCAGTTATATTGCACTGGAGAAGGCCCAGAAAAGAGATATGGGTTATCACTGGACCACTGGTGTCCTTGAGATTTTCCACACATTAATGTGAGAACTCTATTTATTAACCATGCTTCTCACATACTACTAGGCAAGATGTGGCAGAATCTGGGGATAAAATATGAAGGTCTGCCAAACCTATGTCAGCTTATTTTAATAAAAATAATAATATGTCATAGAAAAAAAGACAACTCAAGAATTAATGCTAAACCAGATAGGATGCTGGAATAACAGGTGTCAACAAGGATTGTTCCTGATAAATCAGTATGAATAGTCTTACTCCCTTTATGGTCCCTTCCAATCCTGAGTGTCTTCAATCTTATGATAACTCAGGAAATCAAACAACTAACTGTTCACCTCACTATAATTCTAAGATCAGATTAGTTCCATCTAGAGTTGCTGGATTCTAAAGTAGCCTGAGATTTCCTAATTAGTAGTAAACTTCCATCCATTATTTCAGTTTTAATGAGAACTTGATAAATAAGAGACATCAGTATTGGAAGAAGGATAGACAGAATGCTCCTTAGAAGCAAGGATGGAAAGACTGTGCCTTGGTTACATTGGACACATCATCAGAAAAGACCAATCACTAAAAAATGACATCATATTTGGTAGAGAGTCAGCAAAAACAAAGGAAACCTTCAGTGTGATGGACTGACACAATAGCTACAACAGTGAGCTTAAATATACCAATGATTTTGAGCATGGCACAGGACCAGCCAATGTTTTGTCCTTATACATAAATTTTTCATGAGTGGCGCCAACTCCTAGGCAACTAACAAGTAAGAAACAATGGACTAATGACCCTTCTTCAAGGAACTCACAGCACAGTAGGAGAATAAGGAAAGAAACCAAAGTTATAAGATAGCTCACTGTTCTGCCCTGCCATGGGTTACATCACCATTTTTTAATGGCTGTCCTCTCTAAGTACCTATAACCAGTAAAATATTTGTCTATCTTGCTACTTCTGATGTACTCAAGACCCAACATAGTATCTGGTATGTGGCAGCCATTTGATAACATTTATTTAAGAAATTAATGAATAAAGTACCATGATAGAGGTAAACTCCAAGAGACTTAGGATCACAGAAGACAGACATCTGATTGAGTTAGAGAGTCAAAAAAAAGTGGTTCAGAGAGGATCACAAGTGAGTTAAACTAGAAGGGCATGAAAAACTCAGCAAGTTTGGAAGAAAAGGGAAGGATCTGCCAAGCATGAGAATAGCATGTGTAAATTTATGGACATGAAGAATAGCATATATTTGGGGAACAACAAGTTATTATGAATGATTAGGGGATAGGTTAGGGGTATAGCAAGAGACGAGGCTGTGGGCTTGTCCCCCTAAAACTTGGGACTCTGAATTGACCTTAATCATGAAGAAATCAAGGTTTATTTGGGATGCCACTTTCAGAAATTTAAAGCTACTTTTCTGACTATCTGAAGTGCCAACTACACCCAAGACTTCCTGGGCCTGAGCAGTGACTAAACCTAGAGATGAATCCAGAACCAATTTGGCCATCATATCTTATAAAGGCAGGAGCTCTAGTAATGCAGTGGTCAACACATTTGGCTGATAACCAAAAGGCTTGTTGTTTGTTGTTTGAACCCACCAGGGGCTCCACAGGTGAGAGATGAGACAGTATGCTTCTGTAAATATTTACAACCTTGGAAACCCTATGGGAGCAGTTATACTCTGCTCTGTAGGTTTGCTGTGAGCTGAAATTGACTTGATGGCAGTAGGTTTTTGTTGTTATCTAAAAGAGGGCAAGAAATCAGCCCCACCCCAGATGCAATAGTAGCAGAACTTTTATTGGAACCCAAAACTACATTCATCTCAATCTACTGTGCTAAATTTGAGTCTGGGACCTGCTTTCAGGCACTTGGTCTCTGCAGAGAAAGGAAAGAACTGAAGTAATTCAATGGCTAATTAGATAAAAAACTAATAAAAATTGATCTGCACTCCTTAGATTTTTTTTTTTTTTTCTGACATATTCCTTGCGTAATTATCTCAGTTTTCCAGTTTATTTTGTTGATATCCTCCTCTTCTAAGAAAGAAAGTTTGGCAACTTGGGAGGAACTAGCTTCATTGATGATTATAAGAATGGGGAGTTGTTTGTTAGTTTGTGTGAGAGTGTGCATGAGATGGAAGAGATGGGGAGGAGATAGCATAAAGCAGAGACTGAAAACATCTGTCTTTTTTTCCAGTGTTTCTATCTACTGTACCTCTGAAATGTCTCTAGTATTTTTTCCTAGTGTTAACCTCTTGCTTAGAATATTAACATAGTTCCCTGATAGAATTTCCATCTCTAGTGTCTAACCAAGAAGCCCTGGTGGTGGAGCAGTTATGTATATGGCTTCTAACTTGAAGGTTGGTGGTTTAAAACCACCAGTGGCTCTGTGGGAGAAAGAAGTGGCAATCTGATTCCATAAAGATTATAGCTTTGGAGACTCTTTGGGGCAGTTCTGCTCTGTCCTATAGGGTTGCTATGAGTAAAACTCGACTCAGCAGCAACAGCTTTGGTTTTGGTTTTAGTGTCTCGCCATTTGTATATGATTAATTCTTACAAAGTACAACCTGATCCTATCACTATTGACTAGTTGCATTTCCCTTCACCCAACCTTTCTTCCACTCAGACTTGTTCCTATTCTCCAAATACACTCTGCACTTAAATACATCCATATCTTTACTCCTAGAGTTCCCTCTTACTCACTTCAGGATCCAGTTCAAACTCTGAAGTTTTCTCTGGTCTCTTAGCTAAAAGAAACTTTTTCCTCTTTTTGCCTCTATAACACTTTACATACACTTCTTTTTGTCACTTCTCTCTTATATCATGTCTATTTACATACCAGGCTTATTTCGCATACCTTTATGTGCATTCTGTGCCTTTGACTTTCTATCATAAGTCTGACTCATGGCAGGAACCCATTAAATGAATGAGCCCAATGTATCTGAAGATCGTCTTCTACCGAAGAGATGTTTAAAGCTGATGGCTTGTCTGGGTAGAGATGATCAAGCTACAGTGTATCTCCTGCCCCAGCTGCTGCTAGCTTGTGTTGTACTAAAGTCCCCAGCTGGGGACAGCTGTGCCAATTGGGGACCGGCTGCAGCATCTAGTTACTTTGGCAGAGTGAAAACACCCAGGCAGGGGTGGGGCTTGTCTTTCTGACGACTAATTTTGTCTTAAGTAGTTGTATCCCTGGGAAGTCTACTTGCATTTCTCAGGCTTCTGGGTGGGCTTCTGGGCATTAGCACCACTCATTAGCTACAGTCTGCACTAAGTGCTTTGGTCTTTTGTTTTATTCCCTAAGTAAGGAAAGTCCAGAGTCTCTAGACCCTTGGATTTTCTGGATTCCCTGCAGAAAATGGCTGGTGTCATGATGGACATAGTAGGAACATCTGTTATAGTAAAGGATTATTACTTCTCTATTTATTTGAACTCTTATTCCAAAAGGATCCTTCTAAAAGGATTTTAGAAGAATTACAAAAAGACATGTAGTACAAAGGTTTTGTTTTAAAGTCAGAAAATGAATGGAATAAAAAAATAGGTGTAGAACAAATATGATGATTAAGATAGAAAATAAATATGTAGAAAATAAAGACCATGAGATTCTGCATATTTGTTGGGCATGGACTGCAAATCTGACTCTATGCCTTTTAGCATCCAGAAAAAGGCAGGAAAGATCATCAATTTACAGAAATCACAATTTCTGTAAGAGCAAACCATTGCTCAAGGAAAGCATCTCTTTTCCTGCTACTTAAGAAAAATTTTCTCTGATTTCTATGAAGAAGTATCCTGTATGATGCAGAGGACATTGTCCCTAAGAATACCCAAGACACAACTGAGTTCCTGGGCCTAATTTAAACCTAATAATAAGCACAATATCTGTGTGATAAGGAATTTCTGTGATATCAGTGATTTTCTTCTACTTGTTAAAGATACCACCCAACAAATACTTCTGTAGCCTCTACCCAACATCAGCCATGAGTAATAGTTCAAGGAACCAGAGAACAGCAGAATATATTGAAAACTAGCAAGGTTGTGGAGGAAGGTTGGGCAATCTACTTCCGTAGTGATACTGCCTGGGAGACCCAAGGAGGGGTCGCTATGAGTCAGGTCTGACTCCACGGCACATAACAACAACAACAACGACAGCAAGGCTGTGGAGTCCCTGGGTAGTGTAATTTGCCCAACTGCTAACCAAAAAGTTGAAAGTATAAGTCAACCCAGAGGTAACTCAGAAGAAAGCCTGGAGATCTTCTTCCAAAAAAACTGGCCACAGAAAATCCTGTGGAATACAGTTCTCTGACACACATGGAGTCACCTTGGGTCACAGTCTATTCCATGGCAACTGGAACAGGACTGTAGTCATTGAGCATCTGATATCAAAAGGACTGCAACCAGAAATTTAGAAAACTAAAAAAATACAGCTTGAACATGGGCAGAGGGAAGTCTTACAATAACAGATCTATAATCAATGTTGCCATCACTCTGGTTAGAGTGGAGTCTCTTAAAGTAATTCTGGGTACATAAGACTACATCCTCAACAAATTACTCAGACAGAGGTACATTTCCTTCAGGCTGAGGTACATTGTCATCTCATGGAGAAGAATGGAGTACCATGCTGGTATAGTGGAAACAAACAAGCAGTGGCTGTTATTCTTTGTACCATACTCAATAATCTCCAAATGACAGAATCCAGTGCCCTCCAAGTTGTAGGCTCTAGAAGAAAATTAGAAAAGGTTCTTATTAAGAGGAATGTACTTAGACATTGCTGTCCCATAAATAACTGATACTATTCTGTAATGATTAGAAGAGTGAGGACCACCATGTAAAAGAAGGAAATAACATTATTGGAGGTACCTATTTTGAGTTAAGACCTACTATGTTCACAATAAGGAGCTCTCATGGCTCAGTGCCTAAGGTGTTTGACTGCTAACCAGAAGGTTGGTGGTTCAAATCCACCAGCTACTCTGTGGAAGGAAGATGGGGCAATCTACTTCCATAAAGATTTACCGCCTTGGTACCAATGGGGTGTCGCTATGAGTAGGAATTGACTCAATGGCAGTGAGTTTGGTTTGCTTTTTTGATGTGCACAATCTTAGTAACGTAATTTCTGGAGGGTAGTATTAGAACCATGAATGATAGGAAGTAGGTCTGGTTCAGTATAAGGTGAATGTTTTAAATAATTCAAGCTATTTAGACGAATGGAGTGTCTGGACAGAGTCTGATCCATCATCAGATAGGAAATCATGCATCAGTAAAAATTCCCCCTAAATAATCTTTAGAATTCTTCTCAGGTGACTTTTAGTGATTCTAAGAAAAATGTGATTCTGCCACCAAGTGATAAGAAGAATTAGTTTCCATTTGTATTTCTTCTTCCTTATTTGGAGTGATTTTGCTCTAGTCCAGTCATACTCTCTCACTCAGACTCGTAAAGCCTGTGGATACATTGGCCTGAAAACAGAGGTGTAGTCCAAATAACAAGCCCACATGTGGACAGAGCACATATTTATCGAGGTTGGGTAGAGAATAGGGAAGTCCCTTTATATAGCAATAAAGTCAGTAATTCCTCAACAAGCATTTCCTGAGCTCTCATGCTGTGTATAAACTGGAAAATGGAGGGTAGTAGTGCACAGAGGAAGCAAGTGTGTGTATCAAGCCTTAAAAATCTCTCAGTCTAGTTTGGGCCATGGAAAAACTCAGCCCAAGGCATCAAGTCAACCCATCAAGACCTATGCAGCTATGTCTGGGGTGAAATCTTGACTTCACACAAGTCTTCCACAACTCTCTCTGACATCCACATAATGCTCTGCACCTTGGACTCTCATTCTTGTTAGCAAACCCCACAGAAACCCTAAGGTCCTCACGTGGCCTTTGTGGCTAGAGTGCAATGAGTGAGGGAGAGTGATCAGAAGGATTGCTGGGGCCAGAGTGCAGAGTTCTTGGAGGCTACTCTCAGGACTTTGGCTCTCACCCTGAATGAGTTGGAAACCACTAGAGGCTTCGAGCAGAGAAAACATAACTGGATTTTATAACACAATGCCTTCAGCTTCCTTATGAGAAGTCACTTTAGAGACATAAGGGTAGGAGCAGGCAGGAGTTAGGAGGTGATTGGGATAATCTAGGGTAGCAATGAGAGAGGTTTGGTTTAGTGTGGCTTCAGTGAGTTAGAATGAGAAAGAAGACCCCATGTAGTATCTCCTCGTTCTCTTTGAATGACAGCCTCCTGGTCTATGTACTGGTTCCTCATGAACACAGTAAAGTGTTTTAGAATTATCATTCTCCTCAATGTTATCCATAATTCGTTATGGTCCACACAGTCAAATGCCTTTGCATAGTCAATAAAACACAAGTAAACATCTCTCTGATATTCTTTGCTTTCAAGCCAAGATCCATTTAACATTAGCAATGATATCCCTTAGCCCAAGTCCTCTTCTGAATCCAGCTTGTATTTCTGCAAGTTCTCTGTCAATATATTGCTGCAACCCTTTTTTAGGTATCTTCTGCAAAATTTTACTTGCATGTTATGTTAATGATATTGTTCAATAATTTCTACATTCTGTGGGATCACTTTTCTTTGGAATGGGTACAAATATGGATCTCTTCCAGTCAGTTGGCCAAGTACCTGTCCTCCACATTTCTTGGCATAGATGACTACTCTGCACAGCATCCATTTGTTGAAACATCTAAATGGGTATCTTGTCAATTACTGTTGTTGTTATGTACTGTGGAGTCGAACCCGACTCATAGCGACCCCTCCTTGGGTTTCCAAGGCAGTATCACTATGGAAGTAGATTTCCCAACTTTATTTCCAAGGAGTGGCTGGTGGGTTTGAACCACCAACCTTCTGGTAAGCAGTCAAGTGCCTTAGGCACTACACTACCAGAGCTCCCCATCAATTCTTAGAGCCTTGTTTTTCACCAATTCCTTCAGTGCACCTCAACTTCTTCCTTCAATACCATCAGTTTTTGATCATATGCCACTTCCTGCATTGGATGAACATAGACCAGTTCTTTTTGGTACAGTGACTCTATGTATTTCTTCCATCTTCTTTTGATGTTTCCTGTATCTTTCAATATTTTGCCCATAGAATCTTTCAATATTGCTACTCAAGGTTTGAATTTTTTCCACAGTTCTTTTAGTTTGAGAAATCCTGAGTGTGTTCTTCCCTTTTGGTTTTCTAACTCATGGTCTTTGCACATTTCATTATAATAATTCACTTTGTCTTCTCAAGCTGCTCTTTGAAATATCTTCAGCTCTTTTATCTTGTCATTTCTTCCATTTGCTTTAGCTACTCTATATTCAAAAGCAAGTTTCAGAGTCTCTTCTGATACTCATTTTGTTATTTTCTCCCTTTCCTATTTTTTAATAACCTTTAGCTTTCTTCTTCATGGATGATGATCTTGATGTCATTCCACAATTCTTCTGGTTTTTGGTCATTGGTGTCCAATGCATCAAATCTATTCTTAATATGGTCTCTAAATTCAGGATGGATAAAATCAAGGTCATATTTTGGCTCTCATGAACTTGTTTTAATTATCTTTAGCTTCCATTTGAACTTGCATGTAAGCAGTTGATGGTATCTTTCAGTCAGCTCCTGGCCTTGTTTTGTCTGAAGATATTGAGCTTCTCCATTACTTCTTTCCACAGATGCAGTCAATCTGATTCCTGTGTATTCCATCGGGCAAAATCCATGTGTGTAGCTACGATTTATGTTGTTGAGAAAAGTATTTGCAATGAAAAGTCATTGGTCTTGCAAAATTCCAGCATATGATCTCCAGCATCATTTCTACCATCAGGGCCATATTTTCCAACTACTGGTGATTCTTCTTTGTTTCTAACTTTTGAATTCTAATCACCAGTAATAATCAACATATTTTGATTGTATGTTTGGTCAATTTCAAACTGCAGAAGTTGGTAAAAAATCTCCAATATCTGTGCCTTTGGCTTTGGTGGTTGGTGTGTAAATTTGAATATAGTAGTATTAATTGGTCTTCCTTGCAGGCAGATGGATATTATACTATCACTAACAGCATTGTGCTTCAGGATAGATCTTGAAACATTTTTTGTGATGATAAATGCCACACCATTCCTCTTCAATTTGTCATTCCCAGTGTAGTAGATCATATAGTAGTCTGATTCAAAATGGCCAAAACCCATCTATTTCAGCTGACTAATCTAGGATATCAATCTTTATGTGTTCCATTTCATTTTTGACAACTTCCAATTTTCCTAGATTCATATTTCGTACATTCCATGTTCCAATTATTTATGGATGTTTGCAACTGTTTCTTCCCATTTTTCATTCACAACACATCAGCAATTATAGGTCCTGAAAGCTCTATGCCATCCACATCATTAAGGTCATCTCTGTTTTGAGAAGCAGTTTGTCCTCAGTCATACTTTGAGTGCCTTCTAATCTTAGGGGCTCATCTTTTGACACTATATCAGACAAAGTTTCAAGACTATTCATAAAGTTTTTCTAGTATATCAGACAGTGTTTCACAGCTATTCATAAGGTTTTCAATGGCCAATTATTTAAGAAGTAGATGGCCCCTTCCTTCTTCCAAGTCTGTTTTTGTCTGGAAGCTCCACTGAAACCTGTCCACCATGGGTGACCTTGCTGGTATTTGAAATACTGGTGGCATAGCCTTCAGCCTCACAGCAACACGCAAGCCACTACAATATGACAAAGTGACAGATGAGTGGTGGAATGCATTGCTAGTGAGGAGAAATTTGAAATCCTAAGACAGTATTTCTCAAAGGGTGTGACACAGAGCACCTACATTAGAAAACGTGCTGAGCTGGTTAAAATACAGATTCCTGTCTCACCACCTGTGTTGTTGTTGTTGTTATGTGCCGTCGAGTTGGCCCCGACTCATAGCAACCCCTCCTTGGGTTTCCGAGGCAGTATCACTACAGAAGTAGGATTGCCCAACCTTCCTTCCGAGGAG
>NW_006921597.1:5753825-5754996 GCF_000298275.1 Orycteropus afer afer
TTTTTTTTTCTCTAAAATAACATCATTTAATAGCAATCTTAGAAACTACTGTTTTGACAGGTGTACTATGTGTTAGATATAGTCATAAGCACTTTGCATATGTGTCATGGAAAAATTGTGCCTGGGAAAATGTTTTTTTTCATTAGTGAAGATCCCTACCCTGTGTCTCATCCCTCTTATCTAAGATGAGTGATCTTAAGAAGAGTCCTTTGTTTTGCTTGCTGAGTGGGGCCATGGGCGTGGAGTTGCCAAACAGAGGCTGAGAAAGTGCAGCATTGCTCTGTGTAAGAAAAAGAATAGAAAGTGTCCTGGGCTCTCTGTTGTTGTTGTTGTTGTTGTTTTTATGTGCCATCAAGTCAGCCCTGACTCATAGCAACCCCTCCTTGGGTTTCCAAGGCAGTATCACTACGGACGTAAATTGCCCAACCATCCTTCCGAGGAGTGCCTGGTGGGTTTGAACCTCCAGCCTTCTGGTTAACAGTCAAGTGCATTAGGCACTATGCTACCAGAGCTCCCCCTGGGTTCTCTAGAGAAATAAAACCAGTGAGATAGATAGATATATACAGAGAGAGAGAGAGAATTTACTACAAGGGATTGGCTCACATCATGATTGTAGGGACTGACAAATTCAAAACCATCAGGTGACAGATTAGAGATTTCTGAAGGCTTGCATCTCAACATCTATAGGTCAGGTGATAGGAGGAGTGAAGAGCGGAGAGAGTGAATTCTGCCAAAATATCTATATATAGTCTGGAGGCAACCCACATACTGAGGAAAATCTTTCAGCTGATTGATTTATTACAGTAGATTACATCATGGAAAGTGATTACACTACATTCCATAACATCAACTAGTCTAGTATTTGGGTAAACCACTGGGAACCATAGATTAACAAGTTGACACATAAAAATAATTACAAAAAGAAACCTTGGGAGTTCAGGCAAGATGACAGGCTGCACAGACCCTCTTCAACAAAGAAAAGGGAAACCAATTAACACAGACACAGAAGAGAATCCTGGACCCCTGAGCCTTGAAGGGGAGGATATAGAAGTGGACCAAACCCCAACTAGCAGAAGAATTTGCATGAAAATACCAAAAAAGGAGACAGACGGAGCTGTGGTCTGGCAGTGATCCTGAGTGATCCTGATGCCACAGACAGCTTGGAGATTCC
>NW_006921597.1:5762808-5784586 GCF_000298275.1 Orycteropus afer afer
TGGAATACTATGCAATGCTAAAGAATAATGTAGAATCTGCAAAACACCACATAACATGGATGAACTTGGAGGACATTATGCTGAGTGAAATAAAAGGATAAATATTGAATTAGTCCATCATTGTAAAAGTTAAGGAAAGGTTTATCTATAGAATGAAATTTCTTTGTTGGTTACCAGGGGTGGGAAGGAAGGGGAGTGAATGCTGTCAGATAGATAGAGATAAGTATGGATTTGGGTGAAGAGAAGGGCACTGTACAAAATGTGAGTGACCAATATGGCACCATTGAGGATGAGAAAGACATAGGTATATGGGAGGTACAGACAACAAATATGAACCCTTTTGCACATACAGTACTGCGTTGTCAGTGAAGGCAAGCGTGAGTGTATGGGTGGATAGATGGGTAGACAGGCTGAACGATTTAGTATGTCCATGAAATTGATAATGTATCCAAGAACATATATAGGGCTGGCAGACAATGGTCCTGTAAGTTTATGTGAATGATCAGAATTCACAGGTGTATAGTAGAGTTGACAAGGGGAAAGTTGTGGTCACTGCTTGGTCACAGCCAGCTACCCAGAGAGACTGATTAGTTGAACCTGTGGGCTTGGGACCATAGTCACAGGGGACATCAAGCTCAATTGGCATAACATACTATACAAAACATTGTTCCACCTCCTACTTTGGTGAGTAGCAACTGGGATCTTAAAAGCTAGCAAGCTGCCATCTAGATACAATGATGGGTCTCTCCTCATCCAAAGCCAAGAAGAATGAAGAAAACCAAAATTCATGGAAACAATTAGTCCTAGTGACTGGTACACCATCTGATCAGCAGCCTATACAACTATGAAACCATAAGAACTAGATGGTGCCTGGCTACCACTGTCATCCACTTGGAAGGGGATCTATGTAGTAGACCCTTCATAGAGAGGGAGAACAATGTGGAACAAAACTCAAAATCATTTGGAGAAAAAAAGAAAAGGTGGGGACCAGGTTTGATGGTCCGATAGGGCCTGGTGGAACCACTGAGACTATGGCCCCTAGCTGCCCTTCAGGTCTGGAATTGAACCCACACCTGTGGTTTCCAGCCAAACCAAATACAAGCATATGAGTTGAACATTTACCTCAAGTAGATACACTCCTTGGAGAGAACAATCATGTGAGAATGAAGGACTGCTTATATACAGGGAGACAGCTCAGGGGGCAGGAGTGTATGGAGGGATGGACACAGGGAAGAGGTAACTATGGGGAGGAAGTGGGAGGGGAGCTGTTGCATTGTGGTAAACTGTGGTCAACGACATGAAACAAAGTATATGTGAACTGCTGTAAGGAAAGTGAATTTGCTCTGTAAATCTTCACCCAAATCACAATAAAAAAAAGAAAGAAAGAAAGAAACCTTGGGGTGGTCTAGGGTAGGGCCTTGGTGGATAGGTGACGCCAAGGGGGAAAGGAAAATCTAAAGTGTCCTGAAGAGGGACACTGAGGAGACAGGAATGATGAAATAGTGAGGGCTCAGAGGGGAAATCTTGGGAATTACCAGGGATGTTTAAAGAGGATTTTATGAATTTTTGTCATGTACCTTGTAATGTAAATCCTCTTCCTCCCTCCCCATCAAGATTTAATGAATATTATCTTTTGGGATGCTATGATGCATCAAGTTCTGCTGCAAAGGGGGCACAGGTCAAGTGCAGAGATTTTGCAGTCACCTCCATCTTGCACCTCCATCAACACATTTAAGCTAATGGCAAATCCACAGAGGCTGCCAACTTTATTCTCTCAGGACCATCTTTCTCATCTCCCCTCTCTCTCCCACTTGAACCCCTTATGGCTTTTACAGGGTCTGTGTGGTAATTTTATTTATTGCCTGAGTGTTTTCTAGGCAGAGAATCTGGAATTAGAGTGACCTTTAACCTACAGCAGCTGCTGATTTATCCCAGGATCTGTTAGAGTCTGGTCCAGATGTTGATGTCCCTGACATGAAGCCATTTAATTTGAAGTTGGCTCAGCTGGAAAATTAGGTTAAGGAGTTTTATAGTCATCATACAAGGCAGAAATTTTACACTTTATTATAAACCCAAAGTGTTAGCAGTATAAACCACAATTCAAAGAAGTTGAAATTCTGGACCAGGCAATACTGAGCTGTATCTGGATGAAAGCTAAAAGGGAGGAAGGGAGGAGGCAAATCCAGTTGTTCTTAGAAAAGAGTCACTACTGG
The DNA here is from genome assembly GCF_000298275.1 of Orycteropus afer afer. Classification (NCBI taxonomy): domain Eukaryota; kingdom Metazoa; phylum Chordata; class Mammalia; order Tubulidentata; family Orycteropodidae; genus Orycteropus; species Orycteropus afer. The sequence goes on from NW_006921597.1 coordinate 5,765,022, forward strand.
GGCCTCAAGAATGCCTGTCAGAATCTGTAAAGAGATGACAGGTGTGTGGAGAGTCTCAGTGTAGCCCAGATGAAAAAAGGGAACCATCCCCTAGCTCAAAGAAAGAGCTCATAAATTCGTTCCTCAACTCTGTCCTGAGCTCTGGGATTGCTACTGCTGATTAATTGCCTGCCAGGTCAAACTTTCCATCATTAGGTGGTCTAGGATATCTGTCAGAGTCCCTAACCTATTTAGTGCTATGTCAGGGGCTCACAGTTCTCACCTTGTACTGGAGTCCTGCCAGAAGGTAGTGGTTGCTGCTATGAGGAGCAGTTAACTGTGTTGGAAGGAGACATTCCCCAAGTTTAGGTTCATCATTGGAATACTGGGCATCTGAGGTGAGGATAAACTTGGGGGTGAAACAGAGACCGGGATGGAAAGCACTCTTCACTGGGCCCATGAGGGCTCCCTCCCCATTTTAATGATGTGCTGTCAGACTCTGGGCAAATTTGGAAGCTCAGGGTCCTCTTTGTGTTTAGTGCTTTAGGAGAAACAAGAACGGACTAGGACTCATTTGGGAAAGAGCATATAACCTCATGATGGGAGGAAACAGATTGCTAGAAGTCTTGGCAGAAATTTCAGGAGAAAGGGGTAATGAGAAGTAAAGGATATAACAAGATCTTTCAAATACCAAAGATGTAAAAAGCGGATCAGACTTGTTCCATGGATCCAAGGGAAAGTCAGAGTTCAGTGAAACTGAAGTAAAAAAGAGGTTGATTTTTAGGTATATTTTCAAAAATCCAATACCTGGGTCTGAACAATCCAGCAGTAGTGGTCTCCTGTCTATAGAATTGCCCAGATAACCACTCAGTCTGTGTACTGAATGAGGTGTGGTTTCAAACATTGGATGGAGATTTTCCTTAAAGGATGTTAAAAAAGAAAATAAACTAAATCAGTTTCCATCAAGTTAGTCTCAACCATGTGTGTCATAGCAGAGCTGTGCTCCATAGGGTTTTCAATGGCTGATTGTTAGCAAGTAGATTGCAAGGACTTCTTCCAAAATGCCTCTGGGTGGACTTGACTGTCCAATCTTTTGGTAAGTAGCCAAGTGTGGTAGCCATTGCATCACACAGGCACTAAAAAAATCTCTTTATGATCCCTTAATAAAGTCCCTCAAATCTCTGGTCCTAGGTCCTAGGAAGATGGGGCAATCTACTTCCATAGTGATACTGCCTCAGAAACCCAAGGAGGGGTCGCTATGAGTCGGGTCCAACTCGACGGCACATAACAACAACAGTAACAACAGGCTCAAGCCTACTCTTTAAATGTTTTCTGCCTCTTATGTGAAACTGTTTATGCCTCACTCTGATCATTTGATAAATTAAGACAATAAAACCTCTTTCACTGAAATAGTGAGAAAATGTGAAGGTATCATGGTTCAATGCTTCGAATCTTTTAGAATGACAATTAGTGTCTAAATGCAAAATATGTTTTTCATATAATTCTATTAAGGGACAAGTTAGGCAAATTATGCAGACTGAAAAAAGAATTGGATAGTGTGGCTATTTTGAAATATTTACCACAATTCTAAAGCCAAGGAAGATGCAAGTTCCTGATTTTTCCCCTCTTGGATTTTGTGCATCTGGGTTTATTTATTCTGGGATAAATTCCCACTTCCTAACCCACAATTCTTCATGGTAACAAGCCCATTGCATCCACCCAGGACAAGCATCTGCACCTCAACCTTGTTCAAACTAGTGACTCAGAGGTTCTTTTCACACAGGGCTTGAGACTACAGAAACTATTGCTCTTTATGGACTGAACATATTCAGGTGGTGTTTGGATGAATAAAAGCATTAAGATAAAAATATTGACTATGGGGGGGGGGTGGAGTCACTCATTATAAAGAAGTATTGTCCACATTCGCCAAACATTTGTATTTGGTGGAGAAACATCTGAGTGCTCAATTGAATTTTTCTTTTCAATTGGAAGTTTTGGTATCATGTAGACCCATCTCAGTCAAGACTTGGAGGGAAAACTTGGCAGAGAAAAAGACAGAATGACTTAATGCTGGCATAACAGTCTAAAAAGAATAAGTATTTTTCGTTTATGATTGTCATAATGTTAGGAGACGCCAGAGAAAAATCATTCTTCTAAATAAGTCAGTGAGTAATGGCCAGGCAGCAGAAAGTAATGAACTAAACTCTTAGACGTCTTTCACGATTCAGGCATATGATTGGTAAATTAGGCAGCCATAAAAATGCAAAGTAAGATGAATCGTAAATCATTTTAGCAGGTATTTGGAAATCCTGAACCCACAGAGATTAGTAGAAAACAATAACCTACAATCTTAAGCATGAAAAAGTATTGGAGGAAACCACTTGCAATCTTTGCAAAAGCTAATGGAGAATGGAGAAAAATCCCAGAAATCTGGCTCAAAATAAATGCTATTAGATGAGGCTGGGAAAGGGGGAAAGGAATTTTGAATATTATTCTTCCTTAAAACACAGCTCTCTAATGCTGAGGATGGATAAGCCCTGCCCCCTGCAGGCCTGTAAGATAAAACATAAAACTAAACCAGTTGCTCTGAGTTGATTCTGACTCCTGGCAACCAGAGGTTATGTCAGAGTAGAATGGAGCTCCATCTGGTTTTCAGTGGCTGATTTGTCAAAGGTAGATCACCAGATGTTTTCCGTGGCACCTCTGGGTGGACTCAAACTTCCCACGTTTTGGTTAGCAGCCACATGTGTTAAGTGTGCCATACAGGGAGTCAGGCCTCTAAGAAACCAAAGAACCAAACTCACTGTCGATGAGTCAGATCCGACTCATAGGGACCACTCTTTGGGTTTCCGAGGCAGTATCACTACGGAAGTAGATTGTCCAACCTTCCTTCCAAGGAGTGGCTGGTGGGTTTGAACCGTCAGCCTTCTGGTTAGCAGTCAGGTGCCTTAGGCACTACACCACCAGACGGGTTAGGAGAGCAGTGTGCTCAGTAAATGTATTTCAAGGGAGAATGAAACTCTTAAGACTTGAGAATTAGATTGGCATTACAGTTGTGCAGCTTTATTCAGAGCTGGGAAATGTATAACATTATTCCTTCTTTATTATAATCCCACCCCCTTTCCTTGTCTTCCAACACTACTCCCAGGTTAGTACTTCCATTCCATTCCTAAGGCAAGAGCCACCTTAGGGATATGATCTGCTTCCTGTATATGAGGAGAAGCCTTGTATCCTTTCCACCCCTGGTCTGGAAGATGGGAACCGTGAGTGATAGTTTCTATCATACCCTGGCCTGCCAATTATACACTTAACTCTTCTGGATTTGATTCACCAGCTGTGGAATGGACATGTTGAATAATATTTAATAATCATATCCAACTATAAGATGTTATAATCCACAAGAAGAAATTTGTAGATGGATAAACATAATTTGAAATTTTTAAATGCACTTTCAAAGGAATGTTTCTGAATAAAAGGCAAGAGCAACACAGGATATAAACACCATCATTAAGACAGGCATTGAGTTATGTGTAATCGGTAGAGAAACATGGAGGAAAGCACCAGACCTAGTGTTTTTAAAAATATGTTAGTGGGACAAGCAGAGGGTACCAAGCTAGAAGAAGCAGATCTGTGTGTGCAGGCAGTGAACACATGAGTGGTATTACAAGACTGTAGAAATATGAGTGGGAGAGAATGAAATAGAATTCCACTTGGAAAAAATGCAAAGTAATGCATTTGGGAGCAAGTAACCAGCAAAGTTCTGTGGCAACAGAATCAGCTGGAGACAGAATCGTCATGCCAGTGAATAGAAGATGGATGATTTTTGCAGCCCTGGAGGCCACATTTGGCATTCTGAATTCAAATCTCTCCCTTTCAAAGTAAGGGATGAAAAAGAATAATGAAGAAGAGGCTAATTATTAGAATTAGAAGTAAAGATGGATCATATACAAAGAAGATTTTAGAATTTCACAGAATGGTCTGGCTAGTATCAGGCTGCAACAGGAACAGAAAGCATTGTGGATCCCGCTTTATAAGTCATCATAGAGTCAAGAAATGGTTGAGAAGGAAGGGACCTCAGAAACCTAGTCCACCCTCCCCTCCTATTTTACAAATATAGCCAGGCCTCAAATGGTTCAGAAAAGAATGATGTTTATTAAAGTATTTAACTCAAACAATAGAAGCAAATATGAAATTTGGAGACCTCTTATTTAGCTCATAATCCAGTGTTCACTGAATATGGCATCACTTTTCATGTATCGTTGTCTGTACATATAAATTCATTCTGTCTTTGTTCTGGCCCCCTTCCCGTAGGTCCCCCTCCCTGGTCCTCCTTTCTCTAGTAAATAACCCCCTTCTGGCCCACATCTCCACCTGAAATTGCTGCCCCTCCTTCACTTCACATGGGACGACTAGGAGAAAACTCCCTTCAGAAATCTTTCCCCTTCCATCAGGGTTAGTTTTCCCTCCTATCTGTCGTCTTGGGCCTTTTACTTTTAAACTTCCACTATGGCAATGATCAAGGAGCCCTGGTGGCACAACAGTTAAGTGCTTGACGGATTGATGGTTTGAACCTACCCCATGGCCCTATGGGAGAAAGACCTGGCAATCTGTTTCCATATAGATCACAATCTAGAAAACCATATGGGGCAGTTCTACTCTGTCACATGGGGTCACTATGAGTCGAAACAACAACATGGCAATGATCACACTGTGTTAAGTCTTTTTGGCCAGGCTTTCCTACCAGTACATCCTGAGGACAGAGATGGTGTCTCAGCCATTTTTGTAATCCCATCATTTATCACAAGGCCTAACATAAATAAATTACCTTTTCCATAAATTGTAAATAAATTAAATATTCTGTTTTGTCCCCATTATTCAGTTTCTAAATGCATGAACCACCTCTAGGTTGTTTATGTCCTCATAAAGTTTTGACCTCAGAAGTAATATAGGCAGCTGGATGCAAGTTGATCAACACTAAGAATAGCAGAAGCAACTTCTCTCTTTAGAGGTGCATGGTTGGGAGGATTTTATTTGTATGTTTGTCTGCTTGTGCCACAGAGGGACTCTGGGCCTCTAAGAAGCTCATGAAAAAGAATAGTGTGCTCAGTATCCATATTATGCTATTGGCCTCTGTTTAGCTACATAATAACTAAAACCACTCTACAAAGCATGTGTTTGAGGACTATTTCATGATATTCTATAACAAGTAACAAAAATAATTAATACCATATACTCCAGCAATCCCAACTCTAGGTGTATACCTAAAAGAATTGAAAGCACTATTCATAATAGCCAAAAGGTACAAACAACTCAGTGTCTATGAACAGATAAATGGATAAACAGAATGTGTTAGATCACACAATGGAGTGTCACTTGGTCATAAAAAGAAATGTTGCAACACAGGTGAACCCTGAAAACACTGTGGTGAGTGAAATAAGACAATTGCAAAAGGACAAATACTGTAGTGTCCCACTTGTATAAAATAGGCAAATGTGTAGATACCAAAGTATATTAGTGGTTAACAGAGATGGTATGGTAGTTAAGTTTGCATGTCATCTTGGCTGGGCCTAGTTGAGTGGCTGGGCAGCTGGATGTAGTTATTCCCCATGATGAGAATGGTAATCAACTCCACGGTGTAATCTACTGTGAGTAGCCACCTTAGGGATATGATCTGCTTCCTGTATATGAGGAGAAGCCTTGGGGAATGGTTTCTAGCTTATGGCATGCTTGAAACCTGCATGTAGCCATGTCATAGTTCAGCAGACTACCATGCTCTGCCAACCTTGGGACTTCCAATGGCCTTGAATGGTCTGCTATGTGATTTGGTATCACTGGGACTGTGCCTTTTTACTTGTCAACTTTGGACTTGTCAGACTCAGCAGCCAGCAGCTATCTTGAGCGAAGAAAAGCTTCCAGCTTCAGTGGTCCAGGAGCAGGAGGCAGAGCTGAAGCCCAAGGTTGAGGGGCTTTCATCCAGCCCCTAGAGCTTGGCACTTTGAACTTGGACTTAAAGCCTCCAAAATTGTAAGAGAATAAACTCCTGTTTGTTCAAGCTATTTCATTTGTGGTATATTCCTGTCAGGGCAGCACTAGGTAACCAGAAGAGATGGGAAGGAGGGAGAAAGAGGAAGTCTTACCTTAGAGGGTACAGAGTTTTTTATTAACGATGGTAGAATAATTTGGAAATGGACAGTGGTGGTGGTGGTTGGACTACTAAGTTGTAAATGTAAAAGGCATTGAATTGGCAAGTGTTGTGTATATATACTTTACCACCATAAAATAATTTTTTAAATAAATAAGCTAAAACTGCCTACAACTTAGCCAAATCTGCAAGTAATGTGTAGGCCTTATACAGACATTTCCCACCTTCCATTTTCACAGTGATAAGCCTCCACTGCTCATCTGGCAGCTGTAGCCAGCCCTGTCAGGAGAGAATCCTGAGGGGCACCAGCCACAGCATGAGGAAGTATGCTTTAGTAAGAGGAGCTTTTCTTCACGATGTTCCCATTCACTGAATATGAGAAGCAGTGTGGGAGGGAAGTTGAGAGAAGGCAAAAAGTTATTTTAAATATGAAAATCACCCCAGATACAGGGAGAATGTGTATAGCCAAAGGGACACTTAGAAACATGGTTCTGTCATTTCATTGTTGTTGTTGTGGAGTTGATTCCAACTCATGGTGACCCCATGTGTGCAGAATAGAACTGCTCCATAGAGTTTTCAAGGCTGTGACCTTTTGGAAGCAGATCGCCAGGCCTCAGGTGGAATTAATCCACCAATCTTTCAGTTAGTATTTGAGCGCTTAACCATTTGCGCCACTCAGGGACTTCTCATTTCATTAGAACCACTTAAAATTAAGAAGAGCAGGTTGTGAGCTGTCCATCACCCATATGGAGTAGTCAGGCCTCTGAATGAATGTGAATTTCCTCACTTGACAAATGGGGATTGAGTGTCTGTTAGCTAACATTTTTCCTCTAATTACTAATTATACCAGAGAAAGGGGCTTTATGGCCAGAGTCCTGGAAATGTGAAATTTGATCATTAGAGATTTGCAGTAAAGATGGAAGATTGATGTGTGACGTCAGACAGCTGGCAAGGAAGCCCCTTGGCCAGGAGGCCAGCAGCTGCTCATGGTGGATTTGACAGGGTGGGGGAGAATCCAGGAAGGGGGGATCAGAAAAGAATCTGGGAGAGGAGAGATAAGGAGAATCATGTTAACAATTTTGCTTACCCCTCCTTCCCTTTCTGTCATTTCAGATAAGAATATATTAATCCTCTGAGTTTGAGCCTATAACCAACAGGTGGCAAGGCCTATTCCTGCACAGAAGGCAGCTGCTGAGAGTGAGGAAAGGTGCCAGGAAAGGGAGCTTCAGGTGGGAATCTGTTCAGAGCAATTAACCTTCACCCTGATACACACCCCATCCGGCTTCCACTCATCATATGAGACCACCACCCTGAGGGACATACACTCAGAACACTCCCTCAGATGTTGCTATTGGGTACTCTCATGTCAATTCTGACCCATAGTGACCCCAAGTGACAGAGAAGAACCTCCCCACAGAGTTTTCTAGCTGTAATCTTTATGGGAGCAGGTCACCATGTCTTTCTCCCTTGAAGTTGCTGGGTGGATTCGAATGGCCAACATTTTGGTTAGCAGCTGAGTGCTTAAATGTTATACTACCAGGAATTAAAAATGGTAGTCCAATGACCAGCTGCAGTGGAATCCTCTGATGGTCTGGTTAACAATGCAGATACCTGGGCCCCACCGCAGACCTCTCAAGTCTGGATTTGTATTGGTGGGGTACTCCACTCCCCCTGTCACTTTCTATCACCCAGTTTATGTTCTTCATCATACTTATCACTACCTGAAACGATAGCATCCATTTATTTGTTTTCTATCTTCTCCATGTTAGTGTGTTTTGGATCTCTAGTGCCGCTAAAACAGAAATACCACAGATGGAGGGCTTAACAAACAAGGATTGATTCTCTCACAGTTTAGGATACTAGAAGTCCAAGTTCAAAGTGTCAGCTCCTATGAGCTGGATGAAGGCCCTTCATCCTTGGGCTTCAGTTCAGCCCACTAGAGCTGGAGGCTTTTTCTGAGTTTTTCTGACTCATACAGCTGCTGTCTGTTGAGGCCGATGAACCCAAGATTAACAAGTAAAATGGCACAGTCCCAACATTAGAAAGCAACAGGGAAGCCCATTAGTTCAAGTTCAGAAACAGTCCCAGGGTCAGCAGGCACTATGGCAGGCCACCAATGACTTGGCCAAATGCAGGATCCAGAAGTGCCAAGAAGTTAGACAGCTTTCTCAAAGCTTCTCCTTATGTAATGGAAATAGGCCACATCCCAAAGGTAACTAATTAGCTGCTCACAGCTGATTACATCACAATCAATCTCATCATGGAGAATACTGCATCCAGCTGTCCAGCCACTCAAAACTACGGCCCAGCCAAGATGACACACAAACTTAACTACCACACTCATGCATGCTCCAAAGGAGCAAGGACCACCTACATACAACAAAACCTAGCCCATAAACCAAAACCAAACCCATTGCTGTCAAATCGATTCCTACCCATGGCAATACCACATGTTACACAGTAAACCCATGCTCCATAGGGTTTTCTTGACTATAATCTTTATGGAAGCAATTTATCAGGTCTTTTTTTCCATGGAGCCACTGAGCGAGTTTGACCAACCAAACTTTAGGTTAGTGGCTGATTGCAATCTACTTGTGCCACCCAAGGATCTCTCACCCAGCACAAAGGAGGGGCTCAATAAATATTAGTTGAATGAGTGAATAGATGAATTGAAGGGAGATGGGGAAGAAGGAAGGAAGTTTAGTGAATAATAAAGCCTAGCCATTTCCCAGTTCCTATACTCTGGGAATCCTCTGGCAGTGTAAGTCCAGGTGGCAGCCAACAGAGAAGGAGGTTGCTCAACAGGAGGTGTTAAAAATAACAATAAAAGACTGAGGATCTTATGGAAGTCATCAACCCTTAATGCACCCCCACACACCCAAACACACACAATGGACTCGTGCAGAGAAACATGTCTACCACCAAACCTCTAGCCTCTACCAGCACCCAGGCAGAATGCATGGACACCCTCCCTCCTTCCACAATTTATCTCAAGACAGCCTTTAATGAGCACTTGGTGTTATTCTTAAGTTACACCTAAGACATCAATATGAGGTCATCATCGCCTCTCCTGATTTTATAAACACAAAACTCCAAAAGTAATGACAACTTATTGTAGCATAGGTCACAACACAGAAAGAATGAAAAATGTGGTTAAAATCTATCCTTCCTGACTCATAAATCTGTATCTCCCAAAAGAACTGCTTCCTCCATTATCTCCGATGCTCATTCTTAAAGTCACTGTAATGTCTGCAAATGACAAAAAGGGTAGGAGTCTGTAGCACTGTCCCATTTTGAGTACTGCACATTGACACTTCATTTGTGACTTTTTTCTACTTTTATACAGTAAGGTTCATAATATGGACAATACTATCTATGAAAGTCACTAGAGTACTCACAGGATACTAAAACATAATACCTTTAGAGACACATTCTATTAAATAAGTCTTAGAATTACCACTCCCATGTAATAAATGCAATCTTCAAATACTTTGAGAGTCTTGCACAAATTGTGAAATAAGAAAATCACTGACTTTTAGAACTGGGAGAAATCTGAGGAATCGAGTAACCCAAGTCTTCCCTCCTCATCACATCATGGATGAGGAAATTAGATCCCAAAATTCCATATAACATGGGAAGCAATGTGGCCATAATTCCCATTACAGACAGTCTCCAGCTTATGGACATCTGATTTACAGGTAACTCCTACTTGCCCTTTAATATTATTAGCTCTTACATTGGACTGACTGAACCAAGCCCTGCTTGCAACAAATTCTTCATCACAATTACCTTTGCTTGCTGCATGTGCAGCTTTTAAATCATTGACAATGCTTTCAGCTTTTTCTTGCATTAAAATACATAAGAATAATATGCACCTGTTCTGATTTACCTATTCAATTCTTAAAGAGACAGGAGTAGATTTTGTTTGTACCCCAGGGATTGCATATACTTGTTTACAGGACTGTTTGTAACAACTTTGAGCACCAAGGAGGGCTCTTTCTTTCTTTTCCACTACTGACTAATTAGCTACTAATTCTCTGTTATCCTGAGGCTTTGGGCTGCCTTGGCAAGGTCTGTGTGTCTTTTGCCACTGTATCTATGTTCCCTTGCTCCTCCAAGCAGCTACATTCATACAGTGGCCAAAGTGTCATAGTGGATATAAGTTCATGAAGACTATAAGGGGATTCTTATTGGGAAGTTTAGATGTGACTGAGCCATTATGTTTGAGCTCACTTCTCTTAGAAACCTGTGTAGGAAATGCCTCCACTCTGATGAATTGGAGGAGTAGTTTCCAGCCTTGCTTCTGAAAGGGTGATGCTCACTCCATTCGCTCTGCACAGGGCCTCTCCCACAGCAGCTCTGACACCATTGCCTCCTCAAGGATAGGTCCCTGGGTAGTGCAAACAGTTTGAGCTTGACTTTGTACCTAAAGGTTGGTGGTTCTAACCCACCTAGAAGGGATGCAAAAGAAAAGCCTGGAGTTCTGTGTCCATTATGATTACTGTCAAGAAAATCCTGTGGAGCAGTTCTGCTTTGTCATACATGGTGTCATCATGAATTGGAATCAACTCAATGGCAATGGGTTTTTGGTTTTTCAAGGACAGGAAAACTAGAAATATTTTTCCTCCTTATTCATACAGGGAATTCCTCTTCATTCCTCAGCGTTCAGCTCATCGGTAAGCACCTCTGTGATGCTTTGTCAAAGTCCCCTATGTCATCCCACTGAAGGAACGAATCTCTTCTTGTGCTAGTGTTACACTTCGCACATTCCCCAGTGACTGTCCTATCCGCTGGGGTTCTAATTATTTGCTGTACATGTCTATTTCCTCAGTAGACTGTACTTCTCTCCAGAGCAAATTTTCTTTACCTTTGTAGACCTTTCTCCCATCCACCCACTCCCCACCCCACTCCACCCCAAGTTCAATTTTAAAGCCCAGTACATCAAAGATATGTAGAAAACAAAAGGAGGGAAGTTAAGTGGCCTACCCAAAGTCACAAGTAATTCAGCATCAGAGTTTCAATGTTCAGCACAGAATTCAGTCCTAAACAAGGGTGCCATCATACTTATTTGATTATCCAAAAAGAGTGGCACATATTTTCAAGAATGATTTTACTACTAAAGAAATGAAGAAAATACAGCCCATGCCAGTTAAGTCTTAAGTATGATTAGAAAATGGCTTATGGGCTCTATCGATGCTTTAAATCAGGATCATTTTCAGGTCTAATAGAAATTACACGGCTGCTTTGGCTTCACAAGGAGGCAGGTCTGAGCTCATCAGCCTTGGGAATGCCATCTGAGATGCCAAGACAAAAACAAAGGAACGCAATCGATTAGGACTCTCATGTCAAACCAGTCCAAGGCTGTGAGGCTGCTGAGATGAGATGGGATTGGAATCCTAGCCACAGGCTTAATTGCTTTGCAAGAGGCCACAGCTGTTGCTGCAGGGAAGCTGGGGGCAAAATCTTATTTTCTCTCTTTCAACTTTCTGCTGACCTTGTTAAAGATTGTTTCTGAGTTTCCTGGTGCCCACATCTGTCCCAAATGGTTCTTTCTTTAGTATCCTGTATCTTGTCTTTACTTACCATTATATGTCCTGCACTTCATATAGCATTTGGAATGTGGTACTTGCTCAATAAATAACTATTTCATTCCTCAATTAATTAAACCACCAAAGTTAGTGTTTTTAATAAGAAATGATAGCTTTGTAGCACACAAGAGACATGTTTCTTTATCTTTTCAACAAAGATTTCCCTTGGTCCCTTCAGTAGAACACAGGAATATGACCAAAGAAATTCTTGTCAAGCCTATTTTATTTTGCTTTTCTAATGACAACCAATCTCTGAATAATTAATGACTTGTCATGCATATGCAACCTACCCTGGCCCTTGAAATAGCTGAAATGACCAAAGACCTTACAGGAGAGTGACATTTATGGACTTTGGTAGAAGTTGAGCCCATGGGGTAAGATCCAGAGAGTTACTGGCTTAAGTGGTGTTAAGGAGTGGCTATGATTGGAAAATGAAAGGAAATAGAATCCCCTCACAGAATCAAGAATAGCCAGGCTTCATCCTAAAATAAACAGGCCAAAGGAGCATGGGTGGCAATGGCTTAATCCTCAAACCTGTTTGTCCCTGTATTTCACTTAGGTTTCAAAACATTTGTTTCTGCCTTCTATCTGTAGCCTTAGGCCCAAACACGTTTTTAAATTTTTCTGCCCTTGATATTAACAAATCTATTGAATCTATTTTGAATCAAAAACTCAGTAGGGTAGGAGGGAAAACCACTAGTTCACAAAGAATATTTTTGATGACTTTGATTCTTCTTTGTTGTTAAAGGATTTCTACCTCTTTGTAAGTTTGGAATCTAGGGTCATCTTTTCCTTGTGAACAAACAATATATATTTTTAGTTTTTCTTATAACATTTTCACAATATGAGAATATTTTATACCTTTTCCTCTAAATCCTCCTCCTGGATCAAAGAAAGTGATTGGTTTTACCTAGTGCCTCTAAATGTCACAGGAACTCCAATGGTTCGCAACACTTTCTTGGATATAATACACTTGAAACTTGGAGGAAAGGAATCTATTCCTGAAAATTATGTCCTTCTAGAAGTCTTTTATTATTATACAGACATATGTAATATCTAAGGAGCCCTGGTGGCACAATGGTTAAGCTGCTAAACAAAAGGTCAGTGGTTTGAACCCACCAGCTTCTCCATGGAAGAAAAGACCTGGAGATCTGCTCCTGTGAAGATCACCCACTTTCATCAAGTTGATTCCGACTCATAGCAACCCTATAAGACAATGGAAGTGCCCTATCGAGTTTCCAAGGCTGTAAGTCCTTACAGAAGCAGACTGCCCTGTCTTTCTCTGGCAGAGGGGCTGGTGGGTTTGAGACACCAACCTTCTGGTTAGCAGCCCAATACTTTAGTCACAGCACTACCAGAGCTCAGCCTATAAAGATGTCTTGAAACACTATGGGGCAATTCTACTCTGTCATATAGGATGGTTGTGAGTTGGAACCATTACAATGGCACACAACAACAACATATATCTATATAATTTATTATACTTTAATAAATATAATTTATATATAAACATAAATTATTGCATATAGTGATAATATCTAGTTTATGGTCATATCCACCAAAGCAAACCCACTGTCATCGAGTTGATTTCCACTCATAGCAACCCCCATTGGGTCTCCAAGGTGGTAAATCTTTACGGAAGCAGATTGCTCCGTATTCCTTCTGTGGAACAGCTGGTGAGTTTGAACTACTAGTCTTCTGGTTAGCAGTCAGATGCCTCAGGCACTGAGCCACTGAGCTCCTATGGTCATACAAAGCTTTATACTTTACAAGTTATTCCATCACTTTTTGTCAATTTGATCCTCACAATTATCATATGAAGCATAGTTTAAATCCATTGTATAGATGAGAACATTTTAAGTTCAGCAAGCTTAAGCCACCTGCTAGAGATACAAAACTCATTTGAACCAAATTAGAACCCATATTTATTTTATTTGTAGAGGTTATATCCTCATAATTTCCAAACTCAAACGAAGTTGAGAAGATAGAAGATCTAAGCATCATGTGTTGCATCATTGTGTTCAAGCAGAGCAAGGAGTGGGAGAAGAAAATGGCTGTATTCCTGACTCAGTAGCCCTGATGGGAACTTCAAATCCTATGATGGCAGCAGCATGTCTCAGAGAAAAGGTAGGGAGTTAGACAAGTAGAATGTTTAAATTTAATTATTTGTACTCTGAACTGTTGACATTTAGACTTGACCTCAAAAGCAATGGGAAAAAAAATCTTAACTATTGCTTACAGCTTGTGTTTCATCATGTCTCAGATCCCTGAGATCAACTGCAAGGCTCTGACTTTTCCACCTCTAGTTTTTGGTATTGTGTAGATACTCATTTTGAAGTGCCACCTCCTCTGACAGAACCTCACAGAGGAACTGTGAAATGGGGACTCTGGCCATTTGTGGCTATTAAAGGCCCGTGGTCCCTTTTACAAGAATTGGGTGATTAACATTCACAGTCTTGGCCTATTTCCAACACAGAGAAAAGAATTGTGCTTCAACATTGCCTGCCTGGCCCTGCAGTTTCCTTTAAGTGTCCAGCATAGAAATACAGTGCAGGTACTTAGAGCCTGGTGAGCATGGAGTTATTGTGAAAAATCCATTTTCACTATGTTTTAATTTCAGACATCTGAGGGCCACCTGGATACAGAAATCAAATTTACCCCTGCCTTCAAAGGAGGAGAGAATCAAGGCTTTAGGAATAATTTACTTCAATCCATTTTAATTTCATTTCCCTGGGCTGTTTTGTAAAACCAATACCTTTCTTCTCACTGTGAAAGACACTGGCCCTAGGCAAAGAGCAGAAGCATTTTCAGAACACCTAGCAGAGACCCACCTACTGCCATGGCTTCTCTTAGGTTGTGAATGGTAATTACAAGGCTAAAATATCACTTTCATATTTTAGTTTTGGGGTAACCACTGCCATCAAGTCAGATCCTACTCATAGCAAGCCCTCCTTGGGTGTCCAAAGCAGTATCACTATGGAAGTAGATTGCCCAACCTTCCTTCCGAGGAGTGGCTGGTGGGTTTGAATGGCCAGCCTTCTGTTTTGCAGTCAAATACCTTAGGCACTACGCCATCAGAAGCCCTAGTTTGGGGGTAGATAGCACAAATAGCACAAAATAAACAGCCTCATGACTTGTTATTGTTGCAATTGTGAGGAAGGGAAAGAGTAGGAGGAACAGGAAAGAAATTTCTCCAAATTTGGAACTCATTCAGATGTCATGTGTTTTGAATTTCAAATCTTCTGGTATTCCAGTTTGCATATCCTTGGAAAAAAGTGAATCATTCACAGTAAGACATATAAAATGGCTATTGGATATCAACTGATACTTATCTGAAACAGTGTGAGGTTGAAATCATCCAGAGTTCATAAATGAAGGGAAAACATAATGTTGAACATTGAAAGAACTTAAACATATTCCTAGAAATAAAGTAACTCCATGGCCATAATAAATAAGTGTTAATAGAAAAGCACATTCAACTCTAAGATTTTGACTTTGGAAAATAAGTGGTCTCTAGAAGAGGTTTTAATTTTATTTCTCAGTAGAAAGAGAAATAAGAAGGACTGATGGTAATTAGTCATGGGGTTAACTCCCCAGGCTTTTTCATTGCTAATATTTATGAAATGCATACAGAACACACATTGATCTAAAGTTAACAAATCTATATAGTTTTTGTTCTGTCTAAAGTAGTTTTTGAGAAGTAAGCATTTCTTAGCAATGGCTAATTTTCTAAATTAGTAAGTATTTTGTTCCCGGTTTTGTTCTCTTGTTCTGCTCTAACAGAAATACCACAGGTAGATAGTTTGAACAAATAGTTTCATTCTCTTATAATTTAGGAGGCTAGAAGTCTGAGCTCAAAGTGCCAGCTCTAGGGGCTGGGTGAAAGCCCCTCAACTTTGGGCTTTAGCTCTACCTTTTGCTCCTGGCCAACTGAAGCTGGAGGTTTCTCTTAACTCAGGCAGCTGCTGGCTGCTGAGACTGACAAACCCAAGGTTGACAAATAAAATGGTACAGTACCAAAATTATCAAGCAACATGGCAGGCCACTAGTTCAAATCCAGAGACAGTCCCAAGATCAGCAGGAAACATGGCAGGCTGCTGAATGAAGACTCAGCTACATGCAGAGTCTAAGAATGTCAAAAAGCTCAGAGACCTTTATCAAAGCTTCTCCTTATGTACTGGAAGCTGACTATGTCCCTAAGGCTCAACTGCTCACAGTAGATTCCACCATGTAGTTGATTACCAGTCTCATCTTGGGTAATAACTATATCAAGCTGTCCAGCCACTCAAAACCAGGCCCAGCCACGCTGACCCACAACCTTAACTACCACACTCCCTTACTAAGTATTTTCTTCATTTTGTTATGAAGTCATTCACATAGAATTTTCACAGGGCCTACAAAATGATATGTTAGGGGAAGATTACCCAATAAGCAAGATAAGCACAGGCTTACTTGTGCTTACTTACTAATCTGTAGTGAACAATTTCACATGTTTCTTATCACATCATGTGAAATTGTTTTATAGACATATAAAATGGCTACTGGACCATAATCTATAAAAAAACAAGAAAGTAGAGAGAACTTTAAGCACCAAAACAAGTCCTAAAAGACATAACTGGATATTTTTCCTTTTCATTATGGACTGGATACTTTTGGTTGTTTCCTGAATGTCATTAGGCTTAGCCTGATTTCTAACATAAGCCTTTAGAATTAGAGTCCTCATTATTCAAGTCAATGTTAACTGTGTACAGGTTTGCCCCATACAGAAAGGTCTTGTTGTTGTTTTTGTCAAGTGCCGTCAAGTGGTCTCCGACTCATAATGACCCTATGCACAGTAGAGTAAAACATTGCCCGGCCTGTGCCAGCTTCATGATCTTTGCTATGTCCCTTTTATATCCAAAATAATGTTTTAACCAAACTTAGGGAGTACATCAGGGGCTATTTTTCCATGCAACAAAAATTCTTACTAGTCATTAATTACAGAAAATGAGACTGGAGAAGAATTTTCTTTTTTATAAAATCCATCTAAATAAATACACCAAAATTCTTTTCCAACATGTTTTTAATATCAACTTTCATTAATTCTGACTGCCTGCCCTGGGAATTAGTTCAAATTAATTACCAAAGACCTCAAACTCATTGCCGTCAAGTCAATTCCAACTCATAGTAATGCTATAGGACACAGTAGAACTGGCTCAGGGTTTCCAAGGCTATAAATCTTTTCAGAAGCAGACGCCACATCTTTCTCCTATGGAGTAGCTGATGAGTTTGAACCACCGATCTTTCAGTTATTAGCTGAGTGCTTAATCACTGTGCCACCAGGGCTCCTCAAACTACTTGCCATTGAGTTGATTTACCCTCATGATGACTCCATGTGTGCCAGAGTAGAACTGCGCTCCACAGGATTTTTAAGGACTGATTTTTCAGAAATAGATTGCCAGGCCCTTTCTCTGAGGCACCTCTGGGTGGACACGAGCCTTCAACCTTTTGGTTTACAACTGAATGTGTTAACCATTTACACACACACATACACACACCCCAGAACAAAAAAAGCAAAAACAAACCTGTTGTCATCAAGTCAATTTTGACCCATGGCAACCACCTGTCTCACTGATTAAAACTGCTCCATAGGGTTTTCTTGGTTTACAAAAGCAGATCACCAAAACCTTCTTCCACAGAACCACTGGGTTACTGCAAAACCACCAACCTTTGTTGTTGTTGTGTGCCATCGAGTCAGCCCTGACTCATAATGACCCCTCCTTGGGTTTCCGAGGCAGTATTACTACAGAAGTAGGATTGCCCAACCTTCCTTCCGAGGAGTGGCTGGTGAGTTTGAACCGCCAGCCTTCTGGTTAGCAGTCAAGTGCCTTAGGCGCTATGCTACCAGAGCTCCTACCAACCTTTAGATTAGCAAACAACTGCAAACCATTTGTACCACCCAGTAACTCCTAAACCAGTTGCTCTTGTATTAACTCTGATTGATGGTGACCCCAAGTGTGTCAGAATAGAAGAGTGCACCATAAGATTATCAAGGGCTGATTTTTCAGCAGTAGATAACTAGGACTTTCTTTTGAGCTGCCTCTGGGTGGACTAGAACCTTCAACATTTTGGCTAGTAGCCAGTAGTAGTGATTAACCATTTGCACCACCTAGGGACTCTATTCAATCAACAAACACATACATAAAAATTCAGATGGTGACTGAGCCATGAAGATAGAGCAGAGCAGAGGGGAACAGAGTGGAAGGAGGAGGAACAATTTTATATACAGAGTACTGGGAATCTCTCTCTACTAAGAAGATGAAAAAGCCATGAAGATAACTAGAGAAAGAGCATTAAAGAGAAGAAATGGCACTTGGGAAGGCCCTGAGGCAAGCATATTGGTGGAATGTTACAAGAATAGACAGAGGCTTGAGTAGTGGGTGCAGAACTACCAAAGGGAGAGTACAAGACTGTGAGGTCAGAGAGGTGTCAAAGGGCCAGATCACATTGCTCTTTTAGGTCACAGTAAAGATTTGGGAAAGAGCCCTGGTAGTGCAGCAGTTAAGCACTAGACTGTTAACTAAAAGGTTGGTGGTTCAAATCTACTCAGCAGCTCCATGAGAGGAAGACCTGGTGATCTATTCCCAGAAAGATTACTATCTAGAAAACCCTATGGGGCTGTTCTACTCTGTCACGTGAAGTATCTGTGAATCAAAAGCGGCTCAACATCACCCAACAATAACAACAAGTATTTAGATTTTCTCTGAGTGAGATAGGAAGCTAGTTAAAGATTTGAAGGGAGGAAAAAAAAAAGAGTGATGTTTTAAAAGGATCACTTTGGCTACAGAATTGACCATGGGGCAAGAATGGAAGGAGGGGAAACTGCTAGAAGGTTATTGCAATAGTCCAAGGGAGAGATGATAATGAGTTGGACTAGAAAGGATGTCATGGAGGTGCTGAGGTATAATGGGATTCTATATATATTTGAAACAAGAAACAAGGGTTTGCTTTGGATTAGATATAGGGTGTGACAGAAGTAGAAGAGATGAGCATGACCCCAAGGTTTGGCCCTGAGAATCTAGAAGAACATTGATGAGATAAGGAAGAATATATGTGGGGTAGGGGGGTGGGAATACAAAAATCAAGAGTCTGTTTTGAGCAAGTCAAATTCAAAAAGCTCATTGACATCCATCCAGAGAAGTCTGGAGTTCAGGGGCGAGTCTGAGTTAAAGGCACAAATTTGGGAGTTATCAGCATGTAAATGGCATTTGAAGTCATAGCGATAGGATGAAATGATCAGAAAGTGAGTGTTATCAGGGAGAAAATACATGGACTGAGCCCTGGACAACCATAACATATAAAACCAGTTGCCGTGGAATTCGTTCTGACTTGTGGTAATCCCATATATGTCCAAATAGAACTGTACTCCTTTTGGTTTCAGGGACTGACTTTTTGGAAGTATATTGCCAAGGCTTTCTCCCAAAGTGCCGCTGGGTGGATTTGAACCTTCTACTTTTTGTTAGCTGCTGAGCATGTTAACTTTTGTACTACAGCAAAAATGAGAAGGACAAGCAAAAAAGAAAAGGAGTGCCAAGAATGAGAAAGATAATTTAAAAAAAAAAAAAAAAAAGGCCCACAAACCAAGAAAAGAAAGCATTTCACAAGAATAAATCCACTAAGATGAGAACTGAGAAGGCCATGTGAGATCACTGTTGAATTTGGAAAAGGCTGTTTTGATGGAGTGGCAGGGCTGAATTCCCAATTGGAGTTGGTTCAGAGAAAGCTGGGAGAAGAATAGGTGGAGACAGTGAGTAGGAAAACTCTTCTGAGGACTTTTCCTATAAAAGGAGCAAAGCTAGAAGGCAATGGTTTAGTTA
>NW_006921597.1:5784908-5808854 GCF_000298275.1 Orycteropus afer afer
TATATATATATATATATATTTAACAATGGAATACACTGTAGCTTATTTGTATGTTAATGTAAATAGTTCAGTAAAGAGAGAGAAAAAAAAAAAAAACTCATGGTTTAGGAATAAAAGAGCATTGCAGGAAAAAGTCTTTGGGTAGAGAGAAGAGAGAGCTCCAGTGCATCTGTAGAAGGCTCTACCACATCCATAACAAGAGAACAGAAGGAAGAAAATATGGAAACAGATGTACATAGTTTTATAGATTTAGTGGTGGGATAATGTTTCTTATGTTAACTCCTCTTTTCTTTGTGAAATAAGAAGCCAGGTCAATGGTAAGAGATAAGTTGGAGGAGGAGATATTTGAGGGTTGAGGAGACAGAAAAGAAGTAAAATACTCATCTGGGAGAGTGACAGTAAAGGGAAATAGAATTGCTGGGTGGCACTAAGGGACCATCTGAAGTGAGTAATCACAACTTTAATACTGACCACTCCATAATGCTGTGTGTTTTTTCCTCAGTTCTGTTTAGATGCTTGGAAATGATATAAAGTAGCCAGATACTTGGGCTTCATTAGAGACATGGTTTTTGCTAAATGAATATGTTGGAGACAGAGGACAAGGAAGTTGAGTATGTGTACAAGGTCAGGATTAAAGTGATGGCCCATGGAATTGAAGTCAAGGGGAAGAAGGGGAGATGAAGAAGGAGGACTGACAGTAAAAATAGAGTAGAAGTGATAGATCAAAGCTCCCTGAGGAACTGTGGCAATAGTTGGAGACAGAAGGCTAAAGAAAGAGTTAAAAAGATAGGAAAGCAGCCAAGTGCCTAGGCACTAGCCCACCACTGAGGGAGTTCATGTCTGTGGATAGCTGTGACTGGATAGCTGTGAGAATCATTTTTAATATGGCTTATAAAGTTGCTCTTATTGTTGGAGGTTTACATAGACATTATGATACTCTACCATGAAATTATGTCCAAGACAGGCCTCTGGGCACTTAAAATGATACAGAGGAAAGAACATGAGATTTATAGTAAAAAATACTTTAAACTCAAGGTGAGGCTTTATACTTTCCCAACTGTATGGCACAGGGCAAACTGTTTAAACACTCTGAGTTCTAAAGTTTACTCTTTTGAAAAATTGAGTGAATGATACCTTCTTCACAGGATAGTTGTGAGGGCTAAATAACTTAGTGGGTGTCAAGATACTGAGTGTTAAGTGTTGTTGTTGATAGCTGCCCTCAGGCTACTTCAGCTTGTGATGTGTAATAGAACAAAAGGTTGCCTGGTTCGGTGCTTGCTTCATGATCATGGGCATGTTTGAGTCCAATTGGATGACATTCTGTTCTGATATAGTTTCTACTGGTTAATTTTTGAAAGCAGGCTGGCAGGCCTTTCTTCCTAGTCTGTCTCTTTAGTCTGGGAGCTCTGTTGAACCCTGTCCACCATGAGTGACCCTGCTGGTATTTGAAATACTGGGGCATGGTTTCAGCATCACAGCAACACAAACTCACCACAGTATGACAAACTAACAGACAAGTGGTGGGAGTGTTCAGTATTATTACTAAAATACTTCTATGAAGCAACATAATATCCTTTATGGATGAGCTTTCAATTCAGAAATGGATGTAATTGTTGAGAGGTTAAACCCACACTTACTAGCCTGGGAACTCATGGCTAAGCTGTCACTTACAAAGTCCACCAGTTGGATCAACTTCCATCTGAGAGAGGGTGGCCATGCAACCTATCTAGGTATCTCGGGACTGATTTAGATAAGAATTTAAGCTGCTTTTCTGTAGAAGTTTTCAAAAGTAAAAAGAGGATCCACTTAGTACCACCCTAAGAACTGCTCTGTCTCTAGACTTCTTGCTATGTGAGATAACAACGCAATAGAAAATCCAATCAGGTGCTTCTTCTCAGCTGGATATTTTGAGTAAGACCATGTTAGCCTACTCGTGTGTGCATGTGTGTCTGTCTGTGTTCACATGAGCCATCCAACGACTGGCCCAAGCAGCCCACATAGTACTTGCAACTCACAAATGAGTCTGATTCACAATGCAGAGAAATTCATCCAGGAAACATTCCTCATGGAAATGGGTACAGGGAACATTGATGATTTAACTTCTGTCTCATCAAAATTATCAGCACCAAACTGAGCATGCTTTCTTTTACAGCTGGTTCTGAAGTGGTTACCATCACTTCAATATTCAGCTTGACATTTTCTTCATACAGCTAGGAACTGGAGATTCCAAACACCAGGAGGAGAAGAAAAAATTTCCTTCTCCTCCAACACTGTGCCACAGACTAGGCCTCTCTGGATCCTGCAAACCTTCCCGGTGTCTCCCTCCCACCCTGCAAAAAGAGAGGACAATGCAGTTATTTTAGATGCATTCATATAAAACCCACTGCCATCGAGTCAATTACAACTCATAGCAATCCTCATTAGGCTTCCGAGGTGGTGAATCTTCACAGAAGTAGATCGCTCTATGTTCCTTATATATCCTGCTAAAGTATAAAGTAATTTATACTTTATAAATAATTTATATGGAAAGCAAAAAGGACTCATCAGTGTTTTCAAACCCCCACAGGGCATGCTTAACAAATATTTCTGGAATTTAATTCACCTGAAATTGTTGGTGTATCAATAGAGGATCCCTTCTGATGCAGATCTCCTGGAAGAAAGAAGTGAAAATCTGTAGGAATGAACCAAACCAAAGATGAAATCCTGATAAAACTCTGGCTCTTACACATTCTAGAATCTATTATTGAGCAACTTTGGCATGCCATGAGCAGTTGAGAAGACTTAAGATGTATATTCAAAGTATGAATATTTGAATGATATTGTTTAGTAATTGTTCCAAGTCTGCATTTTTAATAACACACACTCACGTACACAAATACACAATGAATGCTCCCCTCAATCTGTGGAGAATAGGTTATGCTAAAGTCATCACTCATTTGCAGTCATTTTGTGGACATAAATTTTTTTTTGTGGCACTTCTCTAGGGCTCACTGAAAATACCTAAAAGTGTCAGAATTAAGATTCACAGCTATAAAACCTTTACTGTTTGTTGTTGTTAGGTGCCGTCGAGTCAGCCCTGACTCATAGGGGACCCTCCTTGGGTTTCCAAGGCAGTATCACTATGGAAGTAGGATTGCCCAACCTTCCTTCCGAGGAGTGGCTGGGGGGTTTGAACCACCAGCCTTCTGGTTAGCAGTCAAGTGCCTTAGCCACTATGCTACCAGAGCTCCCTTTAGCCATCGGTAAAGATGGCTCACTTCTGCCTCACCATTTCTCCATTCTAAACTGTCTCTGGACGGCACTGTGAATTTCATGTAAATTTCTATGTCATCAGCTCTGCGGGGCTCCTGCTAGCTGACCTAGCAAGGAACAGAAATTCTAACCTTTCTTCCCTCAAGCTCCAGCTATCCTCAGAACAACTTGTGTGGGGCTGCCACCTGGAGGTTTAAGAAAGCCTACTTTCTTCTTATAGGCCAGAAATCCAAGGAGGGACATTTCAGCATATGAAACTAGAAGAGAACCTTTTACCATCTGGTTCAGAACGCTCAACAATGGAGATATTGGAGCTCAAACACAGGGAATCAACTTGCAGAGGCACAATCATTTTCAGAGAGTCCACCCAGCAATATGATACAGTGGGATCCATAGTAAATTCCTCATCAGGAAACTCATTGCAGATTTTGAAAGTGGGAAAAAATGACCTTAAGTTATTTATTAATATCCATGATTGTTCAGGAAGATCACTCATTTCTTAAGAGCCATTTATTGAACCTGGACTGTATAGAAGACAATGAGATATGACAGTGATTATATCATGTTCAAAAGCAGTAATCCTGGCCTCTCTACTTGCAGCAGATTTGTGGGCTTTAAAGAAGGGCAAATGCTGTTCTCATCAAGTAACAGAATATATGCTTTCTTTGTCTCTACATAATCAACTTCAGTTCACTATCAATGGTTCCTCTAGACCACTCTAGGTGCAGTAGGGTCATAGCTGGGCACTTGGTAAGCAAGTACGAATGACTGTGTGAGGCTGAAAGAATGAAGGTTGCCGAGTGTGGACCAGAATGAGTTATCTCACTATACTGGAAGATCTGTACAATCCAAGGAGATATGGGAACTCTTCTCAATACTACAGCTTCCTTCTGTTACTAGAGAGAGTTAAGAGTCAATTAAATGTGACATAAGGATATATTCATGATACATTGTTTATGATATACTTTTAAACAGGAGAAAGACATTATGAAAACATCTGATAACATTTTGGAAAATAAAAATGTGTATATGCTGAGAAAATCATTATGTTTGGAGATTAATGGTTTTTTTCTGGTGGAATAATGACTTATTTTTATTTTCTCCTTATAATTTTTTTATTTTATTGATTCTTTAATCCATTAGAAAAATGAAACAGAGAAGAAAATACAACACTATTGGAATCCTAGGAAACAGATTCCAGTTCTCAATTTTGGAGTCTGAAATCAAAACAAGCATAAAAGTGAGGGAAAAGGAGACATGTAAGATTCTTGCTCCTCTACAGAGAAAAAAAAAATTATTAAAGATTTGTTATCATTTCTTTTCTAAGCAACAGGCATACTCATGAACCAGTTTTGAAAGAGCTAAGATTATGTTTTAAGTTATAAGTTGCTGGACTCTATTTCATATTGAATAAGCTGAAAGTTTTCCAATCTCCTTTGAATAAGAAATTTAAGGATGAGGACCATACCAATTTCAGAGGGAGATTTTCCTTCTCAGTGGGGCTAAGCGGTATTTCCAAAATATCTGGCTGGATCTTAAAAGTCATTCCCTGACAGGTGATAATTGATTACATATTGCGTTTTGCCAAAAACTCTAATGTCACTGGCATATAGAAAAACAGCATTAACACAGTGTGTGTGTGCAGAGGACTGGAACACAAATAGAAGGCTTCATAAATTAAACTTAATGTTTCGTAGCTCTTCTTTAACTAAACAAAGTAGGTGTGGAAATTATTTTAACTAAAATTTATTTCTGTGCAAAATAAAAACCAGTCTCTGGGAATGTATGTGGAAGGGGAGCAAAATTTGAGATCATGTGTAGCCCTAATTGAACATTAAAAAAGAATTCCCATATCAAAGGAAAAAAATAAAACTTTGGAACTTCAAGTATTTTCAGATATGGGCTGTATACCAAATAATAATAATGATAGTAATGACAACAATAATAATTATACACACATACCTTTGAATATGAGAAGTCTCCGTGGGTAGCTTTTAATTGGATAAGTTGATCTATGTATCTCTCAATGTAGTCATTTTCCATTTCATTAAAAAACAAAACTTCTCTAATTGGGAAAACATTCTGCTAAAAGAAATGTGCACAAAGAGAGAAAAAATTGAAAGTAGATAAGGAAACTTATTGGCTAGAGTGAAGTCAAACCCTCACATTTAAGATAATTTCACTGTGTTTAAAATGCAACACATTCTACTCTTCCAGAACTGAAGTGACAAACCAACTAACTGACCATAGGCCAAATTAGACTAGACTAGCTTTATCTGGCCTACATAATTAAGTTTGTTTTGTTTTGCATTTGTTCCATTTTTGTTGTTATTCCTATTTTTTAAGACTTTTTAAATGCCTTTACAAGAGTCCCTAAGGCCCCTAGGTTGGTGATTCAAACCCATCCAACAGTACTTCAGAAGAAAAGACTTGGCTGTCTACTCCCATTAAGATTACAGCCAAGAAAACTCTATGAAACTGTTCTACTCTGTTAAAACATGGGGTTGACAAGAGTTAGTATGGACTTTACATCAACGAACAATGACAAGGGTTATTACGCACAATCTTGAAGATGCTGCAGGACTGGACAGCATTTTGTCCTGTTTTACTGGCCCATGATTAAGAGTCAATTCAAGTTAGCTAACAACAACAGTGCAAGGGTCATATACTATGTAAATTTAGACACAGGCTAACTATTGTCTCATATCCTGACAAATTCACATATTTATATTAACTAGTTGGTTTCTATGCACATTTTTATTTGTTTCTTTTGGTTATGGTTTGATTTGGTTTTGATCTTTGTTCCAAAGGAGGTCCTACCCCTCCACCCCCCACTTCAAATTGCCAGTTTCCCTTCATTAAAACCAAAACTTCTGCCATCGAGTCAAATCCAACTCATAGCGACTCCTCCCTGGGTTTCTGAAGAGGTATTTCTACAGAAATAGATGGTCTAGTCTTCCTTCTGAGGAGGCTGGTGGGTTTGAACTGCCAGCATTCTGGTTAGCAGTCAAATGCATCAGAGGCTGTGAAATCTATTTATGGATCTGGGATCAGCATTGTTTTCCACAAATTAGAATAGAGTAGAAATTAGCAGCGCATCGCAGGTATAACGGTAAGCTTTATGACACTCATGTCTCATATATGTATGTGTGTGTGCACATACAACTGCACACATGCATGCATGCACCCACATACACCATATGTATAAATTACAAATGTGTTTCTTATTGTGGTAGTTCAAAAATCTGGAAAGTGCTGTTCTAGAGAACATTTCAGAAGGATTATGACCTTCCTCACAATACAGATTCTATTCATTCTGCCAATATTTATTTTCTACAACTGCATGTACCAAGGAGCTCTTGTGGCATAGTGCCAAAGACATTTGACTGCTAACCAGAAGGTTGGCAGTTCAAAACCCATCAGCCACTCCACAGAAGGAAGACTGGGCAATCTATTTACGTAAAAATTTACTACCTCGGAAACCCAAAAGGGATTACTATGAGTCAGAATTGACTAGATGGCCGTGAGTTTGGTTTGGTTTGGACTGTATGTACCAAGAATTGTTAGAATTCCTCTGCTTCCAGGGAGCTTACATTTATAATGTTTAGGATACAGTCTTCTAATACTTGATTACTTACAAAATCCTTTGAGTCTTTTTCCCAATCCAAGCTCTACCCTCTTCCTGTTTGCCTCCCCCATTAATTCTTGCCTGGACACCCTTACTGAAAATGAAGATTTACTCTTGCCTGGGCCACCCATTTAGTAGTTATTGTATAGACTTTGTGGCATTTCTTCAATTTTAGTAAATGGTACTTAAATCTTAAATGATGGTAACAAAAAAGAAAGCCTAAGTATTTACAGTATTTTTCCTTCCCTTCCCTTGAATGCAAGGTCCTTCATTGCATTGCTTTGACTTCTGAGCTCTTGCACTGAGCAGAGTAACAAGTCAAGACGCAGAATTTAAAAAGCAGAGAGAATGCTGTAGGTCATACTAACTAGGAAAAAACATTATCATACTCTGAGAATTAAAGAAAAGATCCAGAAAGTAGAGAAAAAGGGGTGAGAAAGAAAGACTGGTAACAAATTAAACTGGAGAGCTGAATGGTCTAAAGGTTGGTAAAGAGAGATGAGTAAAGATTTTAGGATGTTTTCTGATTTTTTTAAAAATTCCTCCTTTGCTCTATGTTCAAAAGACTTTCAGGAAAAGCTTTGTATTATATTTCAATGCCTTTTGGAGTTGGATTTATGGGGCTTTTTGGGATACTGCGCTGTGTCTCCAGGCACCCCACATTCACTCAGGTTATAAGTTTAGTATTTAACACTTCCTAAGACTGTGCTTGATCTTCTTAGTTAGACTGTGACATTTGAAAAGGGGTGGTTCCTGTTTTAGGGCTTTTTTGCTGATTCCATGACACTGAATTTTCAGGATTCATACTGAAGGGCTGATTTTTTTTTTTTTCTTGTATAGTATAGACTCAGTGCGTAAAAGGGAGTTCTCAATCTGCCCAGTGTTCCTGGTTTTGGCCTTTTGTCTCCTGTAAAATTGTCAAGACAAAGACCTATCACACCTAAGTATTTGTTGTTTAATTTGCCTGTAACTACTTCAGAAAGAAAGAATCCACAGTCATTATTAAAACATTAGAGAAATTGCTTGCAGCAACAGCCACACAACCCTTTTTAGCCTTGCAGCATGTGGGGGGGGGAAAAAAAAAAACACTAATACATTTAGCTTTATTTTCAATAAATCTAAAGTTCTGATATTATTCTGTCTAATTCTCTGACTCCAAGTTTGAAGACCAACCTTTTACATGACCTTAGGACTCTTCACAGAATTATTCTGAGAATAAAACCATTCCACTGCTCCTTGCATTAAAAAGTAGCATGTCACCTGATTGTTCTTACTATGAGGTCCCCTGGACAGATACTTTTGTGTACACAATGGTACTAAAAGTGTCAGTCAGTCACCACATGTAACCTATCAATACAGGAACAATAATCTATCCAGTATGTGCAAAGCTATGTGAGAAAACCTCAGAGAAGCTCTTACCTCCACACTTAAGGAAACCATTCTCCTGTAGACAGAACCAAATGCTTGGCATTTTTGTGTCTTAAATCAATCTTCCATTGATGCCCTTTATCAATATGGGCATTAACTATTTACATTGTAATCATCTATTGTTACAATAATATGTCTTGCTTTCAGGATATCTTTTTATATGAACTGATGTGTCTGGACAATTAATCGCCATTTCTATAAGTTGTTTACATTATGCAGCACTAGTCAGTTACCAAGATAATAACAGACTTTTCTTTGATGTACCTCAATCTGCACATCTGCTTCAGCTCCTCTACCAGATGTTTCTATTTATTTATATTCTTTGCTTAAGTTTTTGAGACACTTCTCCTCTGGGGAAAGACATATTAGTACAATAAACTATATTACATAGAATGTCAAAATAGTGTGTTGGCCAGAATTAATAATAGCTACTTCAATCAACCAAAACTGATATTATTCTAGACTTTTCTAAATTTCATATTTAAAATGTTTTAAATCCTTTCTTAATTCATATTTTATACAAAGTATTATATAGAATATAGAGCATACTTTGTACTGAGATATCTATGATGCAATGCAAAATAAACAACCTTATACTATTGCTTCAGCTGCTACAAATTGTCTAATATAATCAACCAAATTACATCTATCTGTGATTATTTAGGGCTAATAACTATTCTGAATCACCTCTGAAATTATTTCCATAGCAAATAATTCCAATTGTTGGTATTTATTGAGCATGTACCACATGTCAGGAACATGCTGTACACTTAACAAACATCTCATTGATTCCTTATAACAACCCAATGAAGTGAGAGCCACCCTCAGCTTACAGATGAGAAAACTGAGGCTCAGTGAGGTTCATAGCTGGTAAATGGCAGAGCAAGGATTCATACCTAGGAATTCCAGACTCTCTCCTAACTTCTATGCCACACTGCTTTGATAGCAAATAGAATTATTTCACCTATAAATCAGGAGCTAACCAGAAGGCTGGTGGTTCAAAACCTCTAGCCACTCCGAGGAAGACTGGGTAATCTACTTCTGTACAGATACTGCCTTAGAAACCCGAGAAGGGGTCTCTATGAGTTGGGACTGACCTGATGGCAGTGAGTTTTTTTTTTTTTTTTTTTATAAATCAGGTAAGTGTTAATTGACCCAATTCAGCAGAAAATAAATACTTGCAACAGCTCCATGTGGGAACTTGCTTTGGAGTAATTTATAGAATTTGGGGTACAGAGAGGTCAGTTGATGGAGAACGATCTAGCAGTTGAGACTGGTTTGTTCCCACAGGGCCCAGTTTCTCAAACTAGACACACACACTTCTGTGGCAAATATGGTGCTTCTTTCTGGAGTATTAATTTTTCCACTAATCAATGATAAGTTGTTTAAAACATTTAAATAATACTTTCTTATTCAAACAAACAAATATATTATGGAATAAATCACAAAATCCCCTCAAATTTTGAAGCTAAACGTGAGATTTCCAGAAGCTTCCCTTTACTGGGAGAATTGCCCAGATCTCCCAGGAATCATGGATTTCTTTCCTTCTGCATTCAGTGTGTTGGATCCACAGCTGTAGGAGCAAGAGAGCCCTTGAAAAGTCTGAAGCCAATTCCCCTGGGCATTTGATTTTGGTGACATGGACATTTTGGAAGATGGATAGAATAGAGCAAGACCAGAGGAAGGTGAAAAAACAGTGTCAATAAGGTGAAAAACAGGTAAAAAACAAAAAGCAACATCCATGACCATTTCTCCCCCTCTTCCCACTTCTCTCTCTCTCTCTCTCTCTCTCTCTCTCTCTCTCACACACACACACACACACACACACACACACACACGCAGCTTGCATAATGAAGACTTAAAACAAATTAAGAGGACATTGGTAGTTTAGCGGTAGAATTCTCACCTTCAGTGCAGGACGCCTGGATTTGACTTCCGGCCAATGCATCTAAAACACAGCTTTCACCTGTCTGTCAGTGGAGGCTTGTGTGTTGCTATGATGGTGAACAGGCTTTTATGGGGTGTCCAAACTAAGATGGACTAGAAAAAAAGTTGGTGATCTACTTCCAAAAACTAGCCATTGAAAAACCTATGAATCACAATTGTCTGGTCCCCAATTGTGGGAATGGTACAGAACTGGGAACCATTTTGTTCCATTGTGCATAGAGTCATCATGAGTTAGAGGCTGACTCAGCAGTAGCTCACAACAGCAATGAAAGACTTAAAGGCCACATATCCAAACATCACTCCCTCTTCCCTCTCCCTGCTCCCATGCTTCTTCACATTAAACCATGGCCAGGGCTGTGTATGGTTAGCCTGGTTTGTGTGTTCAATCTGCCTTACAGAGCAGAGCTCCTCCAGTAAGGACCCTGACTAACATTTTCATCCCCTGGACAGTTTGTTCTGGTCATTTGACCACAGGCAGTTATGTTCCTAGCAAGTCCTGAAGAAATCTGAGATGAATGGTGATGGCACTTCCTATAGGTCGATGATGACACATGTTTGGGGAAAAAGGATTTTATGGAGTGAAGGAATGTTTTATTTTGTCCCTTTTTTCAGCTGATGACTATTGTTTCAGGATGTGAGCAAATTCCATTGGGGAGAGAGATTTACCACTTATTTCCTAAAGAATGCAATTTTCTCTCAGGTATGAATATTTAAACAGGGGCATCTAAAAAAATTTACTATTTTTCTGTAACTCGGAGGGATTGAGAAATTAAATCTGCCCAGTTTCTCTCTCTCCTCAGGACTGAGCAATGAGGTACTCTCCAAAACCAGAAGTCAGAGAACACCCGTATGCCCTTTCTTTGCAGTTAGAGCACAGAATCACTAGCTGCAGTCAACATTCTCTATAACCACAAACTAACAAAATTCTTTAGTGACATTTTGAAATCCACTGCAACAACTGCTTACATGGGAGAAAGTCTGAATGAATGTGCCTACTCCTACCTCCTTCACTGTCCTGTCTTCCATTATATCCCAATGGTGGCTACTTGACATGCTTCTATTTCTTTATGATTGTACTGAGGAGTGGCAATGAGCTCTCAATAACTCATAAACCCATGGACTAGGATAAGTCTACTTGCACAACCCTGAGAATGAGTGTCTACTTAAATTTTGCACCCTAGATGTTTCACTCGCCTCACCCTAGTCCCAATCATGTATATATTTAATATCACCTTTTTCCCTGATATATTCCTCCCCAAAATGGATTAGATGACTTTCACATGTCCTCCACTTATATCCACTATGCATCCATATTGTAGCATTTATTCTGCTATATTGCAATTGACTTTTTTACTTAGTAGTCTTCTTCATTAAAGTATAAGTTTTTTTGAGGGCAAGAACCTTATATCAATTATACTTATCATAGTGTTTACTATATAATAGATGATGTGGATTGTATAAAGAATAAATGAACAGATGAGAATACTTTCAGTCCTATATGTCTCAGTTATGACCACATACTTACAGAATCAAATAAAGTTTGACTTGGGAGAAACCCCATAAATCATCATACCAAACCCCTCATTTTGAAAATGAAGAAACTGACATCCAAGAAGGTCAGATCAAAGCTGTTTCTCAAAATTACATAAGCTGGAAAGGCATCCTAGTATCTTATTTTTAGCAGATACCAGTTGCCAGTAAAATGAAACATAAGCTACTCACCAATGATATTTAATATTCAAACCAAAATGTAATATGTCAATCAAAATGATTTTGTAACTCATTATTAACATTAATCAAGTTTTCATTAGGTATTTTTTTCTTAAATTGGTATGCAAGTCCCTCCCACCAACCCACCCCCATCACGCAGTTGAAACAAATGGGGTAATGCCAGAAAGAGTAAGTAGAAGTGCAAGTAGAGAGAAAAGTATTTACTAATTCGTGATACTATGACGCTAAGTGAGAACTTTCTCCCAACTTCTGAAATGGGAGGACAAATAGCATTGGCCAGCTTCTCAGTCACTTCTCCTCTGTAAAGCTCTTAGGGTCGTGATTACTGTAAGAATGTCACTAACAGAAAGAGAGAACAAGGAATGAAAGAGTGGGGATTGTGAGCATGGAGTCAAGGTGTGAAGTTTCTTATAAGTGGTCTTTATTTTTGTATGTGAAAATATAGGCATTGAATTCCCAAAACTCACTGCCATTGAGTCGATTTCAACTCACATTGACCCTATTGGGTTTCTAAGGCTGTAAATCTTTATGGAAGCAGATTGCCCCATCTTTCTTCTGTAGAGTGGCTGATGGGTTTGAACCACTGACCTTTTGGTTAGCAGACAAATTCTCTAATCACTACTCCATCAGAGCTCCTTAGGTATTATATTAAGAAATTAAAACTTTCATATTTGGAGCTCTTAAGCAAAGACAACCCATATTGCCATGGAGTTGATTCCAACTCATAGCAACCCTACAGGGCAGAGTAGAACTGCTCTATAGGGTTTCCAAGACTGTAAATCTTTATAGAAGCAGACTGCCATATCTTTCTCCTCAAGAGTGGCTGGTGGATTCAAACTGCCAACGTTTCACTTAGCAGCCAAGCATTTAACCACTGTGCCACCAGGGCTCCTTCTAGGAAGGATACTAAGCATTACATGTTGTTGTTGTTATTTGCCGTCGAGTGGGCCCCGACTCATAGCGACCCCTCCTTGGGTTTCCGAGGCAGTATCACTACAGAAGTAGGATTGCCCAACCTTCCTTCCGAGGAGTGGCATTATATAATAACATGATAATAATTCATTAGACTTTTAAAATTAAACATCAGCATCCCAACAAAATCATATTTTAATCTAATAGTTTCATATTCATGAAGAAGAATAGTGGTAAATATGAGGAAAGACATGAATGGAAAATATTTTTTAAAAATAAAAAATGTTAGATTAAGTGCTTTCTCTA
Organism: Orycteropus afer afer; assembly: GCF_000298275.1. Classification (NCBI taxonomy): domain Eukaryota; kingdom Metazoa; phylum Chordata; class Mammalia; order Tubulidentata; family Orycteropodidae; genus Orycteropus; species Orycteropus afer. The sequence continues at coordinate 5,798,113 of NW_006921597.1, forward strand.
GATTACATGCCAGCTAGTGATGAAGCTAGAATAAACACTTTCTTATCAGCTGCTTCTCTTGAAGATCTGAGAGGAACAGAAATCTGCTGGGTGTTAGGTATTAAAGGTAATAAGTGACTTTGGCATTTCTATCCTGTGCAAAAGTGATAGTTAAAATAAAATGACTCAGAATTTTGATATTTAAGATGTGCTGGCAAAAATATTATTTTTGCTGTCTATTATGTGATTTGGAGAAAACCATTACCAACCTGCAATCTCTGCCAAATTTTTCCCTTGCAGGGATTGTGAACAATTTAAGGCTTTTAAACCAGTTGCCATTGAGTCAATTCTTACTCATAGCAACCCTATCTGTGCAGAGTAGAAATATGCTCCATAGAGGTTTCATTTTGTGAGATTTTGGAAGCAGATTGCTAGGTCTTTCTTGTAAGGTGCCTCAGGTGGGTTTGAACTGCCAACCATTAGGTTAGTAGTGAAGTGCTTAACCATTTGTGCCACCCAGGAACAGAGGTGATGTTTGGTGAGTGCTACTATCTTTGTTGTACCCATGATGGTTTCAGTGTGCATTAGTGCCTCCTGACGGTTCAGTTTAGGACACAGAATGTTCAAGGGACCCAGTAAGTTTATAAGGAAATAAAGGACCGGACTCAGAATGCCTTGAGAAAATCAGAAGCTTAGCACGAATTTCCAAGCAACAATTTAATGTTAATAAATATGAATGTGCCTAACTAATCAGTCATTCTTCTTTGACCAAGAAGGAAACTTATAGCTCAACCAAAATCCTAGGGGGCTTTGCTCTGGTCCTTTTTGCCACACTTGAGCATTGCTGCAACTTGTTATGAATTAGGTTGTCTGAACAATAAACTAGCAATATAAAGTTTGTCTGCCTGATTCTGAAGCCCAGAGCACCTTTCCAGGAGCAGAGCACATTCCTGGGAGAAGACAGCTCCTCAGATTCCAAGCCTTTTTGAGACAGGGAACATCTAAGACTCAGGGACTGTGGGATCCCAGGGACTCTTGCCTAAAACCACAGAATTTTGTTTCAATTCCAGAGATGTGTATTTTGTACCCAGTGAGGGCCAGGTGTGGAGAGGCTTCCTCTGAGGGTCCTAGGAAGGGAGAGCATTAGATTCTTCAAATTCTCCCCCTCCTTCCTGTATCTTTTGGATGATTAGAAACAGCATCACTTTAACCACCTCTATTCTGAAAATACACAGCTATGAGTACAGGGTTAGAAAAGTGCACTAAATTAGGTATCAGAACAATGTGATTTCAATCCTAACTCAGCCCTTGATTAATTATGGGCACTTGGACAAGCCTCTTATAGTGGCTCCATTTCGTCATCTACAAATGGACAGACCTGAACTACAACTGTAGTCTTTGTACTTTCTTTGTGAATCCTTCAGAAATTGATTTGAGTAAGAGGAGACAAGTTAGTCAGCAAGGCTCTAGAAACCCATTCCAACTTTTAACTAGAGTAGATTTCTTTCTAATGTGCTAGATTTTACAACATGTCCCCCCCCCCCAAGAGAATGTCACTGCTTTATAAAAGTCCTTAAGAAAATGTTTCTAGAGAGACAGAGTAAGATGACAAAGTGAGTAGAAGCTCCATTTACTTCCCCAGCAACTAACCCACTGAAAAATGTATAAAAACAAGAACAGACTGAGATTACAGAACTCCAGACAGCAGCTTAGGTTTTGGAGAGTTGGGGTGAGTTCAGAAGCAGAGAAAAGAGTAGTGGGATAAGCAGAAAAGCTGGTAGAAACTAGTTACTAAGGCTGAGAGTGTGAAATCTTCACAGCCATTTTGAGACAGGCCTGGTTAGCACTCCAGACAGGAAACACAAAAAGGAGCTTATCTGAGGAAGCTGTAGCCCAGGTTTTTCAAAGCAACACAAACTGGCCATGGAAGTTATTTGGCTATGCAATTGGGAGGGGATGAAAGGGGACAATGGTAGTACAAAGAAGATCTGCTGAATCTCGCTGAGGCCTAAGACGATGGCACTAGGACTGGGAGAAACAGCAAGGGCAGCCGTGTGAGGAAAATACTTCAGACTGATGAGATGACACAGAAGAAAACAGCCCACAACAGGACACCATGTAAAAGCCAGTGTAGAAATGTGTGGTAGTTATGTTTGTGTGTCAGCTTGGCTGGGCCTGGTTGAGGGTCTGGGCAGCTGGTGGTAGTTATTACCCATGATGAGACTGGCAATCAACTCCATGGTGGGATCTACCACAAGCAGCTGAGTATGTGGTCCGCTTCCTGTATATAAGGAGAAGCCTTGAGAATGGTTTCTAGCCTATGGCATGCTTGGACCCTGCATGTAGCTTTGTTGTTGCTCAGCAGCCTGTTATGCTCTGCCGACCTTGGGACTTACAATGGACTTAAGTTAATGGCCTGCTGTGTAGTTTGGTAACATCTGGACTGTGCCTTTTTACTTGTCAACCTTGGGGCTTCTCAGTCTCAGCAGCCAACAGCTTTCTGAGTGAAGAAATGCCTCTGGCTCCAGTGGGCTGGGGTCAGGAGGCAGAGCTGGACCCCAAGGTTGCGGGGCTTTCACCCAGCTCCTAGAGCCTGGCACTTTGAACTTGGACTTAAAGCCTCCAAATTGTAAGAATAAACTCCTATTTGTTAAGGCTATCCCATTTGTGGTGCATTCTTGTCAGAGTGGCACTAGGTAACCCAAACAAAGTGTCCATGAAGAAAACACATAGACAGCTCCCCCACCTTTACCATAGGAAAGTCTAGCCACACCACTAAACATACATATATGTATTGAATCCCAGAAATCAAGTATCCAGAAGTCCTGAACCAACACTGGGGAGGGGGGGATGGGGAGGAACACTAAGGACAAGAGTGCCCTGCAGTAGCTTTCATGAGAAGATCCAAGCATCCTGATAGTAGTTTGACTCTGACTCAGTGATGCTGCTATGGGGCTGAGTGAAGCTGCCCTGTCAGGTTCCAGAGCTGCCACATCTTTCTCCCATGGAGTAGCTGATGGGTGTAAGCCCCAGCCTTTTTGGATGGTAGCTGGGCACTTGGTTGCTCCACAGGGAGTACAAACAGAAAAATTTATCATAAAAACCGGAATAAAAATTTAAAGTTAAAAAACAAAGAACAAGATGGATTGAGTTCAACAAAAAACAGTAAAACACATAAAGTCACAAAAGAAAAAGGACTAGTCAAAAGCAAAACATGAAGAAGAGGGAATTTCTCCTATGGAGACCAGAATAATGTGACAAATTGACAATTTTCAGACTGTGGTGCTAAATATGTTTTACGAAAGCACAGACAGCAAATTCATGGAGCTCAGGAAACAAATGGAAGAATGAAATGAAAGCTCAACATGGAAACTGAAAAGATTAAAAAAAGAGAGAGAGATAACTACTGGAACTTAAGAATTAAACAACTGAATTAGAAAAAGCAAGAGAAATACCGAACATTATTGTTAAACAGACAGAAGATAGAATAAATGAACTAGAAGACAAAATAACTGAACTTCTGCAGTCTCAAGAGAAACTAGAGAACAGAGCAAAGAAAAGCAAACAAACTCAAAATATGAGAGTCAATTAAGACATCTAATGTTAAAATTATCAGAATCCAGAGCACCATAACAACAATAAAGGAATAATACAATTTTCCAAGGGATGATAAGAGAGAATTCCCCAGATCTGAACATAGAACCAAGCCTGCAATACAAGAAGCTACATGAACCCTGTCAATATACTTGGTCTTGGTAATAGAAATGACGCTGAAGATGCATGACAGAATTTTGCAAGATGAACAACCACTCATTGCAAATACCTTTTTCAACAACATAAGTGATGACTGTACACGTGGACTTCACCAGATGGAATACACAGGAATCAGATTGACTACATCTGTGGCAAGAGGTGATGGAGAAGCTCAATATCTTCAGCCAAAACAAGGCCAGGAACTGATTGTGGAAGAGACCATCAACTGCTCATATGAAAATTTAACTTGAAGCTGAAGAGAATTAAAACAAGTCCATGAGAGCCAAAATATGACCTTGATTATATCCCTCCTGAATTTAGAGACCAGCTAACCAGACGGCTGGCGATTCAAACCCACCAGCCACTCCTCGGAAGGAAGGTTGGGCAATCCTACTTCCATAGTGGTACTGCCTCGGAAACCCAAGGAAGGGTCACTAAGAGTCAGGTTTGACTCGACGGCACATAACAACAACAACAACAAAGAATAGATTTTATGGATTGAACACCAGTAACCAAAAACCAGAAGAACTGTGAGATCACATCAAGAACATCATCGATGAAGAAAGCAAAAGGTCATTAAAAAGACAGGAAAGGAAGAAAAGATCAAAGTAGATGTTAGAGGAGAGTCTGAAACTTGCCCTTGAAGGGAGAGTAGCTAAAGCAAATTGGAGAATCGACAGGATAAAAAAGCTGAATACAAAATTTCAAAGAGCAGCTAGAGAAGACAAAGTCAATCATTATAATGAAATGTGCCAAGAGTTGGAGTTAGAAAACCAAAAGGGAAGAACACACTCAGCATTTCTCCAGCTGAAAGAACTGAGGAAAAAATTAAGCCTCAAATTGCAATATTGAAAGACTTCATTGGCAATTTGTTGAATGATGCAGGGAACATGAAAATAAGATGGATGGAATATGCAGAGTCACTATACTACAAAGAATAGGTAGATGATCATTCTTTTCAGGAGGTGGCATTTGATCAAGAACCAATGGTACTGAAGGAAGAGTCAAAGCTGAACTGAAGGAACTGGCAAAGAACAAGACTCCAGGAATTGACAGAATACCCACTGAGATGCTTCAACAAACAGATGCTGCACTGGAGACTCTCACTCTGCTATGCTAAGAGATTTGGGAGACAAGTACCTGGCCAACTGACTGGAAGATATCCATATTTGTACCCATTCCAAAGAAAGGTGATCCCACAGAATGTGGAAATTATTTAACAATATCATTGATATCACACGCAAGTAAGATGTTACTGAAGATAAGTCAAAAATGGTTGCAGCAGTATGTTGACAGAGAACTTCCACAAATGCAAGCTGGATTCAGAATGGGACATGAAGTGAGGGATATCATTGCTGATGTCAGATGGATCTTGGCTAAAAGTGGCAAAGAATAGAGAAAGATGTTTACTTAAGTTTTATTGACTATGCAAAGGCATTCGATTGTGTGGATCATAACAAATTATGGATAACATTGAGAAGAATGGGAATTCCAGAACACTTAACTGTATTCATGAGGAACCTGAACATAGACTAGGGGGGTGTCATTGGAACAGAACAGGGGATACTGCATGGTTTAAAATCAGGGAGGGGTGTCCATCAGGGTTGTGTCATTTTACCATACATATTCAATCTGTATGCTGAGCAAATAATCTGAGAAGCTGGACTATATGAAGAAGAATGTGCCATCAGGATTGGAGGAAGGCTCATTAACAACTTGCAATATGTAGACATCACAACTTTGCTTGCTGAAAGTCAGGATGACTTAGAGCACTTACTAATGAAGATTAAAGACAACAGTCTGCAGTATAGATTACACCTCAATATAAAGAGAACAAAAATCTTCACAACTGGACCAATATGCAGCATCATGATAAATAGAAGATTGAAGTTGTCAAAGACTTCATATTACTTGGTTCTACAATCAATGTCGTGGAAGCAGCAGTCAAGACATCAAAAGACATATTGCATTGGGCAAATCTGCTGCAAAAGATCTCTTTCAAGTGCTGAAGAGCAAAGATGTCTCCTTGAAGACTAAGATGCACTTAAACCAAGGCATGGTATTTTCAATCACCTCATATGCATGTGAGAGCTGGAAAATGAATAAAGAAGATCAAAGAGGAGTTGATGTTTTTGAGTTGTGGTGTTGGTGACTAATGCTGAAATTACCATGGACTGCTAAAAGAACTAACAAATCTGTCCTGGAAGAAGTGCAGCCAGAATGCTCCTTGGAAGCAAGGATGGCCAGACTTCGTCTCACCTACTTTGGTCATGTTGTCAGAAGATACCATTCTCTGGAGAAGAATGTCATGCTTGGTAAAGTGGAGGGTCACCAAAAGAGGGGAAGGCTGTCAACAAGATGGATTGACACAGTGGCTGCAACTATGGGCTTAGGTATAGCAGGGATTGTGAAGCTGGCACAGGACCAGGAAGTGTTTCATTCTGTTGTACCTTAGGTCACTATGAGTCAGAGATGACTCAACGGCACAACACAAGAACAACACATGGACCCCAACTGAAAGAGACACAAAAAGATAAAGTCCACACCATATCCTAATAAAATTCTTAAAAAACAAAGACACATAGAGATGTCTATAAACAGCAAAAGAAAAATGCAATATAATATACCAAGCAGGTTTCATTGCAGAGGCATCTGACCTCCTCTAACTTCACAAAGGGGAGAGAGAATCATTATCTGCATCAACAGCCCAAGATTGATTCCTATGAGGCAGAGGTCAGATATGTTTCTACCCTCCAATATTTTTTACCAGTTCTGACACCGATTGTTCCTCCCATGGCACCCTCTAATTCTCATTGATAATTCATTGCAATGGCCACACAGAACTCACAGGCAATACTTATTATTATGAAGTTTATTATGGAAGTAACATATTACAATTCAGGATCAGAAATGACTCAGAATACATAGTTCTTCAATCAGGACAGCTTCTTCTGATCAGTGCCCTCAAACAGTCCTCTCTCTGGCCCTTGGCCTCTTGGCCCCAAGACCCTTGGCCTCTGACCTGCACAAGCAAGTGTTACAAAGCTCTTTCAGCTTTAGCAATAAGTGCCAAGGGACACCCCACTCTTCCAGTAGACCTCAGCCCAAAGACATTCAGCTTTCTCACTCTATGGCTGGGAAATCCACCATGGCATCTCCTGCATGTCTCCTGCCAGTTTCCTGGTTCTATTGCCATTTCTCTGGCACTGTTTCTCTTTCACTGCTTCTCGCTGTCTCTTGCCAACCCTAGAATTACAGCTCTCTGTCTCTTAGATCTAGAAGGTTCCCAGCACAGGGATCCTGGGTCTAAAGGATGCACTGTTCCCCCAGCTCTTCTTTCTTGGTGGTAGTGATATCCCTCTTTTGTGCTTCTGAAATGGCTCATTTTAAGCCTAGGGGGATGGCAGAACTGACCAATCTCCTTGTTAGAGTTTGATATACTTAGTTTGCAATGGTTTCCCACCAAAAAGGGTACGATGGACCTTATTTACATTATTAACAGACTATCTAATATCCTTGGTGGGCCACAGCACCATATTTGCATACTCCCACTGAATCATTTGGTGGGTGTTAAAAGTACTGTGGCTAGAAGGTCTGCATTAAGTAATTCACTGCATCATACATAAAAATCAGTGTAGATTTCCCTCAGAAACTCTAGAGGGCCGAAGACAATAGAACAACATACATAAAATACTGAAAGAAACATATAAAATACTGAACATAAAACATATCAAATACTGAACATAAATACTGAACATAAAAACATAAAATACTGAAAGATAACAAAGAGAAAATAGATAACAAATATTGGCAAGGATGTAGGGAGACTGGTGCCCTTATATATCACTGACAGGACTATAAAACCACTATGAAAAATGGCATGGCACTTTCTAAAAACTGGAACTAGAACTACCATATGACCCAGGTAAATGCCATTGAGTCAGTGCAGATTCACAGTGACCCTACATACAACAGAATGAAACTCCACCCAGCCATGTGCCATCCTTACAATCACTGTTGTGTTTGAGACCATTGTTAGAATCACTGTGTCCATCCAACTCATTGAGGGATGGGACCCATATTGTACCCACTGCAAAGAAAGGTGATCCAATAGAATGTGGAAATTATTGAACAATATTATAATTATCACACACAAGTAAAATTTTGCTGAAGATAATTCAAAGGACAAGGAACTAGGCATATCACTGCTGATGCCAGATGGATCTTGGCTGAAAACAGAGACTACCAGAAAGATATTTACCTGTGTTTTATTAACTATGCAAAGGCATTCCACTGTGTGGATCATAACCAATTATGGACAACATTGTGAAGAATGGGAATTCCAGAACACTTAATGATGCTCATGAGGGACCTGAACATAGTACAAGAGGAGGTCATTTGAATAGTACAAGGAGATACTGCATGGTTTAAAACCAAGAAAGGTGTGTGTCAGTGTTGTTTCTTTTTACCATACATATTCAATATGTATGCTGAGCAAATAATCCAAGAAGTTGGACTATATGAAGAAGAACACAGCATCAGGATTGGAGGAAGGCTCATTAACAACCTAAAATATGTGGATGACACAACCTTGTTTGCTGAAAGTGAAGAAGACTTTAAGCACTAATGAAGATCAAATATGAAAATTTGCAGCATAGATTACATCTCAACATAAAGAAAATTAAATCTTCACAACTGAAATGAAAAGCAACATCATGATAAACGGAAAAAATATTGAAGCTATCAAAGATTTCATTTTACTGTATCCAAAATCAATACCCATAGAAGCAGCAATCAAAATATCAAACAGTGTATTACATTGGGCAAATCTGCTGCAAAAGAACTCGTCAACTTCTTAAAAAGCAAAGATATCACCTTGAAGACCAAGGTGCATACAACCCAAACCATGGTATTTTCAAATAACTCACACGCATACAAAAGCTGGACAATGGATAAGAAAACCAAAGAAGAATGATACATTTGAATTATGGTGTTAGTGAAGAATATTGAATACACCATGGACTGCCGTAAGAATGAATGAATCTGTCTTGGAAGAAGTACAGCCACAATACTTCTTAGAAATGAGGATAATAAGGCTTCTTCTCACATACTTTGGACATGTTATTAGGAAGAACCAGTCTCTGAATAAGGACACTATGCTTGGCAAAGTAGAGGGTCAGTAAAAAAGAGGAAGACCCTCAAGGAGATGGATTGACACAGTGGCTGCAGCAATGCTCTAAAGCATATAACAATGATTGTGAGGATGGTGCAGGACTGGGCAGTGTTTTGCTCTGTTGTAATAGGGTCACTATGAGTCATAATTGACTCATAGCACCTAACAACAACAACAGTGTTCATTACTGCTTTATTCACAATAACAAATAAGTGGAAACAGTGAACTGTCCATCAATGGATAAATGGATAAGCAAATTGCGGCACCTATATACCATGGAATACTATACAACCATAATGAGCAATGATGAAGTCTGAGAACATATTATAGCCTGGGTGGAAATGGAGGCATAATGCTATGTGAAATAAGTCAAGCATATAAGGATAAATGATATATGATCCCTCTTTCAAAAAAAACTAGAATAGAGAAATGCAGAGAGACCAATGTTCACTGGGGTTACCAGAGAAAAGAGGCAGGTAGGGAAAGTATGCTTTATACCATACCAAAACCAAACTCATTGTCATTGAGTCGATTCAACTCATAGCAAGCCTTTTTGGGTTTCTGAGATTTTATACCATAGAAACTAGTTATTTTTGGTGATGAAAAAGTGGCACCAAATGTAGATGTAGTGAGTATAGCACAACCAAAGTAAAAATGAGTGTTTGAGCACATATGAATGTGTACAGGCAAATTGATAGACAGATAGATAAAGGTGTATACATGGGTAATAACAGACAAATATATATTAAAAAAAAAAAAAAAAAAAACACTGTGGTCGAGTGAGATCCTACTCATAGTACTCCCTCCTTGGGTTTCTGAGGCAGGATCACTATGAAAGTAGATTGTCCAATCTTCCTTCCAAGAAGTGGCTGGTGGATTTGAACCACCAGCCTTCTGGTTAGCAGTCAAGTGCTTTAGGCAATACGCCACCATGTGTACAGGCTCTGTATACATTGAAGACACAAATATAGATATTCCTCAGACATAACCACCTTCTAATATTTGTCTCCTGGATTTTAAGACTTAGGACCATAGTCTCATGGGACAACTCAGTTAATTGTCATAAATGTAGTTCACAAAAAAGATGATCTGTATCCTAGGGAAATGAGTAGCATCTAGGGTCTTAAAGATAGTGAGCAGAGAGTTCCAGTAAGATGGTGAAATAGGCAGACAAACTACAAAGAGCCTCTTCAACAAAGAAAAGAGAAACCAATTGACACAGATACAGAAGATAATCCTGGAGCCCTGAGCTTTGAAGGGAAGGATACAGAAGTGGAATGAACTTCAACTAGCAGAAGAACCTGCATGAAAAATACTGAATAAGGAGACAAATGGAGCTGCAGACTGCCTGCAATTCTGACAACATGGACAATTTGGGTATTTCCAAGTGGTGTTAGGACCTAAGAATTAACATAAAAATTGACACAGCTCACCAAGAGCAGCAAGGAGGACTGCACTATTGGCTGATGATTGAAAAAGAAAACAGCAAAGAAGGAGACAGAGCTGTGAACTTCCAGTTATTCATAGGGTACAGCCATTTTGAATGTCTACAAGAAGTTCGACCATTTTGGATATTTAAAGCAACAGCATTCTCTCAGATCCCAGAGACCTAAGAATAGGCTCCACTTGCTGAAGACAGCATGGACGTATCAGACACTGAGGACTGGAAAGGTGCAATATTCTTCTTGTTACTCTGATACCCCACAACCTCTTGGTGAACAGAGGTGTGGCCATCCCTCACTCCCATCCATGTTCTGGGCCACCAGGAATTCCATCCCAGTCTGTGTAATATGATGGAATCTGGGTGCACAGCCCTACCCAGGTTTGTTTTTTGTTT
>NW_006921597.1:5809337-5812373 GCF_000298275.1 Orycteropus afer afer
GGGAAATAGAAAATGTGCCCATATGACCCAACCATACCTGTGCCTCCTGCAGCCCCACCTACTGAATGAGGGCCACCAATTGCTTCTCCACCAACTGGACAATGATACATGACAGCCAATACAAGCTTGACACACTCTTAACTACTGTTCAGAAACAGCAGAGATCTGTGCAGCCACATTCATACCCTATCACACCACCAGGAGACAGCTGGTGAGTGTATAAGTGTTGCCAACTAGCAAACTGAGGAACACAGTACCCTGCTTACTCAGATACCTCCAGAGAAAACAAAAATCTTGGGCAAATCACTCCAACATACAATCACCAATTAAATATAAACACAACAACATTACAATGTCTCAAAGACAACAGATCATCACAGTCCAGACAAAGACACAAGATAAAGCAGTAGAAACAAGAGACCAGGATATAGACCCAGAATACATCCCTGAGGAAGAAGTAGCACTGGAATTCTGTGACAAGGAATTCAAAGGAATTATATTTATGTACCTTCAATGGATTGAGAGACAGATCAAGGAAAACAGACAAAATTGAGGAAAACACAGACAAAACCCTAGAAGAATTTCAGAAGACAATATAAGAACGAAATGACAAAATAAATGAAAAATTAGAAATGATACAAAATCTATAGATAGAAATCCAGATTAAAACTAAATTTTCAGAAAGGGCAAAGGAGTAGAATTGATTCAATGAAAAATAGAATCAGTGGGATTGAAGACAAATACCTCAATACTTCTTTGGAAAGGGATTTAAAAAAAGATCAAAACAAAATGAAGAAAGCCTAAGATTCATCTGAGATACCATCAAAAAGAATAACCTACATGTAATCAGAATTCCAGAACAGGAAGAGACAAATAAAAACACAGAGAAAATTGTCAAAGATTTATTGGAAGAAAATTTCCCTGAAATGATGAAAGATGAAAATATATCCATTCAAGAAGCCCAACCAACCCCAAACAGGATAGACCCCAAAAGAAAATCACCACAACATATCATCATCAAACTCACCAAAACCAAAGACAAAGAAAGAATCCTGAAAGCAGCATGGGGGGAAAAAAAAAAGTTACCTCCAAACAGCAACCAATAAGACTAAGCTCTGATTCTCAGCAGAAACCATGCAAGCAAGAAGGCAATGGGATGGTATATATAAAACACTAAAGCAGAAAAATTTCCAACCAAGAATTATATACCCAGCAAAACTGTCCCTCAAATATGATGGTGAAATAGGACATTTCCAGAGAAGCAGAAATTAAGGGAATTTGTTAAAACCAGACCAACTTTACAAGACATGCTAAAGGTAGTCCTTTTGACAGAGAACCAATAGCAGCAAACAACAACTGAACTTAAACACACTTGATGACATAACCCAGAAACCAACAAGTTATGGAAGTATCCAAAGTAAAATAAATTTACAAGATTGTAAACAGGTAACCAGAGACATCAATTGGCAAATAAGGACACCTACAAAATGAAAAGAAGAAAAAAATAGTGTAGTTAGAGAACTTCTAAGTGGTGAGGAAGTCAAGAGAGTTGCAAGATAGAATGGACTATTCTAAACTTAAGGAGAAAATTGTAAATCACAGGGTAACCTCAAACAAAAATGATAAAACATCACACCTCAATAAAATGAGGACATCCACAAAAATTTAGCAAATACTAAAACAGCAATGAAGCAAATGATAACATGATTCATAAACAAGATTAGCTCAGCACAGAAAAATGTATGGAACAAAGAAATCAACACCACCATGAAAAAATACATAACAAAATGACAGCAACAAATCCATACTTGTTGATAATTACACCGAATGTCAATGGATTAATGCACCATTCAAGAGTTGGAGAGTTACAGACTAGATGTTGTTGTTGTTAAGTGCCATCGAGTTGTTTCCGACTCATAGCAACCCCATGCACAGCAGAACGAAACACTGCCCGATCCCATGCCAGCCCCACAATCCCTGCTATACTTGAGCCCATCATTGCAGCCACCATGTCAATCCATCTCACAGACTAGATAGCAAAACATAACCCATCAATATGCTGCCTACAAGAGACACACCACAGAGACAAAAAAAAAAAAAATAGACTAAAAATCAAAGGTTGGAAAAAGATTTATCAAGCAAATGGCAATTAAAAAAAAAAAAGCAGGAATGGCAATATTAATTTCTGATAAAACTGAGTTTAAGACAAAACCTACCATAAGAGACAAGGAAGGATATTATATGATTAAAGGATCAATTGAACAAGAGGACATTACCATAATAAATTATCTATGGACCCAATGAAAGAGCCCAAAATAAGTAAATCAGACTTTAATAGAATTGAAAAGACAAATAGATGAATCCACAGTCAAAGTAGGAGAATTTCACTATCAATGAAAGAAAGAACAGCTGGAAAGAAACTCAACAAAGATGCAGAAGAACTAAACAATACAGTCCACCAACTTAATATTATAGACATTTATAGAGCACTTCATTCATCAATAGCACAGGATACATTCTTTTCCAGTACACATGGAACATTCTTCAGGGTAGACCATATGTTAGGCCATAAAGCAAGCCTTGACAAGTTTAAAAACAATGAAATAATGCAAAGCATCTTCTCAGATCACAATACTATCAAATTAGAAATTGACAATAGGAAGATCAAGGGAAAAAGAGCAAACACATGCAAACCGAGTAATACCCTCCTTGAAAATAACTGGGTAATAGAAGAAACAAAAAATGAAATTAAAATATTCCTTGAATCAAATGAGAATGAAAACACAACATACCAAAATCTTTGGGACACAGCAGAAGATCAGAGGCCAATTCATAGCAGTAAAAGAACACATCAGAAAAGAAGAAAGAGCCAAAATCAACACTTTAAACCAATATCTCCAACAATTAGGAGAAGAAAGGAAATAATGATTCAAGCAGAAATCAATGAAAAAGAAGATAAAAAGACAATAGAAAAATCAACAAGACTAGAAGTTGGTTTTTTGAAAAGATTAATAAAATTAACAAACCACTGGCAAA
>NW_006921597.1:5812677-5815702 GCF_000298275.1 Orycteropus afer afer
CAAATTCGTTTTATGAAGCAAGCATAACCTTGATATCAAAACAAGGCAAATACATCACTCAAAAGGAAAACTACAGACCAATATCCATCATGAATATAGATGCAAAAATCTTCAACAAAATCCTAGCCAATAGACTCCAACAACATATCAAAAAAATAATTCATTATGACCAAGTGAGGTTCATACCAGGGATGCAAGGATGGTTCAACATTAGAAAAACAATCAACATTATCCACCACATAAATAAAACAAAGGAAAAGAACCACATGATCATATAAATTGATACAGAAAAAGCATTTGATAAAATCGAACATCTTTTCCTGATCAAAACTCTTAACAAAATAGGAATAGAAGGGACATTCCTCGACATAATAAAAGGCATATGTGCAAAACCAACAGCCAATATTATTCTCAATGGAAAGAGATTGAAACCATTCCCCTTGGGAACAGGAATCAAACATGGATGCTCTTTATCACCACTTTTACTCAACATTGTATTGGAAGTCCTTGTCAAGGCAAGAAAGGGAAATCAAAGGCATCCAAATTGGTAAGGAAAAAGTCAAACTATCCCTATTTGCTCATTATGTGATCCTACACATAGAAAACCCAAGAGACTCAACAAAAAAATTACTGGAACTAATTGAGAGATTTAGCATAGTGACAAGATACAAGATCAACATACAAAAGTCAGTTATATTCCTCTACACCAGCAAAGAGATTGCTGAGAAAGAAATAAGGAAATCAATACCATTTACAATGAATACCAAAAAAATAAAATATTTGAGAATAAATCTTATCAGGGACACAAAAGACCTATATGAAGAAAAGTACAAAACACTACTTCAAGAAACTGTAAGAGATCTACATAAATGGAAGAACATACCATGCTCATGGATAGGAAGATTGAATATTGTGAAAATGTCAAAACTACCCAAAGCAATCTATACATTCAATACAATCCCAATCCAGATTCTATCAACATTCTTTAAGGTTATGGAAAAAACAATTACTAATTTTATTTGGAAAGGAAAGAGACCTCAGATAAGCAAACCACTTATGAAGAAGAACAAAGTAGGAGGTCTCACACTCCAGGATCTCAAAACCTATTATATAGCCACAGTAGTCAAAACAGCCTGGTAATTGTACAATGACAGACACTTAGACCAGTGCAATACAATTGAGAACCCAGAAATAGATCTGTCCACCTGTGGTCAGCTGATCTTTGACAAAGGGCTGGAATCCCTTAAATGGGAAGGAGATTGTCTGTTTAACAAATGGTGCTGCCAAAACTAGATATGCATTTACAGAAAAATGAAACAAGATCTGTACCTCACACCATACACAAAAACTAACTGCAGATGGATCAAAGACTCAAATGTGAAACAAAGTTATAAAGTTCTTCAAGGAAAAATTTGGGGCAAATTTAGGGGCCTTTATATATGACATAAGTAGAATATCAAGATGAGCTCGGGTGGCATAGTGCATAAGACATTTGACTGCTGACCAGATGGCTAGTGGTTCAAACCCACCAGCCACTCCTCAGAAGGAAGGTTGGACAATCTACTTCTGTAGTCATACCACCTCAGAAACCCGAGGGGTAGCTATGAGTCAGATCTGACTTGACAGCAGTGAGTTTGTTTTCTTTTGGAGATTATAAAGCATAACCCAAAATGCACAAACAGCAGAAGATAAACTAGATGAATTAGACCTTTTAAAATTAAATTTTTATCTGCTTCCAAAGACTTCTCCAAAAGAGTACAAAGAGAACCTATAGAATGGGAAAAAAATATTCATCAATGACATATCTGACAAGAGACTTATCTCTAAAATTTATAGAAAACTCCAACACCTCAACAACAAGAAGACAAACAATCCAACTTTAAAATGGTTAGAAGAGGATATCCAGGCAGCCAACAAACACATGAAGATATGTTCACGATCATCAACCATTAGAGAGATGCAAATCAAAACAACAATGAGATACCATCTTGCTTCAGCACTAATAGCCAAGTTCAACAATCTGAAAATAACAAATACTGGTGAGGATGTGGAGAGATTGGTACTCTAATACACTGCTGGTGGGACTGTCAAATGATACAACTACTGTGGAAAGCAGTATGGCGATTCCTTAAAATGTTGGAATTAGAAATACCATTTGACCCAGCAATCCCATTACTATATATCCTAAAGAAGTGAGAACCAGGATAAGAACAGATCTGTGAACACACATGTTCATTGCAGCACTGTTTAAAATAGCAAAAAGATGAGGAAACCTAAGTGCCCATAAACAGAAGAATGGATAACCAAACTATGGTACATACACACAATAGAATACTATGCAACATTAAAGAATAATGTAGAATCTGAAAAACATGGATGAGCTTGGAGGACATTATGCTGAGTGAAATAAGTCAATCACAGAAGGACAAATATTGTTATTAGTTCACTATTGTGAAAGGTTAGAGAAAGGTTTATATATAGAATGAAACTTTCTTTGTTGGTTACCAGCAGTGGGATAGGAGGGGAGGGAACACTGCTAGATAGGGAGAGACAAGTATTCATTTGGGTGAAGGGAAGGGCAATGCATCAAATGTGAGTCATCAACACAGTGGCACTGAAGAAGAGGAAGACATAGAGAGGTACATGGGAGATACAACAAAGATGAACCCTCTTGCACATACAGTAGTACTGTGTTGTCAGTGATGGCAAACATTGGTCTAAGGGTGGATAGATGGGTAGACAGGCTGAACAATTAGGTGTATCTAGGCAGGGAAGAGTGTGCCCATGACCGTGTATGGGGTTGGCAGACCATGTTTCTACAGGCTTATTTGTATGTTTTGTAAGAATTTCCAGGTATATAGTAGAATTGACAAGGGACAAGGTTATGGTGACTTCTTGGCCACACCCAACTTTCCAGAGGGAGTGAGTGGTTGGACTTGTGGGCTCAGGATCATGGTTGTAAGGGACATCAAGCTCCATTAGCATAACATACTACATAAAAACATTGCTCCACATCCTACTTTGG
>NW_006921597.1:5816372-5827654 GCF_000298275.1 Orycteropus afer afer
ACTCAAAAGCATCAACTCTTCTTCGGTCTTCCTTATTCATTGTCCAGCTCTCACATGCATACGAGGTGACTGGAAATATCATGGCCTGTGTCAGGCTCACCCTAATCCGCAAGGAGACATCCTTGCTCCTCAGCTCTTGAAAGAGTTCCTTCACAGCTGCCCTGCCCAGTGCTACACGTCGTCTAATGTCCTGACTGCTGCTTCCATTGGCCTCGATTGTAGAACCAAGCAATGTGAAGTCTTTGATGAGTTCAATCTTTTCTCCATTTATTGTGATGCTCCTGATAGGTCCAGTTGTGAGGATTTTTGTCTTCTTTATATTGAGATGTAATCCATACCACAGACTGTGTTCCTCAATCTTCATCAGTAAGTGCCTCAAGTCATCCTCACTTTCAGCAAGCAAAGTTATATCATCAGTGTATCTCAGGTTGTTAATGATTCTTCCTCCAATCCTGATGCCATGTTTTTCTTCATATAGTCCAGCTTCTCAGATTCGATATGAGTCGGGTCCAACTCGACGGCACATAACAACAACAACAACAACTCAGATTATTTGTTCAGCATATATATTGAATAAGTATGGGGAAAGGATACAACCCTGACGCACTATAAAAAATTTATATATATATATATATATATATAAAGACCAGGTTTTCTGGTCTGATAAAGCCTGAAAACCCTTGAGACTATGTCCTCTAGCTGCCCTTCAGGTCTGGAATTGAACTCACGCCTGTGGCTTCCAGCCAAACAAAAGGCCCACATATGAGCTGAACATTTACATCAGGTAGATACACTCCTTGAAGAGATGAATCCTTGGAGAACAGAAGGGCAGTGTATGCATAGGGAGACCATTCAGGGGCAGGAATGCATGGCAGGGAAGAGATAACTATGGGAAGGAAGTGGGAAAAGAGCTGTTACATTGTGGGAAATTGCAGTCAATGTCATGAAACAAAATGGGTAGGAACTGTTGTGTGGAAAAATGAATTTGCTCTGTAAACTTTAACCCAAATCACAATAATTTTTTTTTTTTTTTTTAAAAAGATAGTGAGCACCCATCTAAGACACAACTGTATGTCTCTATTTGGAAGGATCAAAACAGTAAGAAGGTAACCAAAATTCAGAGAATAGACAAGTCTACAGAAGCCACAACTTTGTCTGTCCTAAGACCAGAAGATCTAGATGGTGCCTGGCTACCTCACTGTCTTTCTGACCAGGGTCATGATAGTTGGTCCCATTAGAATGGGGTAAACATGGAGCAGAACGCAAATTCTTATTTAAAGAAAGAAAGAGAAAAAAAAAAAAAGATAAACTGAAACATTAGGGAAGAGGGGTCCCTAAATCTACCACCCTGAGACACTCTTTAAACCTAGAATGGAGTCTGTTCACTGAAATCACCTTTTAAGAAAATAGTAGAGTGGCACACAAAATAAAGAACATTACCCATAAAATCAGTAACCCTTCTTGACAAACATCACTATGAGTCCAAAAGATCAACAATTACTCAAAAATAATGATGAGAAGATAAGGAAACAAACTAAACACAATAAAAGAGAATGTTAATCCATTGTGATAAATGTAACTAATGTCCCTGAAGAATTTGTGTGCAGAAACTGTCAAAGGGGAACCTAACTTGCTGTGTAAACTTTCACCAAAAACTCAATAAAATACTGGTTTTTATAAAAAGAAAATGTTTCTACCACTTTATAAAAATTTTCAAAGTCATTGGACTAATCTGGCTACTTAATAACACTATAAAAAATAATGTGGACTGAACAAAGAACTACTATGTGACCCAGCAATCCCAATCCTGGGTATAAATCCAGAAGAATTAAGAGCAGGAATGCAAACAGAAACCTGTGCAACCTTGTTTACTGCAACATTTTTTCACAATAGCCAAAAGATGGAAACAACCTATCAGCATCTATTCATGTGCAACAGATGAATGGGTAAACAAAATAAAGTATACAATAAAATGTTGTTGTTATTGTTGATGATGACAGGAAACATCAACATTTGTTGATGTGCATCAACAGATAAATGAATAAACAAAATAAAGTATATAATAAAATATTGTTATTGTAGTTGTTAGGTGCCATTGAGTCGGTTCCAACTGACAGCAATTTGTACAATAGAATGCAACACTGCCTGCTCCTGTGCCCATTCTTTCAGCCACTGTGTGAATCCATATCATTGAGGGTCCTCCTCTCTTTTGCTGACCCTCTACCAAGCATGATTTCCTTCTCCACAGACTGGTCCCTCCAGATAACATGTCCAAAGGACACAATTGAGGTTAGGTCTTGCCATCCTCACTTCTATGGAACATTGTGGCTGTGCTCCTCCCAAGACAGATTTGTTCATTTTTCTGGAAGTCCATGGTAATATTCAATATTATTTGCCAACATCATAGTCCAAGCGCATTAATTCTTCTTCGGTCTTCCATATGATTGTTCAGCTTTTCGATGCATATGAAGGGGGTTGAAAATACCATGATTTGGGCCAAGTGCTCCTCAGTCCTCAAAGTGACATTTTTTGTGGGGGGGGGGGATTTTATTGTGATTTGGGTTAAAGTTTATTTTATTTATTTATTTTTTAAGAGTTTGTTTTACATTCAATGTTACATGTACATTTAGTTTCAATCCCCATTTACAGTGCCCAACCCTAATCCAGTCTCCTCCCCTCCCTGGCCAGTAACCCTCCCCCTGTGCCACTCATAATTATGCACTCCTGTCTGTCCTGTATTACCTACATGTGAATGTTGCCCCTCTGGTGCCCTGTGGTCAATTGCTCCAAGGGAGGTATTTCCATAAAGTATGTGGGTGTGTCCCCCTGGGTTGAATGGTCTCCATGTACATCTTTTAACTATTGGGCTGAAAGCCCCTAGGAGTGAGTTTTATTCCAGGTGTAGAATGTATCCCAGGGCCATAGTATTGGGGGTCTCACCAGACTCCATCCGACCAGTCATTCTGGTCATTACTAAGTTTTTGGATTTTGTTCCACATTTTCCCTCCCACTCTATCCAGGATCTCCAGATTTGATCCTTTGCTGAGTGGTTGGCATTGCTAGCAAGGCACAATCTAGTTCTTCTGGTCTTGAGGGCCGTCAGGTCCTAGGGCTGATTGCCTCCAAATGCCCCTTTTTTTTTTTTGCACTCTTCTTCACTTCCGATGCTAGGAGACCATTAGGTGCGTCTTAGATGGCCGCTTGAAAGCTTTTAAGACCCCAGTCGCTACTCACCAATGTACGATGAGGAACAAGGTTTTTACGTATTTTGTTGTCCCAATTGAGTCTGGTGTCCCCCAGTACTATGGTCCTGAGACAGTAGATTCGTTGGATCTCACTCTCATAGTGTCTGTGAGGGATTGCTCTGTGTCTGTCTTATATTGTTTCTGTAAGGATCACAGGTATTCTGTATCACTAGTATCTGTGCAAGATTAGTCTGTGCTGAATCTATCCTTGGTCTAGAGTATACTCCTGTTCACTGACCCCCATCTGGTACTCTTTGGTGTTTATGTGTTTATCTGTAGCCTGATGTTTGGTGTTAATGGTAATGCAGTATTGTGGGCACACTGGTTGGTATTAGCATCTGTCATATATCCCTTATGTGTCCTCCCTTTTCCTAATGTTATCATGGTGGTCACAGATTCTTTCCATATATCCCTCCCTTTACTCGTGTCAGTGTGTGGGCCCCAACTAGCCTGAAATTAATCCCACCCCTTCCCTCCCTACCCTGGTAACTTAGAACGTTAGTCCCTTTTCGCAAGCAAACCATTCTTTGTCCTTTTACAGTAATGGGCTCATGCAGTACTTGTCCTTCCGTGATTGACTTACTTCACTCAGCATAATATCCTCCAGGCTCATCCACGTTGTGAGGTGGTTTGCATATCCCTCATTGTTCTTTAATGTAGCATAGTACTCTATTGTGTATCTGTACCATAATTTGGTTATCCACTCATCCATTGATGAGCATTTATGTTGTTTCCATCTCTTTGCTATAGTGAATTGTGCTGTGATGAACATAGGTGTACCTATGTCTGTTCATGCGCTGTCTCTCACCACTTTAGGATATATTCCTAGTAATGGAATTGCTGGGTCAAATGGTATTTCTATTTTCAGTTTTTTAAGAAAATGTCATACCATATACCACAACGGTCAGTGCTCTGCAGGGCAGATTCCCCTGTTTTTGTTATTTTTTTCCTACTCCTTTCTCCTTTCTAATCCTGCTCCCCTGAGTTTGGTACACTCTGACTCAGTAAGCTGTTCAGAGCACCAGAATCCCTATTTCAAACTGCTGCACCTAGTTTTTCAGGCACTCAGCTGCTAGAAGGAATTAACGTGGGGACTACTGGATGCCATTTTTTCCCACCTCTCTGGATGAAAGTTTATAGAGCAAATTCACTTTCCATACAGCAGCTCACATACACTTTGTCTCATGACATTGATTGCAATTCCCCACAATGCAACAGCTTCCCTCCTACTTCTTCCCCATAGCTATCTCTTCCCTGTGTCCTTCTCTCCCATGCCCTCCTGTCCCCTGAGCTGTCTCCCTATGTATACACAGCCCTTCTATTCTACCAAGGAGTGGGTGATCTCTCCAAGGAGTGTATCTACCTAATGTAAATTTTCAGCTCATATGACTGTCTCTTGTTTGGCTCAAAGCCACAGCAGTGGGTTCATTTCCAGACCTGAAGGGCAGCTAGGGGCCATAGTCTCAGTGGTTCCATTAGGCTCTATCCGACTACCAAACCTGCCCTCCCCCCCCCTTTTTTTTTTAATGATTTTGAGTTTTGTTCCACATTGTTCTCCTACTCTATCCAGGATCTCCTACATAGATCCCCTTCCAAGTGGTTGACAGTGGAACCCAGGCATATCGAGTTCTTCTGGTCTCATAGTCATATAGGCTGAGGATCACATGGTGTACCAGTTGCTTTAACTAATTGTTTCCATGTGGCTTTGGTTTTCTTCATTCTTCTTTGCTCTGGATGAGGAGCAAAGAAGATGCATCTAGATGGACATTTGCAAGCTTTTAAGATCCCAGTCACTATTTGCCAAAGTAGCATGCGGAACAATGCTTTTGTGTAGTATGTTATGCCAATTGAGCTTGATGTCCCCTGAGACTATGGTCCTGATCCCATAGGTCTACTCACTCCCTCTGGGTAGCTGGTTGTGGCCAAGAAGTGACTAAAACCCTGTTTCTTGCTCAGAGTGACATCTTTGCTTTTTAACATTTTAAAGAGGTCTTTTCCAGCAGATACGCCCAATCCGATAAGTCATTTGATTTCTTGACTGCTACTTACATGGGCATTGATTACAGATCTAAGTAAAATGAAATCTTTGATAACCTCAATATTGTCTCAATTCATCATGATATTGCTTATTGATCCAGTTGTGAGGATTTTTGTCATGGGGAGTAGAACTGCCCCATAGGATTTCCTAGGCTATAAATCTTTACAGGAGAAGATTGTTAGGTCTTTGCTGCCCATGTGACCACTGTTGGGTCTAACCACTGACCTTTCAGTTAGCAGCCAAGTGCTCAACCATTACGCCACCATGGCTCCTAATGAAGTATTATTCAGCATAAAGGGAAATGAAGTCCTGATACATCTACAACATGAAAACATTATATTGAGTGAAATAAGTCAGTAGCAGAGGAAGAAATACTGTATGATCTCACTTAAAAGAAATAGGCAAATAGAAACCAAAGGTTATTATTTTTTATAAGCAGTATGAGAGAGGGTGAAAAGGGGATATACCACATAGGAGGAACTGAGTTTATGTTAATACCCACTGCTATTGAGTTGATTCCAACTCATAATGATCCTATAAAACCAAAAACCAAACTCACTGCCATTGAGTTGGATCCAACTCATTGCGCCCCTCCTTGGGTTTCCGAGGCAGTATCAGTACAGAAGTATATTTCTCAACCTTCCTTCTGAGAAGTGGCTGGTGGCTTTGAACCACCAGCCTTCTGATTGGCAGCCAAATGCCTTAGGCATTATACCACCAGAGTTCCTAATGACCCTATGTTGTTGTTGTTGGTGTTGTTATGTGCCATCGAGTCAGACCCAACTCATAGCGACCCCTCCTTGGGTTTCCAAGGCAGTATCACTACGGAAGTAGATTGCCCCATCTTCCTTCCCAGGAGTGGCTGGTGGGTTTGAACCACCAGCCTTCTGATTAGCAGTCAAGTGCCTTAGCCACTACGCTACCAGAGCTCCTAATGACCCTATAGGACAGAGTATAACTGCCCCAGAGGGTTTTTCAAAGCTGTAAATCTTTACATAAACAGACTTCCTCCTCTTTTTCTTTGGAGCAGCTGGTGTCTTTCATCCCCACCAACCTAGTGGTTACTACCCCAATGCTTTAACCACAGCCCACTAGAGCTCCCCTTACTAGTTGTGGAATAATTGGAAAAAGAATAACGATAATGGTTTGCACAACATAAACAATGTTATCAATGTCAATGAATAGTACTTGGAAAAGTGTTGAATTGGCAAATGTTTTGTTATGTATATTTTTACCACAATTAAAAATAAAGAAATAAATTATCTGGACCAATAATATGTCTTCCCAGAAGTAAAGGTGCCTAAGAGCTCATGTGTCATTCAGCAAGGATGCTTTCCTTGCTCACATAGACTGGCAGCCAGGCTCCCCCTTCTAACACACTGTTCAGAGTTCTATAATTGCTGGTCTTTAGTCAAACCTCTCCATCTACACCCTGCCAGAATGTAACAAAGAAGCCCAGACTAAGTAAGCAATATGCAGAGTAATGGGTACTAGGACTACCCTGAAATTAAAATAAGAGACCACAGCCTGTACAAAAAGCATGTGGCTTGGAATATTTCCATAGAATATTAAATCATACAAGAATTTTCACTCATCTTCATCTCAAAGGTCACAACATGACTTTCCTCTAATGAATTCTTTATATTGGCAGCTCTTCTGTTTTTCTCCCTTCTTCCCCTTGTTCCTCACTTCCATGTTGACCCACCTCTCCCCTTGCTAGGAGCAGCCCTCTCTCCTTTACTCTCTGTGTGGGAACATGTGGTAATACTTTTCTTTGATTTAGGCCTTGAATTTGCTCTACACCTGTGTAGCCCTTCAAGTAACAGCTCAGCAGCCATCATGGGGAGGTCGTGCTCCAGAAGTGCTCTGCACACACTTGCTTTCACACCTTTGCAGGCCCGCCAGCATCTCTCCTTTCCCAGGCATGCATGGGACCTCCAGATGTTGCTCCCAGATATGCTCGTTTACTATTCAAGTTTCCAGTGATGTATTCTTCAGAGTGTGATATCCTGCCCCAGGGTGTTCTTCTTCTTGGAGAAGAGTGCTAATTTACAAAAGCCTGTAGTCTCAAAAGGGAATGAACAAAGAACTGAGAGAGAGAAAAAGAAAACAGAGGAGGGAGTTTGTTTTGGGGTCTTTAACTACTACAAGTCCTGTTGTTGTTGTTAGGTTCCATCAAATGGATTTTAACTCACAGAGACCTCATATGACAGACCAGTCAATTTCCCCATAGGGATTTGTAGCCTGTAATCTTTATAGAAGCAGATTACCAAGTCTTTCTCCTATGGAGCTGCTGGATGGATTTGAACCACCAATCTTTCAGTTAGCAGCTAACTGTTGTGCCTCCAGGGCTCCTATGGTAAGAACTACACTCACTTAATCTTGTGAGGTCAATACCTTAGCAACTAGTAAATGAGGAAACTGAGGCACAGAGAAGCAAAGTGACATGCTCAAGGTCACAGAACCAAGAAGTGGTAGAACCAAGAATTAAAGATAGACATTATTTCAAGCCCAATACTCTTTATGATTTACCAAGCAATGGTTCTTTGTTTTTAGAGCCATTCACTATGCCATCCCTATAAACCCAAGTCACAAATTCTAATTAGCCATAGTTAGCGGTTTTTGAGAGGCTGATATGTGACAAAGGAGCTCTCGTGGCATAGCGGTTAACACATTTGGCTGCTAACTAAAACGTCAATAATTTGAAACCACCAGCTGCTCCATGGAAGAAAGATCAGGCAGTCTGCTTCTGTAAAGATTTATAGCCTTGAAACCCCTATGGTATAGTTCTACTCTGTCCTGTAGGGTTGCTATGAATTGGAATCGACTTGACAGTGTACAAGGTTCTCTTTTGACATTCTCTCATTTTTACAACAGCTCAGCAAGGTGGGTTTTAGCATAGTCATCTTACAGATTTTATAGAAGTAGAGGTCAGAATGGTTATGTTACCCAAATCATACACATTCATACCCAAACACAATCATGTCACTTTCTGCCTAAATCTCTCTGTTACTGCCCATGACTCTCAGGGATAAATGCTCTTCCTAGCTTCCTACACTTTTGGAGTAAAAGTGAACTCTTATCTTAGCACACGAGGCCCACCATGACCTGATTCCAGCAGACCTTTCCCTCTGATCCTCCACTTAGACCAATCTCTCCTACAATATGAAACTCCTCATAGTTCTTCAAGCAACTATGTCAGCCCTGTGTGCATCATCTTCATATTTTTCCATCTTCATCTACCTCTAACTCTTCTAAAAATACTCTGCTTGTGGCCTCTTTTCTGGAAAGATGTTACTACCAAACCATCTCATCACAAAATCAGATTTAAGACTGGACAATCTACTTCTGTAGAGATACCACCTTGGAAACCCAAGGAGGGGTCGCTATGAGTTGCAATCGACTCAATGGCAGTGAGTTTGGTTTTTTAGTTTTATTGCTCTTGTGGCACTTTAAATATCTATAACAAAGCACTGACCATATGATAGTGTGTCTTTGGATTTAGCTATCTTCATCACCAGATATTCAAAATGTAGAGCATATTTTATTTAATTTTGTTTACCCATAGCCTACCATAATACCTAAAACAAAGCACAGATCAAAAAGTTTGATTGGATAAGTTTAAAAAAATGAAGGAAAGTTTGATGAGAACAGGAAGGGAAAGGAAGGAAAAAGCTAGTAAGGGTAAATGTTAAGGATTGAACCCAGGTCTTATTCTAAGACAGACAAGACTTCCATCATCCCATACCCAAGATGCTCCTTACTCTATCAAACATGTGACTCTACTCTTGTTCTCCCTTCTCTAACACTGAGATCCTATTCTAGGGTATGGTTGTCAAGGCAGCTCACCTCCTTCTGCTCATAACATTAAGCACTTCCCTTTCCAGGTTTCTCAGAGTTCTCTATTCAACTTTTCTCTTCTGTGCTTCTGTCTGTTCAAATCAAAGTCAATAGAGTTCATCTAAAAAAAATAATAGTAATACTAGGGTCTGGTATTACTAAAGGACAATAGCTTACAGTGCCCTCTCCAAATAAATTTTCACAGTTGAACAGGAGTTTGAAACCAGAAAAAAAATTATTTAATATAACTTTTTGACACTTCTGTATGTGAAATATCTTTTTACACAGTGGACAGAATCTTTCTTGCAAAAAAAAAAAAGATCAGTGTGCTGTATCTTACTAATAAACTACCATTTTAAATCACTTTCATGATATGTTTTCATATCATAAAAGTTGTTGTTGTTGTTATGTGCTGTTGAGTCAGACCTGACTCATAGCGACCCCTCCTTGGGTTTTTGAGGCAGTATCACTACGGAAGTAGATTGCCTGATCTTCCTTCCAAGGAGTGGCAGGTGGGTTTGAACCACCAGCCTTCTGGTTAGCAGTCAAGTGCCTTAGGCGCTACGCTACCGGAGCTCCTTATTATCATTATAAAAGTATTGCATGCTTATTGTAGAAGACTTACAGGTATAAATATGCAAAATAAAGCGAACAAAAATATCCTATAATCATACCATTCAGAAATATATTTTGGTATATAGCCTTCTCTTTTATCCATGCATGCATAATTCTTATAAGAATGCTATGACCGGGGAGTTCCCGCAAGATGGCGGACTAGGCAGAAGGACTGCACAGACCCTCTTCAACAAAGAAAAGGGAAACCAATGAACACAGACACAGAAGATAATCTTGGACCTCTGAACCTTGAAGGGAAGGATACAGAAGTAGACTAAACCCCAACTAGCAGAAGAATTTGTGTGAAAATACCAAAAAAGGAGACATACGGAGCTGCAGTCTGGCAGGGACCTGAGCACCCCTGATGGCACAAATGACTTGGACGTTCCCGAGTAGTGGTAGGACCTAAAAATTAACCTAAAAATCACCCTGCTAGCCAGGGGCTGCACGGACTGTGCCTGGTGGCTGGGGAACAAACAGAGAAGGTGAAGAGAAAGGTGGGCTGAGCTGCGGACTTTTGCTGTCCGGAGGGCGCCGCCATTTTGTAGGTTTAAAAAGCAGACTGACTATTTTGGATACTTAAAGAGACAGCGCTCTCGCAGAATCCTGTGGTGGTAGGACTTAAGAATTAACCTAAAAATCACCCTGCTAGCCTGGGACTGCGCGGAGGACTGTGTACGGTGGCTGGGGAACAAACAGAGAAGGTGAAAAGAAATGTGGGCTAAGCTGTGGACTTTTGCCGGTCTGGAGATGCCGCCATTTTGAAGGTTTTAAAAAGCGGCTTGACTTTTTTGGATATTTAAAGAGACAGTGCTCTCGCAGATTTCTGGGGCTTTAGATCATGTTCTGCTTTCCAGCAACCCCAAGGACACTCGGGGCCTGCAAGACTGAAAAGGTACGACATTCTTCTTGTTACAACACCCTAAACCCGCTTGGTGAACAGAGGTGTGGCCATCCCCACTTCCACCTACCTTCTGGGCCCACAGGAACTCCATCGCAGTCTGTGTGCTCAGACGGAGCCAGGGTACCCTACGCAGTCCTCCACCAATTTTTTTTTTCTTTTTTCTTTTTCTTTCTTTTTAATTTTTTTCTTTTTCACTTTCTTTTTCCCGGTGATTAGTTTGCTTGTATTTGTCCATTTGAAACCAATTAATATTATTAATACCTTTGTCCTTTTTATTATTATTCTTATCTTCCCCTACCAGGTCCTAGTTTTCAACAGTTTTTGTTTCCCTGTGCCTGGTTGAAATTCTGCCCCCCCCACCCCCAATTTAAGGGTTTTTTTGTTTGTTTGTTTTTTGTTTGTTTTTTTCTTTTCCTTGTTTTTTTTTCTCGTGACTAACCCCATGCCTTGTTTTTCTTTTTGCAATCTTCCTATTTTTTTCTTCATTTATTATTCTCCTTCCCTATTTTTTTTCTTTTTTTCTCTTAGTACCCTATCCCCAGATATTGCAGGTTTGCTTGTTTTTTCTTCTTTTTTTTCCCCTTTTCTCTTTTTTTGGTTATTGTTCATGTGTGATTACATGGTGTGTTTTTCGTCCATG
>NW_006921597.1:5834287-5857243 GCF_000298275.1 Orycteropus afer afer
AAAAAAAAAAAAAAAAAGAATGCTATGACCTGACACTATTTTAAGTACTTTATACAGATTAATTTAACCCACAGAATAATTTCATGATGTTGGCACACTTATCATCTCCACCTAACATATGGCAAAACTAGAGCATAGAAAAGATGAATTTCCCAAGTCCACATAGATATTAAGGTGCAGAGCTGGAATTTGAAACAAGGCCACCTAGCTCCTGAGACCATGCCTTCAACCCCTAAGATATAGTCTCACACACTCATATAAAATTGAGATATGACTGTAAAAATTGTTAGTTACTTGCTTTTTTGTAGTTAATATACTTTAAATGCTTTTAATTTAATTTAATATTCCTTTAAAACATCATTTTAATGGCTGCATAATATTTCACAATATTTCATATCGATATACTATTGTTTATTAATCAATTTCCTACTGTTAGAAATTTCGGTTATTTTCCATTTTAAGCTACTATTAAACACTCTGTAATGAACAACATTGTAACTAAATTTTTGTTTGCAACCTACAACTGAAATTGCTAGGTCAAAAGGTAATAAATTTACAGGTGCACACCATCCACACTCTCCATGCAGCTCAAAAATAAACTGCATGTATCTCAGGAGCTGGTCATTAGAGATGCTGAGTAGAACAGCTTTCCCTTCTGGACTTTTCTGCCAAGTTCTTCCCTATTCTTGGAGCTGCTCATAATAATAAATGGAGGAAAAAAACATTCTGAGCCAGGCATGTGTTGTTGTCATAGATTGTCCAGATACTTCTCCTTGGACTGGTGCCACCACCTGCTGCTCGGGCACATGCCTCCCCCAGCCTTTCCCCTCTGTCATCACCACATCAGAATGAGTTATCATTTGCAGTGTAGCACTTAGTCTCATCAACATAGGGGCCCTTCACGTTTGGGATTTTTACCATAGAAATGACAGCAGGGAAGAGGAGGTGTAGAAAGTTCCCAGAGTAGAGATGTAATAGGGATCCCTATAAGCTAACCTGCCCTATTAACCTATTAATCCCCATGGAGGATTCAGAAAATGGGATCAGCAAAGCAGACTGCTAAATAGTCACTTTTTACAGAGTGGTGAGGTCCTTGGGTGGCACAGATGTCTTGTGCTCATCTACTAACCAAAAGGTTAGCAGTTGGAATCCACCCAGCAATGCCATGAAAAAAAAGCCTGGTGATCTGCAAGATTACAGCCACTGAAAGCCTTATGGGATGCAGTTCTACTGTGATACACAAGGAGTCGCCAGGATTTGGTATCAGCTCAACGCCAATAGGTTTGTTTTTTTCGTTTTGTTGTGTTTCAGGATGGTAAACCTCACCTATAATATAGATAGACCATGCAAAATGACCCAAGAAAGGAATAAAAAAAAAAAAATACTAGAGATAAACAGCAAAAGATGTCCTAAGTGTTTATTAAGATGGTGAAGATAACTGGAGAAATCTGCATAAGCTAACTAAAATGAAGAAGGAAGAAAGTCAGAAAATTTCTAACATTACGAAGGACCTTTGAAGAGAGTGCAGCACATAAAGATGAGGTGACTGGTAGCCTGTGCATTTTATGTTAAACCATTTTGTCATATTTCAGAGCCTCCTCATCTGGACCCAACACACACATGGACATTCATTCAAGCGTATTTTATTGAGCCCCAATAAACTTACTAATATTTACCAAGTATTTTATAAAGCTCTGCTCACATACATTATCACCTTATCTACCCAACAACCCTATGAGACAGTTATATAATTTCTTAATTATTAATTATGAGAAAACTGAGGCTAATTGAAGTACATTACTCAAGATTAGGAGTTCTGGTATCATAGTGCCTAAGGCACTTGACTGCTAACCAGAAGGCTGGCAGTTCAAACCCACCAGCCACTCCTCAGAAGAAAGGTTGGGCAATCTTACTTCTGTAGTGATACTGCCTTGGAAACCCAAGGAGGGGTCACTATGAGTTGGGGCCTACTTGATGGCATATAACAACAACAACAACAACTCAAGATTACACAGCTAAAGCTGAGATTTCAACACAGAACTCTTGACTGCAAATCCTTTGTCACCTACTATGTGCAAGAACTTGCCAAAGAAGGCAGATATCAAAGTGAAAGCTTTGCTTTTTAATACTTTAAAGTGTTCTTTTGCAGAAGATTTGCCCAATGCAATACGTCATTTGATTTCTTCACTGCTACTTCCATGGGCATTGATTGTGGATCCAGTAAAATGAAATTCTTGACAACTTGACAATTTCAATATTATCATGATGTTGCTTACTGGTTTAGTTGTGAAGATTTTTGCTTTATTTATGTTGAGTTGTAATCCATACTGAAGGCTGTAGTCTTTGATCGTCATCAGTTAAGTACTTCAAGTCATCTTCACTTTCAGCAAGCAAGGTTGTGTCATCTGCATATTACTAGTTGTTAATGAGTCTTCCTCCAAACCTGATGCTGTGTTCTTCTTCATATAGTCCAGCTTCTCAGATTATTTGCTCAGCATACAGAGGGAATAAGTATGGTGAAAGGACACAACCCTGACACACAACTATCCTGATTTTAAATCACACAGTACACTCTTCTGTTTGAGTAACTGCCTCTTTGTCTATGTACAGGTTATACATGAGCACAATCAAATGTTCTGGAATTCCAATTATTTGCAATGTTATCCATAATTAGTTATTATCCATATGGTCCAAGGGCTTTGCATAGTCAATAAAACACAGGTAAACAGATTTGCCCAACACAATATGTCATTTGATTTCTTGACTGCTGCTTCTATGGGCATTGATTGTGGTAACATGAAATAGTAGTATTTTCTGTTATTGTTGTTTTTACTTTGCTTGTCTTTTTCATTCTTACTGAAGCCTTAAAAGAGACACTTATGTGAAAAAAAATATGTAATTTATATTACTTAATTCTTGCTGATTGGAATTCAAGCTAAGGTAAAATATGTGTGCTGGAACGCTGCAGAAACTCAGAATACTTAAGTTAAGTGCAAATGTACTATTCAGAATGTTGTGGTTCTGAAATCAAAAGTTAATCTTCTCCCCACTGCACTGCATGTTGTCACCATGATTCTGATTAAAATCAGGCTTATGGTTGGCAATTACAATGAGGAGACTTATTCTGTGAATTTGCAGAGGGATGACAGAAAAAAGACCCAATGACTGTTTCTTTCTGCAAAAATTATTTCTAAAAATAATATTAAAAATATGTACTGCATATTACTAACAATAGTGTATAAAAAAAAAACTCACTGCCATCGAGTCGATTCCAACCCATAGCGACCCCATTGTGTTTCCAAGGCTGTAAATCTTTATAGAAGTAAATTGCTCCATCTTCCTTCTGTGGAGCAGATGCTGGGTTTGAACTGCTGACCTTCTGGTTAGCAGCCAAATGTCTTATCCACTACACACCAGAGCTCCTTAGCGTGTAAAAAGCCTTCATAAAATCAACATTAGAACAGCGTTTGGCATGTATTGTTCTTGTTGTTGTTAGTCCCTTGGGTTGGCTCTGACTCATGGTGACATTATGTATACAGAATGAAACATTAATTCTGGTCTTGCACCATCCTCACAATTTGGCACATATAAACATCAATAAATGATAATGATTATGGTTTTCATTTTCATTATTATTATTACCTTTAAATAAATTTCACCAGTAACTTGCAACATGTTTTTCCTGAGAGTACCTGATAAACATCAATTGGTACAGCTAAAACAGCCAACCATAGCCATCATCTCCCTATTATTTTATTCTGGCCAATAATGCATCAGCTTCATCTTCTTAAATGCCAAAGGAAACCTCCCACAATCTATCTCCTCTCC
Organism: Orycteropus afer afer; assembly: GCF_000298275.1. Classification (NCBI taxonomy): domain Eukaryota; kingdom Metazoa; phylum Chordata; class Mammalia; order Tubulidentata; family Orycteropodidae; genus Orycteropus; species Orycteropus afer. Next base: position 5,838,116 of record NW_006921597.1, read on the forward strand.
TGACTGCTCATCCCTCACTGGAATCTTCATCTTATTTTTTTCTGCTGATTCTGCTTCATGCCAGGAAGTAGGAGTTCTTTTCTCCTTCAGCTCAGAATAGAAGAAAGGATGGATAGTTTCTAAATCTCCCAATTTAAAATGAATGAGTTTTATTAGAAACAGTCTGAGTGACAATAATCAACATGAGTAGGTGATTTTTAGGCCTATATAAAATATTCTCCATGCTATCAAAACAAAGAGGCTGATAAATGGAAGACAGAGTAAAGCTGTCCTCTGATTGAGACACAGAAATCCTCAAACCCTAGAAGTTTCAAAAAAGGAGTTAGAAAGGACTTGGATGATGAGAAATAGCACTACAGGTGGGAGAACAGCATAAAGACCTTAAAGTGAAACCACTGGTGTGCATGCATATATATGTGTAAGTGTGTTGGTTAGTTGGAGTGTGTGTGGGAAAAACAATGACAAAACCAGTGTGATGGATTTAAAAGTGTGTTAAAGCAAAGACAAGATGTGACATTGAGTAATGTTTTCATTACCTAGTTGCTGCTGTAACACAAATATCACAAGTGGAAGGCTTTAAAGAACAGTAATTTATTTTCTCACAATTCTGAAGGCTAACAGTCCAAATCAGAGTCTTGGTAACGTCAATACCTTCTTCATCACTAGCCCCATTGATTTCTTAATTCCTTGATTCCTTGGCTTGTAGATGTTCCCCACATACTGTCTGTCTTCTTCACTCTGTGTGTGTGTGTGTGTGTGTGTGTGCCCCATGCCTCTTCTGTTCTCTTTATAACTCAGAAGTGATTAGGTTTAGGAAATACTCTACACAAGAATGACTTCAACAGATTGTATTCAATTACATTATGGGAAATGATTATATTACACCACATTAGATATGAGGTTATTCTGTTACATTATATTACCTTATGGAAGGTAATCTGCTCTACTCAAGGCCAAGTGTTTTAATCACATGTAACTACTTCCTGACAGCAACTACAGGCCAAAACATTGGGAAGCATAGACTAGCCAAACTGACAAATAAGACTAACCATCATAGGTAACCAGAGTAAAGTCAAACTACAGAGGTTCCTATATGTCCCCCAAAAAACAAACTCATTGTCATCAAGTCGGATCCAACTTATAGCAACCCCTCCTTGGGTTTCTGAGGCAGTATCACTATGCAAGTAGATTGCCCAACCTTCCTTCTGAGGAGTGGCTGGTGGGTTTGAACCACCAACCTTCTGGTTAGCAGTCACATGCCTTAGGCACATCCCCTTAAAAGATTTCAGGGGTGTGGCCTTATAACAGGCTTGACTTCCAAGTCTCAAATCCCATTAAGCTTTCTAAAGAACAGCTTAAGCTCCTAAAATCCAGTCATGCCTCTGGGAGTAGACTGCTTTTTGCATCCCCATTTCAATCATCATGCTTTTGCTTTGTTCCATGGTGCTGAAGCCTGCCTGTGAACCATGATTCTAGTATTTGGGTTCTTGTCTTATTCCTCTATTCTTGGGTTCTTACTTTGTCCAGATGCTTAGACAACACTTCTCTCATGTTGGGATCCCTCCTCGACCTTCAGCTTTTCCACCACTGCCCTTATTCTGTTTCTCTTTTTCTTTCTATAAATTGGAATCCTTCCACAAAAGCCAGCTCCTGTTACTGACACCAGAACTCTTTCATACAGCTTTCTTTCTGAAAATACTACCGTTGCCTGTTATATGAACTCTCCCAGTAAGTTCCCTGACAATGTGGGTACTTTATCAAATTTCTGTTGCTTCTCGTTTTCTAGTACTGCTATAACAGAAATACAAGTGGAGTAGCTTTATCAAACAGAAATTTATTTTCTCACAGTTTAGGAGACTAGTAGTCTAGATTCAGGACTCCAGCTTTAGGAGAAGGTCTATCTCTTCTCTGAGGGAAATTCTTGTCTCAGCTTCTTGGTATTTCTTAGAGACCTCCACATGGTATCTATCTTTTCCTGCTTGCTTGCTTCTGTCTCTAAACTTCTCCTTTTATATCTCAAAAGTGATTGGTTTAAAACATATCTTACACTGAAACTTCCTCATTATCACAACAAAGAAAATTCTTTTCAAATGGGATTACATCCACACAGATAGGAGTTAGGATTAGCATCACATATTTGGGGAAAACAGTTCAATCCATAACAGTTGTCTACTCATTTCTGTTCTGTCTGTTGGTTATGAGTTTATATTTATCTGGACATAAACTTTCATTCTCTCATTCCTCTTTTCAAGAACCTTCAATAACTCCCTACTTTAAAGAATTGCCTAGTGTATGGAACCCAAATTCCCAAGATTAGGGATCCCCTTACTTGTACTTACTTGTAAAGAGAGAAGCCTATGCCTTATTGATATTCATTTATTCTGAGGGCTTGGTACACAGAAAGTACTTAGTAAATCTTTATTGAATGTGTAGATGTCCTTTGCTTTCTAGGTTTTCCTTTATAAATTGGTCTCACTCTACCCACCTCTTTCCTTTTTTTCTTTAGCAAATACACTATATTCCTGTTAAACTGAACTTTTACTAGCATTTCTTACCTCTCATCCTCCTGCAACATCACAGTCATTATTTCCATGCCTTTGCTCTTGCTGATCCTTCATTGAAATGACCTCTTCTTCTCTCAAAATATTTCTTAGATCAAGTCTTGTTTGCTTTAAGAAGCTATCATTAATTATTCTAGCCAGCTCTAACAACTTATTTTTCTATAATCATTTCATATGTCCTCTAGTCCTAAGGCCCTAAGGTCACTAAAGCAAAATGAAGAAAGGATTAGGTAAAAAATCTGAACAGAAGATTTTGAAGGGCAACTCGAGAAGACAAAGTGAAGTATTATAATGAAATGTGCAAAGACCTGGAGTAAGAAAACCAAAAAAGAAAAACACACTTGACTGAAAAAAAAAAAAAATTCAAGGCTAGAGTTGCAATACTGAAGGTATCTATGAGTAAAGAAATGAGCAACACAGGAAGCATCAAAAGAAGATGGGAGGAATACAGTCACTGTATCAAAAAGAATTGGCAGACCATCAACCATTTCAGGAGGTACCATATGATCAAGAACCAATGGTACTGAAGGAAGAAATTCAAGCTGCACTGAACGCACTGGAAACAAAAAGCTCTAAGAATTGACAGAATACTAACTGAGATGTTTCAATAAATGGATGCAACATTGGAAGTGCTCACTTGTCTATACTGAGAAATTTGGAAGGCAGCTACCTGGCCAACTGACTGGAAGATATCCATATTCATGCCCATTCTAAAGAAAGAAAACCCAACAAAATACAGAAATTATCAAACAATATTATTAACATCACACACAAGTAAATTTATACTGAAGTTAATTCAAAAATGATTGAGCAGTACATCAACAGGGAACTGCCAGAAATTCAACTGGGATTCAGAAGAGGATGAGAAACAAGGTATACCATTGCTGACAGCAGAAGAATCTTGGAAGAAAGAAGAAAATTTTAGAAAGATGTTTACTTGTGTTTTATTGACTATGCCAAGGTTTTCAGCTGTGTGGATCATAACAAATTATGGACACCATTGTAAAGAATGGGAATTCCAGATCACTTAGTTGTGCTTATGCAGAGCCTGTACAGAGAGCAAACAAAAAGGGAAAGGGACTACTTCATGGTTTAAAATTGGGAAAGCTGTATGTCAGGATTGTGTCCTTTCACCATACTTATTCTATCTGCATTCTGAGCAAATCCAAAAAGCTGGACTATATGAAGAAGAATGTGCATCAAGATTAGAGGAAGACTCATTAACAACCTGTAACAAGCAAATGACACAATTTACTTGCTAAAACCAAAGAAGACTTGAAGCATTTACTGATGAAGATCAATGACTACCACCTCCAGGATGGATTATACCTTATCATAAAGAAAACAAAAATTTTCACAACTGGACCAATAAACAACATCATGATAAACAGAGAAAGATTTCATTGTTACGAATCCACAATCAACGGTCATGGAAACAACAGTCAAGAAATAAAATGACATCTTGCACTGGGTAAATCTGCTGCAAAAGACCACTTTAAAGTGTTAAAGATCAAAATGTCACCTCGAAGACAGAGGTGCATTTGACCCAAGCCATGATATTTTCAATTGCTTCATATGCATAGGAGCTCTGGTGGTGTAGTGCCTAAGGCATTTGACTGTTAACCAGAAGGCTGGTGGTTCAAACCCATCAGCCACTCCTCAGAAGGAAGGCTGGACAATCTACTTCTTTAGTGATACTGCCTCAGAAACCCAAGGAGGGTCCGTATGAATCAGAATCGACTTGACGGCAGTGAGTTTGGTTTGGTTTTGGTTTCACATGCATACCAAAGCTGGACAATGAATAAGGAAGACCAAAGAAGAATTGATGCATTTGAATTACGATGTTGGCAAAGAATATGGAATACACCATGGACTACCAGAAGAATGAACAAATCTGTCTTGGAAGAATACAGCCAGAACACCACTTAGAAGCAAGGATGGCAAGACTTCATCTCATGTATTTTGGATGTGGTATTAGGAGGGATCAGTCTCTGGAGAAGGACATTATGCTTGGTAAAGTAGAGAGTCAGTGAAAAAGAGGGAGACCCTCGATGGGTTGGATTGACACAGTGGTTGCGACAATAGAAGCAAAAATAACAACGATTGTGAGGATAGCACAAAACTGGGCAATGTTTCCTTCTGTGGGCATAGGGTCTCCATGAGTCAGAACCAACTCAAAGGCACCTAACAATAACATTAGTTCATGTTAAACTGGGAATACAGATGCTAAGTAGAATTTAATAAGTATATAACTATACTTATTATAGTTACAGTTTACAAGTGGATCATTTTCAGAGCACATAATTGTACATCAGCATTCAGTGAGCACTGGAAATGCAACTAGTTGAGAAGTCATCTATTTTTTAATTCATATGTTTGCCAGGAAGTTGAATATAGAATTCTCCCCTTATTCCATATGGTCACTGGATAAAAATTCAGGGGAAAAGAAAAACAATTAGAAAGGAGTTACGAATTAAGTCAAAATTGTTTTCCTCTTTTCGAACCAAATTAAATCCAAACAAGCTCCCCAGACATCTCATCTGGTTGCCATACTAGTCTTTCTCTTCTGAAAACCTTTTTCCCCACACACACCCCAAGCGTGTGTGTAAGCCCCAGGACCTTCCTCTTCTTGTTCTTTATGCATTTCTCTTCTGCACTCTCCCACTTCAAAATTCTCAATAATACAATTTACAGACTCATTATACTGCCAGCAGCCCACTCCATCTGTTTCCATCCACTAAGCCCCTCCTTAATATTTCTTAGTGCATTGTTCATTTCCCAAGGGCAGTGTAGGGCCCCACACACCAGAAGAAAAGAGTAAATCTAGGGTGTGGTTCCATTCAAATCTGAATTTTATAATCTATGATCTTCCCACAGTAAATGACTTTATACAGTTTGTTGCCTATTAATGTATAACCTTTGACTTGAGAATTTCCTATGCTCCACATATGTGCTCAGTATCTCTCTCATGTGGTAGATAATATCTTTGACTGCATTGACATTTATTCCATGCTGGAAAGATTTATTCATTCTCACTCTCAGAAGATCCTTCTGTTGCACTTTTGGCTTACACCAGTTTTCAGAGTTTTTTTGGGATTAGGGTAAAGGATATTACCTTTGGCTATTCCTGGGAACACTGCTATAGTCATAATTATTGGATAATTTACCACCTTACATAGGTTCTCTCCCTTTTATACAAGTGCTTCTATCGCTGAACAGAATTAGTTTATTTTTCTATATGCAAGTAGAGATAGTTTAAGAAAAAAATCCACACAAACTGACTCATATTTAAAAAAAAAAAATTCTTGGGAGATATAAAGACACATGAGGCTGCATATGTTGAAGCTGAATTACCAGCTTACACCTACTGGTTAGACTATCAATTCTTTAATGAAAAGACTGTTTAAGTTAAGATTAGAAGGAGGTTACCTTTTGTGCTGTAGTTTAACTGTTCAATTTTGAAAGGTGCCTTATCTAAGACAGGCATAATTTGAAAATAGATTATAATAGTATGTATCTGACAGTAAAAAAAAAAAAAAAAAATAGCCATTGAGTCAATTCCAAATAGTGAGAGTCACTCTATAGGACACAGAAGAACTGTCCCATGAGGCTTCCAAAGCTCTAAATCTTTATGGAAGCAGCCTGTCTTATCTTTCTCTCACATAGTGGATAGTAGGTTCAAGCCACCAAACTTCTGGTTAGTAGCCAAAGGTTTTAACCACAGCACCACTAGAGCTCTTTTATCTGACAGTATGATGCACTAAATAAACACATGAGTTAAAAAATAAAAAGAAGAAATTGTAATGAAAATTATAAAATACAAAGTATTAAACAACAGAAGTATTGCATATAAAAATTTGTGATATGAAGCTAAAATAATAATTAGAGGGAAATATGAGGGTTTAAATGATTATATTAGAAAGGGTATATACTCTCATCCCTCATGCACATGGGTGTAAAACTTCTCAAAAAAATCCTTGCCAACAGACTCAAACAACAAAGCCAAAAATAATACATCACGACCAAGTGGGATTCATACTAGCTATACAAGGATTGTTCAATATTAGAAAAACAATCATCATAATCTACCACATAAATAAAACAAAGGAAAAGAACCATGTGACCACATCAATCAACACAGAAAAGGCATTTGACAAAATCCAACACCCATTCCTGATAAAAACACTGAAGAAAATAGTAGGGAAATTCAATATAATTAAGGACATATATGCAAAACCAACTGCAAACATTATTCTAAATGGAGAGAGAATGAAAGTATCCTGCTTATGAACAGGTACCAAACAAGAATTCCCTTTATCACCACTTGTATTCAGTATTATACTGGAAGTCCTAGTCAAAGCAATAAGGCAAGAAAGGGAAATTAAAAGTCATCCAAATTGGCAAAGAAGAGGTAAAACTAACTCTATTTGTAGATGATATGATCTTACACATAAAAAATTCCAAAAAATCAGTAAGAAAATTACTGGAACTAATTGAAAGTTTCAGCAAAGTATCAGGGTACATGATCAACAAACAGATACAGAAATCAGGAGGGTTCCTTTACACTAATGAAGAGTACTCTAAAAAGGAAATCAGGAAATTAATATTTTTCACATGAGCTTTTATGGCTCAGTGCCAAAGGTTTTTGACTGCTAAGCTGAAGGTTGCTGGTTCAAACCCACCAGTCACTCTGTGGAAGGAAGATGGGACAATCTACTTCCATAAAAATTTACTTCCTCAGAAACCCAATGGGGGTCTCCATGAGTGAGAATTGACTCAATGGCAGTGAGTTTGAATATAATTTACAGTAACAACCAAAAAGATGAAATACTTAGAAATAAATCTAATCAGTGACACAAAAGACTTATACAAAAAAAAAAAAAAAACTACAAAACACTATAACAAAAAAACTAAAGGAGACTCTAGTAGTATAGTGCCTAAGGCACCTGACTGCTAACCAGAAAGCTGGCAGTTCGAACCCACCAGCCACTCCTTGTAAGGAAGATGGGGCAATATACTCCTGTAGTGACACTGCCTCGGAAACCCAAGGAGGGGTTGCTATGAGTCGGGTCTGACTCGACGGCACATACCAACCACCAACCAATATATATAAAAGAAAAAAACAAACACACTGCTGTCGAGTCAGATCCAACTCATAGCAACCCCTCCTTGGGATTCTGAGGTGGTGTCACTACGGAAGTAGATTGCCCAACCTTCCTTCCGAGGAGTGGCTGGTGGGTTTGAACCACCAGCCTTCTGGTTAGCAAGTCAAGTGCCTTAGGCACTATGCCACCAGAACTCCTATAAACCTCCAGCCTTTTGGTTAACAGTCAAGTGCCTTAGGCACTATGCCACCAGAACTCCTATAAACCTCCAGCCTTTTGGTTAACAGTCAAGTGCCTTAGGCACTACACTACCAGAGCTCCTATATATAGGTAATATACATATTATAGGAGCTCTGGTGGCATAGTGCCTAAGGCACTTGACTTGCTAACCAGAAGGCTGGCGGTTCAAACCCACCAGCCACTCCTCAGAAGAAAGGTTGGGCAATCTACTTCCGTAGAGACACTGCCTTGGAATCCCAAGGAGGGGTCACTATGAGTCAGGTCCAACTCGACAGTGCATAACAACAACTACATATATATTATATATATGTAGGTATAATAATATATACATATTATTATAAATAGGTAACAATAATTATATATATATATATATATATATATATATACACACACACACACACACACACACACATATACATATTATACACACACACACAATGGAAGTATATACCAAGAATATACCATGCTCATGGATAGGAAGACTTAGTATCATGAAAATGTGAATATTATGCAAAGTGATCTACAGATACAATGCAATTCCGTTGCAGATTCCATTATTTTCTTTTAGAAGGTGGAAAAACTAATTACCAACTTTATATGGAAAGAAAGAAAGCCCAGAAAAGCAAAGCACTACTGAAAAAGAACAAATAGGAGACCTCACACTCTGCCACCTCAAAACCCACTATACAACCATGGTAGTTAAAACTTGGTATGGTATGACAGACACATTGACCAATGGAATAGAATTGAAAACCAAAAGTAAATTCATTTACCTATGAAGAACTGCTCTTTGACAAAGGGCTGAAACTCATTAAATGGAGAAGAGACAGTCTCTTAATAAATAGAGCTGGCAAAACTGGGTATCCATTTTCAGAAAAATTAAACAGGACCCATATCTCACACCATATACCAAAAAGGAACTCAAGTGGTATCAAAGGCCTGAACATAAAACCTATAACCATAAAGACATTGAAGAAGAAATAGGAACAAACTTAGGAACCCTAATTCATGGCATAAATACACTATTGATCATAAGTAAAAATGCACAAGCACCAAAAGACAAAATAGATGACTGGGACTTCTTAAAAATTATATGTCCATAAAAAGATTTCGCCTAAAAAGTATAAAGAGAACCCACAGACTAGGGAAAAAAAATTGACAATGACATATTGGATAAGGGGCTAATCTGTACAATTTATTGAAAACTTCAACACCTTAACAACAAAAAGGCGAATAATCCATTTAAAAAACGGGTAGAGGCATGAACAGGCACTTCAGCAAAGATATTCAAGCAACTAACAAATACATGAGGAGCTCCGGTGGTGTAGTGCCTAAGGCATTTGACTGCTAACCAGGAGGCTGGAAATTCAAACTCCCCAGCCACTCTTCGGAAGGAAGGTTGGGCAATCTACTTCCGTAGTGATACCACCTCCAAAACCCAGGGAGGGGTCTCTATGAGTTGAAATTGACTCGATGGCTGTGAGCTTGGTTTGGTTTCTTTTGGCACAAATACATGAGGAAATGCTTGTGATAATTAGCCATTAATAAACCAAACTCACTGCTATCGAGTCCGATCTGACTCATAGCGAGCCCTCCTTGGGTTTCCAAGGCAGTATCACTATGGAAGTAGATTGCCTGGTTTTCCTTCCAAGGAGTGGTTCAAAACAACAATGAGATATCATCTCCCACAGCATTAATAACAAAGTTCAAAAAAACAGAAAACAACAAATCTGGCTAGGGTGTGAAGAGATTAGAACCTTCATACACTACTGGTGGGACTGTAAAATTGTGTAACCACTGTAGAAAACAGTATGGTGCTTCTTAAAAAACTCAAATTAGAAATACTATATAATCCAGCAATCCCACCACTAGGCATATATCCTAGAGAAACAAGAGTCATGACACAAACAGATATATATGCACATCCACATTCATTGCAGCACTATTGGCAATAGCAAAAAGATGGAAACAACCTAAATGCCCATTAATGGAGGAGTGGATCAACAAACCATGGTACATATACACAATGGAATACTATATAACATTAAAGAACGATGATGAATCTGCAAAATATAACACAGCATTAACCTAGAGGACACTACGGTAAATGAAATTAGTCAATCACAAAAGGAAAAATATTGTATAAGACCACTCTGATGGATTTAATTATGTCCCCCAAAAAATACATGTCAATTTGGCTGGGCCATGATTCTCAGTGGTTTGGCAGTTACATAATGTTGTAATGTGGCGGTTATGTAGTAATTCCCAGGATGTGATCTGATGTGATACGCCAATCAGTTTTAAGATTAGGGTGGATGCAACACCCTTAATCCCATCACAGCCCTAAACTGATGTAAAAGATCAATGTGGCCTACAATGCCATTTATTTTATAAGAGATAGAAGGAGAAAGAAGGAAACAGAGAGAGAATCTACTACTAAAGAGAAGGAAGAGCCAGAAGCAGAGCACATTCTTTGGACCCAGGGTCCCTGTGCTGGGATCCTCTTAGGATCAAGAGACACACAGTGAGAAAGCCTTCCCCAAGAACTAGTGATCTGCATTTAGATCACTAACTTCCTAAACTGTGAGGGAATAAATTTGTTTGTTACAGCCATCCACTTGTGATATTTCTGTTAAAATAGCACCAGATAACTAAGACAACTACTATTATAAAAAGTCAAGAAAAGGGTTTCACACAAAAAGAAACATTCTTTAACTTTTACTAGAGGTGGGAGGCAGTTGTTGTTGTCATGTGCCGTTGAGTCGGATCCGACTCATAGGGACCCCTCCTTGGGTTTCTGAGGCAGTATCACTACGGAAGTAGATTGCCCCACCTTCCTTCCGAGGAGTGGTTGTTGTTGTTAGGTGCCATCGAGTTGTCTCTGACTCATAGCAACCTTACGCACAGCAGAATGAAACACTGCCTGGTCCTGTGCCAGCCCCACAATCCTTGCTATACACGTATTAATTTGGGTGAAGGGGAAGACAAAATATCTTTTCAAAAAATATATATATATATTGAAGAATAAGCATCAGAAAATCCCTCCACCCCTAAAAAAAGGAAGAAATAGAGGAGATGCAATTGAAGACCTTCAATGATACAAATGATGGGAGAATATTATAATCATATTAATATCATTAATTTTAAAACAGAAAAAATGGAAGAATTCTTATCACTATGTAACTCACTAAAACTGATTCAAGGATAACTAAAAACCTAAATAGTGTTAAAACCATTAAGGAAATCAAATCAATGGTTACTTTTCTTCAGAAATATTATAAGGCCCATACAATTTTGTAGGTGACTTTTCCCAAACAACAAAGGAACTGATCATTCCAATCTTACATAAATCCTTCAGCAAACAGAAAAAGGGGAAATATTACTCAATCAATTTTATTCACTAGTGTAACTTCTAGTTGCACTAGTGAATAAAAGTGATTGGGTAATATTACCACCTTGGAAACCCAAGGGGTCGTTATGAGTCGGGTCTGACTTGATGGCACATAACAACAACAACAACAGTGTAACTTCATTACTGAAAACAAAACTAGGGTGGTACGAAAAAGAAAATTATGAGTAAATTTCCTTAATGGAATTTTAGCTTCCAGAGCTTTGAGAAAATAAATTCCTGTTCTTTAAAGCTACCCACCTGTGATATTTTTGTTATGGTAACTAAGACACACAGTACTAGTAATGACCACATCTAGCACCCAGGTCCTGGTTTCTAATACTATTTTCCAATAAAAGGAACCAATGTTCCTTGGAGAAATGGCTGGTTCCAGGGCTGGACAGGAAATAGCAAGATGAGCCTGGAGGGTTTTTTTGTTGTTGTTGTTGTTTTGTTTTTTTTAATTTTTATTGTGATTTGGGTGAAAGTTTACAGAGCAAATTCACTTTCCATACAGCAATTCATTTTGTCTCATGACATTGACTGCAATTTCCCACAATGTAACAGTTCTCTTCTCTTCCCACTTCCCCACCATAGCTACCTCTTCCCTATGTCCTTCCATCCCATGCACTCCTGCCCCCCAAGCTGTCTCCCTGTGCGTACACTGCCCTTCTATTCTCCCATGATTGATCTCTCCAAGGAGTGTATCTGCCTCTTTTATTTGCCTGGAAGCCACAGAAGTGGGTTTAATTCTAGACCTGAAGGGCAGCTAGGGGCCAAAAAATGTCTCAGGGTATAGATGTATGGGTATTTTTTATATTTTCTTTGCAATTCTCCTGTAAATCTAAAATTATTTAAAAATAAAATGTTTATCTTAAATACAGAGAGAGAGAGCACGTGCTCTGGTGGCACAGTGCCTGAGGCATTTGACTGCTAACCAAATGCCTGTTCAAACTCACCAGCTGCTCCATGGAAGGAAGATGAAGCAATCTACTTCCGTAAAGATTTACCACCTTGGAAACCAAATGGGGCTTGCTATAAGTTAAAATCAACGCCACAACAGTGAGTTTGGTTTGGTTTATATGTGTGTGTGTGTGTGTATATATATATATATATATGTGTGTGTGTGTATATATATATATATATATATATATACACACACACACACATGTATATGGCAGCATTGATCAAGGGCACAGTATATGCTAACCACTGCCATCAAGTTGATTCCGATTCATAATGACCCCCACTGGGTTTCCACAGAAGTAAATCTTTACGGAAGTAGATTGCCCAGTCTTACTTCCATAGAGTGGTTGATCTGATGGGTTTGAGCCACCAATCTTCTGGTTAGCACTCAGATGCCTTAGTCACTGTGCTACCAGAGCTCCTTAGGAACTGTTTAAGATTCTCTGTATCCATTAACTAATTTAATCTTCACACCAAACTTAAAATATAAAAGTGATTATCACCATTTCACAGATAAAGAAAGGGAAACAGTGTTGTTAAGTAATCTAAGCAAGGTCCTCACACAGCTCACAAGGGGTGGGGCAAGGACTTGAACCTAGAAGAGTGTTGGCCTCTGAGTACAAACGATCTCTCGAAGTGCCTCTTGGCTCTCTGATTTGATTCTCTGATTTTTTAATAAGCTTCTATTGTGTTGAAGAAGGAATAAATGGCTAGTTAAAACAGCTAATATTAACAGTGGTTATGGAAACCATGATAGCAAATAGTTTAACAGGGTTTCAAACTTCTACCAGGGGGAGGGAAAAGAGATTATGAGCAGATATGTAAGTAATTTAAGCTTAATAAAAACAATTTCAATAAAATGGGGAATTTACTTAGTGGGATAAATTGGCAATGCTTATTACCCGAAAGTATAGTGGGGAAAATGGCCACACTATAAAGGATCAAGATAGCTGGCTCAGGTAGAGTCCGTGCTGTATGCAAAAATAATCATAAAACTTTTAAGATGTGGATGACTGACAAATTGTTTAACTTGATGTGGCCAGAAATAGAAACCTAGAGATTATAGCCAGCCTAAGAAAAAAGAAGCATGGGGACATAAAGAAGGCCCTGCTATGCACAAAAGGAAAGACTGAAGCACACCAATCAAGACATAACAGAACAAAGAATGTGGTTTCGTTTTGTTTTGTTTAATATAGTAGAGAGTTGAAATATAAGAAAGAGTCAATGAAGGCGTTATTTTGGTAGGCACAGTTAGAAATGGTTGGCTCCTGTAAAGGAAGTGGTGGAAGACATGAATAAATTCATTCAGAAATGGAGTGAGGCAAAGACAGCTGCTTCTAACAAGGCCTTTAGAAGTAGTATTTGTTCTGATTGATTTGTGCATTTGCTGAAGTTCTTTTATTTTTTAATGAGCTTTTCCTTACTATTTTTCTTCTCTTTCTAATGTCTGACTCAAAGTGTTTTCTTTTTTTTTATAGCCTTTCTTTATATCCATTTATATCAGCCACGGGGTGAAACTCTCCTTAGCAATTTCCTGAAAAAAAAAAAACAGGAAACAGTATTTGAAAGTGACAGAAATGGACCATAGGGCCTTTTGCTCAGTATTAGAAACTCTCTCCTCTGCTTTCAGGTTGGTATATCTTACCTTTCATAAGATATAATTAGAGAAGATTAAGTAAGATGGGTTTTCTCCCTATCATATAATTACTAGAAATACTTTTTAGAGGTCCATAAAATCCCCTTGTAAGCTTCTTGAAAACTTAAAAAGATGCAACTATAGTGGATATTTCTTTATACTTCATTAGAAGCCAATGCCCACTGATAGCTAAAGAAAAGTCTTCAAATAAGAAAATATGTACAATAAAAGCTGTGTAACTTTTTTTCTAGTATTGTGAGAATAGCTTAAGATAAATATGACTTATCAAAGAACTTACTGCATATCAAACTATAGGAAATATAATTTTAAAAATACACTTGTAATGTTTAGTTTGACCTAAGGACAGTAAGAAAAATTACATGCACGGGAAATGCATTCAAATACTTCCCCTTCTTCTCAAAAATATCAGTGTGTCTAACGACTTCTTGGGCTTTTTGAAATTTTGGGAAAAGATTGAAAATTATTGTTAGAAATAAAGAACACAGTTGCCACTTTCCAAAGACTTTAAACTAAAGCAGCTAACTCATTGGCCGTTTTGTTCCTAATCCAGCAAGTATTTTCAATCTTTCTTATCTGATCTACCAACAGCATTCAGGTCTGCTGGCCACTACTCATTCTGGAAATACCCTTTCCCTTTACTTTTAGTGACATGATCTTTGCCTGGATTTCCACCTGTCTGACCATGAATTTACCCACAAGCCTATCCTCTTCCTCACAATCATTGACTGTCAATATCATGAAGGATCAGTCCTAGGTCATTCTCCTTGTCACTCAACAGTTTCTCCAAGCAAACTCATCCACACTCAGTTTTAACTCCTATTTATATTCAGATAAAGCACCTGTGTCTTCCTCCTGCCCACACCTCTGCTCTAAGCACAAGGCCTACATATCTAATTGCCTGCTTCACACGTTTGAGGTATCTCAAGGACGTACAACTGAACATGTCTGAAACCAAAGTCATAATTTCCCCATATGTCCACCCCCAGAACTTTCTTCTAGAACCCCAACCCCTATAAATACCACCAACCAAGCAATGAAATAAAATTTTATTTAATCAGATAAACTCATTTTCTTTTGGTGAGATGACCATGATATAGAATACTACATTTGCAGGGCAGAAGAAACCTAAGATGGAACATGTAAAGTTATTGGGTAAACAAATGATCTATGAGCTTGAAACAGAAGAGAAAATGAAGCAGTTTGCCACCATTGAGTGATACTCTGTTAGTGGAACAGAATGATATCCTAAATATAGCTTTTAATTTGGTTTACTTCAGCATCAGAATATTGCACAAAAATAGGAAGCCCACAAAAGCACAAATATTTCATGTTAACATGGATTGGCATATGTGACAAGATAGAAAACAAGGTTACTATGCATAGTTGGATTTAATATTAAATTTAACATTTAATTTAGGAGCTCTGGTAGCATAGTGCCTAAGGCACTTGGCTGCTAACCAAAAGGCTGGTAGTTCAAACCCACCAGCCACTCCTCGGAAGGAAGGCTAGGCAATAAACTTGTGTAGTGATACTGCCTCGAAAACCCAAGGAGGGGTCACCATGAGTTGGGTCTAACTTGACACATAACAACAACAACATTTAATTTATAAGATCATAGAGACAAACTTCCCTACAAGTCATTCAGACATCTTCCTTGTGTTTCCCTGCATTTTTCAGGGTAGGCTGTGGGTCAGCAAGGAGGGTCAGGATGGGTAGGGGAACAAGAGAGGTAGGAAAGGAGGGATAAGAAAAGCATTGGACACCACTCTTTGTCCAACCCATGATATATAATGCTATCAGTTCCTCAGTGCCCTGTTACCAATCATCTTTTCTCCCCAGAAGACTTCTCCATGGTTAGGCATCACATGAATTGGTGCAGTCTGTTAGACTGAAGTAGATTCACCTCAACCATAGATTTTCAACCTTGTATACAATAAAAAGAAAGCTATTGTTTAACAGTGCAAATTCATAAGTAACAGACATCTGATATAACATTAAGAAATCAAACATTTAGCTAAGCATTTAGGGAATTGACTTACCATGAGTTATGGATTTTGAAATGGTTCCCAAAGGATTTGGGGCAAATCCCTTCACTGAAGACATTTAAAATTAGATTCAAGGAAAAACTTGAGAGAATACTAGAGTGAAAACTCCCACACTAACAAATACAAAACAGATGAGTCTGAGCTTTGTCTACTCTTAATATCTACAACTGTTATTATTCTGATTTATTAAAAAATACATTTGGTATTCCAAACTATCTGGCCACAGATAATATAAAAATTAAATCAATAGTTCTTAATTATGGTTCCAGAGACCTACTGATAACAAGATCTTCAAGGCCAGAACTGTAAACATCAAATATTGTTTTTATCATTGATACAAATAGAGGGTTCTTAGGGAAGTTCTTCTTTAGAAAGTGCTCTACTCCCAAGCTCCTCACAACTCACTTGGGATTACAGCAAGTACTGCAGCTGATTTTAATTGCCACAGTGATGCATAGGGAGAGATGTGATAGCTGGAGTAACTGGCTTCTAAACAATGAGGGGCTTTAAAGATTAAAGTCAACACTTTAAATTGCACTCAAGACTGAATAGGAAGCTAAAGCTGACCAGATCATGCAGGTGTAATATTTGCCATATGTTTTGGATCCTGTAGCTGAAAGAGGTCTAGTCACACACAATAAAAACCCAAGGATAGTGTATTATAACAGTCTACTATGAAGGTTATAAACACTAAGATCATAGTAGTGAATAACACATACACAGAGTGAAAGGTGTTCTTCGATGTAGGATGCCACATGGAGAAATTGGTGGACATCTGTGAGGACTTCTTAACTCAAAGTAAGTGAGTTGCTATAGCTAAATGGATTTCGAATACTTGGAATCTTGACCTGAAAGCAAATTGACTCATAGCTACTGATGTTATCTGATAGGAAATATTAGATTTATCAATAGCTGGCTAGGCCTTTTCAAGTATGAGAAATAATTCAGTAGACTTAACACCTTGAACAAGAGTTAAACTGAACACTCGAAGACCAAAGTGTAAAATTTGAAAAAAAATAACTTACTCTGTAATCATAGTATCCCAAAGAAACAACACATAAAGATGTAGACAATCTTTGGTGAGCTAAGCAATATTAAAGGTAAAATTTTACTGGAAAAATGAAATCAGACCAACTCTGCTCATGTGAAAGAAAATTGTCCAAATAGTATAGTTTTGTTTTAGCCACTGACATATGGGAAAATTTATGTAGTAAAGTATATGCTTATAAAGTTTCAACTTATATTTAGTGGGGGAAACAATTTATTATACCAAAATCATAAATGTATGACAGATGGTAATGCTTTTTTTTTTCTGTTCTTGGCAAGGTCCCTTTTTAGCTGAATGGCTTTCTCTTTTTAAAACTATGAACATTGTCATTCACACCTATTTTCTGAAATTAAACAGACCAATTCCACGATGAAACCCCCTATAAATTTGGTTGCTGTATAATATCTTCCCATTTTGCATCATAAATTATTTAGATTACCACTTTCCCTAGAATAATGAAAAAGGCCATAACTAGACAAAAGTCATTCTATAAGAAAACCATTTATATTAAATTCATTAAATCCATTTTGAAATACTTTTTATATTTAAATTTACTCTGGTAGGAGTTCATGAGGAAAAAACTAAGATATTGGAAGTACATTCTTCCACCCTGAAATCTTTATTTTTAGCTTTTAAAACATTCTATTTCTTTAAAGAATTTGTTAAATTAAAATTTATGCATATAGATATCTAGGCAATTGATCTTGTTGGTTTGACTTCTGAAGAATGGAATACATATGTTACATAAACAGACTAGCTAGTTGTCTTACTTGAATATGCAAAATCACTCCACACCTTTTTTTGGTTGTTAGGTTTTCTTTTATTTTATTGTGGTATATATATAACAAAAAGAAAACTGTCATCTCAACAGTTTTTACAAGTACAACCCTGTGACATTAATTATTTTCATCATGTTGTACACCACTATCCAGTTCCAAATTTTTCCATCACCTTTAACAGATGCTCAATGCCCTGCCCTCTCCGCCCCCCAGCAACGACTTCCTCTTTTCCCCTCTCTCCTACTCCTGGTAACTCCTAATAGACTTTGGTCTCTACACATCTGCCTATTGTACATATTTTATGTAAGTGAGATCACACATCATACAGTATTTGTCTTGTTGAGACTGACTTTTTCACAAAGAAATATTCATTCATGTTGTGTAGCATTATCAGGGCTTAATTTCTCTTTATGGCTGAGTAATACTCCATAGTACTTAGGTACCATATTTTGCAAACCACTTGTTTAAAGTACAAAAGATATGTACCCGATAAATTAAGAAGTGAAAGAAATGTGTTATACAAGCTGCAGGAAAGACAAGGTAAAGCCTGAAACAGGGTGGGCAATACAAAATGCAGTCTCCCCAATGCCAGGTATTAGATCTTTGTGCCTCTCACAGTGGCCAGTATTGCATGCTGAGTACCTGAAAGTAACAAGGTTGTTTCCTTAGGCAGTGCAGGAAGGCTGGCTACTGTTATATTTATTAAAAATTGATTCTCAAATGAAAATTATCACAGATGTTAGGGTACTCAGAGCACCTCAACTTACTGTAATAAACCTCAATATTTCCATAGCTCAAGAAAAAAAAATTTTATTTCTCATCCATGTAATAATCTCATGCAAATGTTCTTTGATGAGGAGCACGGATGAGGAGTGGAGGTGAAGAAGCTAGGGAGTGGCGGTATGAAATTATAATCATGGGAAAAGGAGACCTCTGTGCTACATCAATCTTTCAGGAATTCGAGGCTTTCAATATCACCCTAGACACCAGTATCTAGGCAGATAGAAAAAGAGCATGAACAATGCTTGGGAGAGGTTTTAAAGGGTTAGCTTGGATGTGGTGATACATACTTCTGCTCATGTTCCATTGGGTAGAATGCAGTCATGTGTTCACACCTAAGGATTAAAAAAACAAACCAAACTAAACTCACTGCTGGTGAGTTGATTTGACTCACAGTGATCCCACCTTGGGTTTCCAAGATGGTATCTCTACAGAAGTAGATTACCCAATCTTCCTTCCCAGGAGTGGCGGGTGGGTTTGAACTGCCAGCCTTCTGGTTAGCAGTCAAATGCCTTAGGCACTACACCACCAGTGAAGGCTGAGAAATGTTTCCGACTCA
>NW_006921597.1:5857433-5859516 GCF_000298275.1 Orycteropus afer afer
GGAAGTAGGATTGCCCAACCTTCCTTCCGAGGAGTGGCTGGTGGGTTTGAACCGCCAGCCTTCTGGTTAGCAGTCAAGTGCTTTAGCCACTATGTTACCAGAGCTCCTAACTAGGGTTGGGCAAATATTTCTGAGACATAGTTAGTGGCACTTTCTCTGCAATTTTAAGAAAACAATTTTACTTTTTATACTTATTTCATTGTTTCCCCTTTGATTATCTTCCTTATCTGTAATCTATTTTATTAGTCATGTGCTAGTAATTTGGCTGAACTGATTGCACATAGTATGTTTCATTTTGAGTTATGCATTCACATTCAGGAAGAAAGAAAATTGGTAATGTTTATGTCACACAGAAACCTCTAATTAAATTTCTTATACATCACAAACTTTTTACCATCTTTTTCATAAAAAGGTAGGGCTTTCCCCACCCCCCCCAAAAAAACAGCTTAAATCTATGGGAAGATTTATGATCAAAATTCAGAATGATGTAATCAATAATTATTTAGAGATTCATCTTTATTTTCAAGCCATTATCCAAAGACAATTTTCATTTTCTAATGCTAAGAACATTTCAGGGAAGAACAAAATTTGGAGAAAATCCTATGAAATGATCAGTTGCAGCCTAGGTGGTTGCTATAGAGACCCTCCGGAAAATCCCTTTCTGGCATGATCCCTCTGGCATCACCATGCATCAGTCTTTTTATTCTCATGACACGAAGAGAGGGTTTCCAGATGTGACTCGTGGCTCAGCTGCATGGATCTACTCCCCGCCAGAAGATACACTATCCATATTGCAACAAGGAAGGAAATCTTAGAATTTCCTAAAATTTCCTGTGAAAAAACTTTCTCTAGAAAGTATGCTTAACTTTTAACACTTATATTAAAGTATGGGGTGGGAGGGTCCAAATCCTCCATTGTTCCAAATGAGGAACAGAATTGAAAAAAAGCATCATCATGAAACCTGCCCTCCCCCAAAATGAATTAACAGAGTAGTCATTGCGTATCACTCATCACCCACAATTCTTTTCTCAAAGCAAGCAAAAGGTTCAAACCGCTTGCCTTCTGCAGAAGGTCACTTGGCAAGATGTGCTGTCCAAAGTGAAGCTGCAGGCTGTATGCACCACCTCAGGTCACTCCTAGCCCACTGGGATAAGTGAAGCATCATCCCACCTTTAGGCAAAGTGCAGGATCTGGGAAAACAGTTAAGGGTTGGTTAGCAATGTTCTAAAGAGATAGCAAAACACCTTTGCTTGGGCTCTGTTGCTGGGTGTCCTCAAGTTTGTCTAATTGCAAAAAGCACATATATACATACACACATAAAATAAGTTTAGCCCCAAAGGGGGCTGTGCCCCATTTTGGTAGGCCCAAAACAATGGTAGCCTAGTAGAGGAGATACTAAGCTCCAATAATCCTGGAACCTAAGTAGAGCCATAGGTCATATGCTGTGGGATTTGGGGTAAGGTAGTTGTGAGAATTAAATAACTATGTACAGCATTAGCCAGTGCTCAAAAAAAGATCATTGTTGTTATT
This sequence comes from Orycteropus afer afer, assembly GCF_000298275.1. Taxonomy (NCBI): domain Eukaryota; kingdom Metazoa; phylum Chordata; class Mammalia; order Tubulidentata; family Orycteropodidae; genus Orycteropus; species Orycteropus afer. The sequence continues at coordinate 5,858,964 of NW_006921597.1, forward strand.
ACCGTTATTATTATTACTATCATTGAGGAATTAATCATATTTCAGATATTGATGAGAGCAAGGTGAGTAAAAGGGAGAAAGATTCTACTTATCACTGGCAGAGGGTTTAAAGGAACCAGAACTATTTAGTCAGCTAGACCATGTAGAGGGAGCTCTGGTAGCATAGTGCCTAAGGCGCTTGTCTGCTAACCAGACGGCTGGCGGATCAAACCCATCAGCCACTCCTCGGAAGGAAGGTTGGACAATCCTACTTCCGTAGTGATACTGCCTCGGAAACCCAAGGAGGGGTCGCTATGAGTCAGGGCTGACTCGAGGGCACATAACAACAACAACAACTGACCATGTAAAAGGACAGTATTTCCACCTACAATTAGACAATAGGACTTGATTTGGATTTACTGAGGCAGATCTAAGACCAAACAGTGGAGGTCAGGAGGAAACAAAAGTTGGCTTCATAGAAGGAAGTATTTTGGGCAGATTAGAGCAGTAAGAAGAAATCATGAATTACATCCTGAGGAGCCAGAGCTCCATTTTAGGTTACTCCGACACGGGG
>NW_006921597.1:5859616-5864865 GCF_000298275.1 Orycteropus afer afer
TTTTGTGTTTCTAGACAACTGCTCGAACCAAAGAGGGGGTACAAGAAAACGCAAGGATAGAAGGTAGTGAAAAATAAGTAGCCTGGCGAGCCTGAGGCCAGTCCCGTCTGGTCCTGTCCTCCACTTACGCAGCTCTGTTACTGGAAAGTCTTTGGATTTAACCAGGGGGAGTGGGAGTGGCCCCTAAACTGCCGTGCGCGCCTGGCGCGCAGAAACCCTGTTGCTTTGGCAACGGAAACGGTTGCCCCCAGGGTTCAGAACAGGTTTGGGGGAGGGGAACCTAATTAGCCCTGGAACTGGGAGTGGTTTCAGTTACCATGACAGCGGGGACGCTTATGCAGGGTCTGAGCCCAGTGTAGAGGCCAATGCTCCTCCAGGCCTTTGCATGGCACCTAAGAGAGAGAAAGGAGGGGCTGTGAGCAACAGTTCGAAAATATGGGAGCCCTCGCTCATCGCTGCACACTTCAATCAGGTGAGCCCGAATCCTTTAAGCCCTTTCTGCTCCAGCAACCCCAGACTCCAGGCCAGACCCTCCCTGGCTGTGGCGCCACTCTGTCCTCCTTCAGAAAACACTTGGTACTTGGTACCACTCACCTTGGCCTGATCATTCAGCCCAAAAACCCCACAGGGTCCTGTCCTCAGGGAATGCTTGAAAACGAGTGTGAGTTAAAGGGAGGGAGGAAGGAAATGCCGGGAAATTAGTGCAATTTCAAAGAATGGCGTGTCAGGTGCACTGTGGAGAAGAGAGGTGACACTCTGACACCTCAAAACCTTTTTACAGTGAAATCATCCAGATGGTACTTCATAAATATACTGAAAGTTGTCTTTATGAACTGTTCGCTTCCCCCTGACAGCTGAAGGACAGAAATTTTGTGGAATCATCTGTAGTCTGGCCCCACAAGTGGTTCAATAAATGTTGAGTAAAAACATATTTGAAGTGCCTAGGATAGCAAATATAAGTGGATGTATAAGGATTGGTTTCTTATATAATGCCCTGATACCACTGTACCACGGTTCTTATATATTGAAGGTGTAGACCAGAACAGTCAGGGGTTGGCCATCACAACAGTCGGGATGGCTGCCAGATCCATCCATAAGATGCCACAAAGGCATCAGGCAATCTCCAACCCACCTACTACATGACTTCAAATTGCTAGAACCAACTAGCTTCCTACACCACTCACATCCACTCACCTCAGTGAGTTGAGGAACCAATAGTTCTTGTCACCTGCAGAGCTTTAAATCCACTTCTACACTAAACTATTTCTAAGCCTAAAATAACCGTTTGGGAGGAGGAAGATTGATTCTGAGAATTCCAGTCTGCGATTCTTAACTACTATAGAAACTGGAAAAAAAGTTCACTTTGTGTGTATGTGTGTATGTGTGTGTGTGCGCGTGCAGGGGCAGGGGGAGTACCCTAGAGAGTTAGTATTTAAAGAAAAAGTGAATCTCAAGTTCTGAGAAATTTCTGCCTTTCTGTCCTTATTTTCAAGGAGCTTTGGTGGTTCAATTGTTAAAGCATTTGGCTGCTATATCGGTTCTCCAGTGCTGCTCTAACAGAAATACCACAGTAGATGGCTTTAACAAACAGGGATTCATTCGCTTATAATGTAGGAGGCTAGAGGTCTGAGTTCAAAGTGCCAGCTCTAGGGACTGGGGGAAGGCCCCAGGACCTTAGACTTCATCTCTGCCTCCTGTTCCAGGCCCACTAGGGCTGGAGGCTTTTTCTGACTCATATAGCTGCTGACTGCAGAGGCTGATGAACCCAAGAACAACAGGTAAAATGACATAGTCTCAAGATTGGCGGGCAACATGACAGGCCAAGACTTGAACAATTGAAGGGTCCAGATGTGCCAAAAGCTGCAGACCTTCTCAAAGCTTCTCTATATACTGGAAGCAGGCCACACCCCAAAGGCAACTCCTTAGTTGCCACAGCAGATCCCACCATGGAGGTGATTATAATCTCATCATGAGGAATAAGTATATCTAGCTTCCAAGCACTCAAAAGCACATCCTAGCCAAGTTGACACACAACCTTAACTACCCTAGCTGCTAACCAAAAGGTTGATGGTTCGAACACACCGGCCAATCCTCTGGAGAAATCTGCTTCTGTAAAGATTTACAACCTTGGAAACCCTGTGTGGCAGTTCTGCTGTGTCCTATAGGGTACCTGTGAGTCACAATCAACTCAGTGGCAATGGGTTTGGGTTAGGTCCTTATTTTCTACTTTAATTGTATTTTCTTTATGAATAGTAATTCTGCCTGATGGTGAAATTAGTCTTGATGAAGAATGTCATGAAAGTAGTTATCATACAACTGATGCTGACATGATATCATGGAACTTTTGGTCATTTCTATTATTCTAGGAGTGAAGGATATCACCTCAAAAATCCCCAGTTACATTCTCAAATTCTCAAAGATGTTTTTCAAAGCACTTTTAAAAGCACCCCCTTTTGCTTTTATAACTCAGCATTAGCCAAAATAATTTTTTCACCATTTTCTTTGAGATTGCGTAGGCCAAGTTTGGGCTTGGAGTGAACATTTCTGCTTGAATTATAAACTGCTGAACAACGGAGTTTGATGGAGGTGCTGACACTGCATTAGCTTTAGTGTTGCAAATATGAAGCTATAATTTTCCTAGTTGAATGGAAAACCTAAAGGCAGTATTTTTCCTTATGGCTTGCAAACCTGAAATAATATTCAGCTTTCTTAGTCCTACTCAAACAATATAATTTCAATAAATCTTATGTATTAATAGAAAGAATTTGAACTCAAAGTAATATGTAGTTTTGTCTACACAGAGCAACCTCAATTTTTTTTTTTTAGTTTGTTGGAATACATGTTTTCTTATTGCAAGGGGAGGACAGCTGCCCCTCAAAACCTCCTATATATATTTTTTTTTCCTCAGCTTGATTTCATGTGTGATCCAATAGGAAAATTCCCAGATTAACCTAGCAGCCCAATGCTCAGAGGTAGATCCTGACTGCCAATGTAACAAACTGTGAATTTGGATTAAAGGTAACTATAGATGTGATATAGATGGATAAAAAGCCTAGAACCCAGACAGAGGAGCAGTCAGCTGCAGGGATCAAGGTGAGGAGAGGGAATTCAGGCACACCTAAAGCAACAGGGCAGAAGAGCAGGAGAAAGGGGATTAAAAGGCCCAGGAACCCAGACAGAGGAGGAGTCAGCTGTAGGGACACAGGTAAGGGTGGTACGAGAGGTTTCCAACAGGGAGACAAACTTGTCTGTTGGTTTGTCCTACCGTGGTGACGTGTTGATGTGAGTTTTGAGGCTGAGCCACTGGTGTTTCAAACCCACAGGGATGCACATGGTGCAGTTATCAGCCCAGCTTACAGACTGAGACAGAGTAGAAGGAAGGAAGAAGCCTTCCACTTCTCAAAGAATTGGCCAGGGAAAACCTTATAAATAGCAAAGAAACAATGTTTGATACGTTACCTTGCAATTTTATGAATAGTCCCATTAGGTTAGAAGGCTCTCAAAATAGGACTGGGAAAGAGCTGCATCATCAGAGTAAACCCAGCCTTAGTCCTATGGATCAGGCAAAACTTTCGAGACCTCCATTTGCTGATGTGGCACCACTCAATTTGAAGGGAAACAGCTGCAGACATCCATTAATCATTGGAACATGGAATGTATGAAGTATGAATCTAGGAAAATTGGAAGTTGTCAAAAATGAAATGGAACGCATAAAGATTGATATCCTTGGCATTGTTGTTTTTGTTATGTGCCATCGAGTCGGGCCCGACCCATAGCGACCCCTGGGTTTCTGAGGCAGTATCACTACGGATGTAGATTGCCTCATCTTCTTTCCGAGGAGTGGCTGGTGGGTTTGAACCACCAGCCTTCTGGTTAGCCGTCAAGTGCCTTAGCCACTATGCTACCATCCTCGGCATTAGTGAGCTGAAATGGACTGTTTTTTGGCCATTTTGAATCAGACAACCATGTGATCTACTATGTTGGGAATGACAGTTCGAAGAGGAATGGCATGGCATTGATCATCACAAAGGATGTTTAAAGATCTGTCCTGAAGTACAATGCTGTCAGTGATAGATAATATCAATACACCTACAAGGAAGACCCATTAATATGACAGTTATTCAAATTTATGCACCAACCACCAAAGCCAAAGATGAGGAAATTGAAGAATTTTATCAACTTCTTCAGTCTGAAATTGACTGAACATGCAATCAGGATGTGTTAATTATCACTGGTGACTGGAATGCAAAAGTTGGAAACGAAGAATTACTAATAGTTGGAAAATTTGGCCTTGGTGACAGAAATAATGCTGGAACTCACATGGTAGAATTTTGCAAGACTGATTTATTCATTGCAAACACCTTTTTTCAACAACACAAACGGCGGCTGTACATGTGGACTTCACCAGATGGAACACACAGGAATCAGATTGATTACATCTGTGGCAAGAGGCCTTGGAAAAGCTCAGTATCTTCAACCAAAACCAGGCCAGGAGCTGATTGTGGAACAGACCATCAACTGCTCATATACAAGTTCGACTTGAAGTTAAAGACAATTAAAACAAGTCCAAGAGAGCTAAAATATGATCTTGAATATACCCCTCCTGAATTTGGAGATCATCTAAAGATTAGATTTGATACATTGAACACCAATGACTGAAAACCAGAAGAATCACGGGAGGATATCAAGAACATTATCCATGAAGAAAGCAAGAGATCACTAAAAAGACGAGAAAAGAAGAGAAGACCAAAATGGATGACAGAAGAGACTCTGAAACTTGCCCTTGAGCAAAGAGTAGCTAAAGCCAATGGAAGAATGACAAGATAAAAGAGCTGAACAGATTCCAAAGAGCAGCTCGAGCAGACAAAACCAATTGCTATAATAAAATGTGCAAAGACCTGGAGTTTAAAAACCAAAAGGGAAGAACATGCTCAGAATTTCTCAAGCTGAAAGAACTGAAGAAAAAATTGAAGCCTCAAGTTGCAATATTGAGAGATTCTATGGGCAAAATATTGAATGATGCAGGAAACATCAAGAGAAGATGGCAGGAATACACAGAATCACTGTACCAAAAAGAACTGGTCGATCTTCATCCATTTCAGGAAGTGGCATATGATCTAGAACCAATGGTACTAAAGGAGGAAGTCAAAGCTGCAGTGAAAGAACTGGCAAAGAACGAGGCTCTGGGAATTGACAGAATACCCATTGAGATATTTCAACAAATGGATGCCCCATTGGAGGCACTCACT
>NW_006921597.1:5866481-5872695 GCF_000298275.1 Orycteropus afer afer
TCAGAAGGAAGGTTGGGCAATCTACTTCTGTAGTGATACTGCCTCGGAAACCCAAGGAGGGGTCGCTATGAGTCAGATCCGACTCAATGGCACGTAACAACAACAATAGATGTGTGTTTTACATGTAGTGGGTTCTCAAAAAATGTTACTTCTTCAATTCCCAAAGAGTTTATTTCTGTAAAGTTATTCATGTGCAGAACTATGTTCTAGTGTGTGTGGTTGTGTGTGTTGTTTGTGTGTGCTAGGAGTTATTCGTAACTAGTTTTTAGAACAAGCTGATTGAAGAGTTCAAGTCATAGTAGTTTTGAACTTACGTTTGTATTATACTGATCTTGACTCTAAGGAAAATGGATATTTTTCAGTTAGCAATATGTATTTACGTTTCCTCCATGCCTTTTTCTATCTTGATAGCTCTTTTTTTTGGTTTTGTTTTTTTCCTGAATAATACTCCATTGTATGAATGTACCACAAATGTTTAACCATTCACCTATTAAGGAGCATCTTAGTGTCTTCCAATTTTGGTTATTATGAGTAAAGCTGCAATAAATATTCATGTGCAGGTGTTTATGTAGACAGAAACTTTTACTCACTTAAGTAAATATCTAGAAGTACAATTGCTGGATCATAAAATAGGCCAGTGTTTAGCTTTGTAAGAAAATTCAAGAGTGTATTCCAAAGTGGCTATGCCATTTTGCATTCCTGCCAGCAATGAATGGGAATTCCTGTTGCTTCACATCCTCGCCAACATTTGGCTTTATCAGAGTTTGGGATTTTAGCAATTGTAATAGGTGTGTAAGGAGCTCTGGTGGTATAATGGATAAACCATTTGGCTGCTAGAAGGTCAGTGGTTCAAACCCCCCAGCTGCTCAGTGAAAGGAAGATGGGGCAATCTACTTCTGTAAAGATTTACATCCTCAGAAACCCGATGGAGGTCGCTATCAGTAGGAATTGACTCAATGGCAGTGATTTTTTCTTTTTTCCTGGTAATAGGTGTGTAAGAACTCTGGTGGCACAGTGATTACTGCATTTGGCTGCTAACCAAAAGGTCTGCGAACCTACCAGCCACTCTGCTGGAGAAAGATGAGGCAATCTGCTTCTATAAAGATTTATAGCCTTGGAAACTCTGTGGGCAGTTCTACTGTATCCTGTAGGGTCATTATGAATTGGAATTTATGGGAGTAGGTTTAGTTTTTGGTGTGTAATGGTGTCTCATTGTTTTAAATTGCAATTCAATAATGATATATGATGTGGAGCATCTTTCCATATGCCTATTTTCCATCTATAGTTCAAGTTGTGAAGACTTAACATCTTAATAATATTAAGCCTTCTAATCCGTGAACATGAAGCATCTCTCCATTTATTTAGATCATCTTTGATTTCTATGGAGTTTTGTAGTTTTTTGCATATTGATCTTAGACATGTTTTGTTAGATATATATCTAAGTATTTCATTTTTTGCTCTGGTGGGGTAGTACCTAAGGCATTTGACTGCTAACCAGAAGATTGGTGGTTCAAACCCACCAGGCACTCCACAGAAGGAAGATGGGGCAATCTACTTCGGTAAAGATTTACTGCCTCAGAAACCCAAAGGTGGTTGCTGTGAGTCAGAATCAACTCGATGGCAGTAAGTTTGATTTGGTTTGGAATGTAAGTGATGTTATGTTTATAATTTCAAATTCCAGTTGATCATTGCTGTTATACAGGAAACCAATTGACTTTCATATATTAATCTTATATCTGCAAGCTTGCTATAGTCACTTTTTAGTTCCAAGAGGTTTTTTGTTGTTGTTGTTGATACTTTAGTTATATTATCTGCAAACAGTTTTAATTTTTCCTTCCCAATATTTATATATTTTAATTTATTTTCGTGTCTGATTGTAATTGCTAGGACTTCCAGTATGATGATGCATAAGACTGATGAGAGGGACATACTTTCTTGTTCCTGCTCATGGGAAGAAGACATCAAATTTCTCATTATTAGCTAGCTGTAGGTTTGTGTGTATGCATACGTGTGTGTGTGCATATGTGCATTGTATGTGTGTTTGTCGGTTTCTTTATCAAATTGAGGAAGTTCTACTCTGTTCCTAGTTTGCTGAGATTTTATTACAAACAAATGTTGCATTTTCTCAGTGCTTTTTCTGTATCTATTGATATGATCATATGATTTTTTTCTTTTAGCCTATTGATATGATAGATTATATTTATTGATTTGAGAATGTTGAACCAGTCTTGCATACCTGGGATTAATCCCACTTAGTCATGGTGTATAATTCTTTTTATACATTGTTGGATTCTAATCCAAACTTTTTTTTTTTTTTTTTTGAGAATTTTTGTATCTATGTTCATGAAGGATATTGGTCTGTACTTTTCCTTCCTAGTAACATCTTTATTTGGTGTCAGAATTAGAGTAATGCTGGCCTTATAGAATGAGTTAGAAAGTATTCCCTCCTTTTCTAACTTTTGGAAAAGCTTGAGAAGGATTGGTGCTAATTCTTATTTAAAAGTTTGTTAGAATTCACCAATGAAACCACTTGGCCCTGCTGCTTTCTGTTTGGGAAGGGTATTGCTAATTTCATTTCTTTAGTAGATGTAAATGTATTCAGATGATATATTTCTCCTTTTGTGAATTTGGCAGACTGTTTCTCTCAAGGAATTGGTCCATTTATTTAGGATATCAAATTTGTAGGCATAGAGTTGTCATAGTGGCTCTATTAATTTTACTGGTTAAATATTTGATATTGTCAGATTATCTGAGGATCATTTTTCCTTTCATTAGTTCCCAGATTAAAGCAAAAAGGCTGCATATGAGACCAATTATTGACACAATAGTTATTCCATTCACTTACTGTAACCTTTCACAAAAAAAACATTAAAAACACACAAAAAAATTGGGGGCAATCCACCTTAACACAGTCTCAAAATTGCATTCTTCACTGATTTCATCTTGTTATTCTAACTCCAGGTTCCTAATACCCATCCTAAAGGAATGGACATGCTTATTGTGATTTGCCTTATGTGTATCATTAAGAATTAAACTCTTGGCTAAGTACTTCATTCTTTCTTAATATAAAATACTTACATATTTGAAAGCATTTGAAACATCAAAAGTAATGTATTATAGTCCTTGTTAAGAATCTTGAAGTCATACTTCCATCTTCTACCCTTTTATTTTTAATGTACATAATTTCTCCTTTTCAAATGTGTAATAATACATGCTTTATAAAAACTTTCACAGTTGTGGGATGACATCAAGAACATCACGCATAAAGAAAGCAAAAGGTCATAAAAAGATAGGAAAGAAAGACCAAAATGGCTGTCAGAAGAGACTCTGAAACTTACTCTTGAATGGCGAGTAGCTAAAGTGAATGGAAAGAATGACAAGATAAAAGAGCTGAATGGAAGATTTCAAAGAGCAGCTCGAGGAGATAAGGTAAAATATTATAATGCAATGTGCAAAAGACTAAGAGTTAGAAAATCAGAAGGGAAGAGCACAGTTGGTATTTCTCAAGCTAAGAGAATTGAAGGAAAAAAATCAAGGCTCACATTGTAATACTGAAAGATTCTATGGGCAAAATATTGAACAATTCAGGAAGTATCAAAAGAAAATGGAAGGAGTTTTTCAAAATGGAGTCTCACCAGTGAGCAGCATGCTTTTTTCCTCTGGCATCTAAGGACTTGGAAAACTAGGTACAACAGTTTGAATTAGGAACTTTGGTGCTCTGAACAGCTCACTGAATCAGAGTGCACCAAACACAGAAGAGCAGAATTAGAGAAAAGGCGCTGGGAGATTATTTAGGAAAGAGCAACTGGTGGAGGATGGACGGGCACCTGAAAGAGGCCTTTGGAAACTTCCCTGGGGCAGTCACTGTCTGCCAGACAAGGGTGGCCGCCTGAGATCCTCGAGCCAAGAAGGAAGACACCTTATAGCAGCACGCCAGTGACCACTCCAATATTCCAGCAGGCAGTGGCAGAGACCTGCCTCCAGCAGCTGATTTTGTTGGTAATTTGGATCATCTGGGTGCAAGTGGACACAGAGATTCAGGCAGAGAACTCACTGTTGTGCCAGGAAGGCTAGGTGCCTCCCCTCCCAGTGGGTCACAGAGTAGGTTTGGGTCAGACTGGGGGACAACATGCTTTTCTTTGCCATGAATATTGGGACCACAGGTCACTAGCAGGTACTCCTCTGACTCCAACACAGCTGAAATTGCATGCATCTTTGGCACCACAGGTGGGTGGTATCACAGACAAACTCCAGAGCTGGCCATTAGTGGTCTGGTGGGATTGCGTCAGCACCACGGGCAGACGGGGCAGGGAGAGCAAAGAAACTGCAGCTGAGCACGGTCTGGGAATTTTGCCTTGGAGCCATTCTTTGGCGCTGGGGAGTCGCGGAGGTGGGGTCTTTGAGTGTGCCTGAAATTGGCAGAAAGTTGTGATGCCCTAACAATAAGAATCTTTCCTGAGGTTGAGCCGCGGTCTTGCAAATAAATGTGTCATCAGTAATAGCCTGCTCAGAGCCCTAGAAACCGACCCTAGCAACACCAAGCTTTCCTTCTTCTGCTCCCACCTTCTCTGCCAATAACTTCATTCATTCAGTAGAAGAAACCATATTCAGCCAATTACCATAAAACCTCCAGCTTCAAACTCTAAACCCTCTTTACGACAAACAGAAACACATATCCACACTCCACACAGTGATTCCATCATCACAAAGAAAACAGCAGAGCGACCCAACACACCTGAATCAATAATAAAATAAAACACATCAGATTCACCTTTTCAAAATATTAAACCATAAAAACAAGACAAAACAAATCAACATGTAACCAGCAGCTAGAGACAACCTAAAGGGACAGCGCTCTACCAGATTCCAGGAGCTTAAGAATAGGTTCTGTTTTCCAGTAACCCCAAGAACTCTCTGGACCTGAAATACATGACTGAAAAGGTCCTAGTTTACACCTTTTCTTATTTTTTTCTCTCATGGTTAACCCTGTTCCTTGTTTCTTTTTTGTTTTTGCTTTTATTTTTTTTGTTTTCTTGCTTCATTATTTTCCTTCTCTACCTTTTTTCTCTTAGTGACCTATCCCCAGATATTGCAGATTTACCTGTTTTCTTCTTCTTTTCTAACCTTTTTCTTTTTTTGGGTTACTGTTCCTGTGTGGTTTCAGGGTGTATTTTTTTGTCCGTGTGCTTCTAGTTTTTTTATGGTTATTCCATTGTAATTTTTGCTTAACTGAGTGGGAGACAGCAACAGTCCCCATAAGATACAAGTACATCCACACCTCCTTCAACTTCACTTACTGAGCAAGAGCCAGCACCTCCTTCTCCACCAACAGGCCAACGATAAAAAACCACCAAGAAGAGCCTGAATCACCATTGGCTGCTCTTAACAAACAGTTAACAGAGATCTTAATACAATACCACAATGCCTCGGAAACAACAGACCATCACAGTCCACACAAAGAAGCAAGCTAAAGTGGTAGAAATAAGGGAACAAGATATACACCCAGAACACATCCCTAAGGAAGAAGCAGCATTAGAACTCTCTGATAAGGAATTCAAAAGAATTATATTTAGCTATCTTCAAAGGATTGAGAGACAGACCAAACAAAACACAGAAAAAAACCTAGAAGAATTTTGGAAGAAAATACAAGAACAAAATGACAAAATAAAAGAAAAATTAGAAAGGATTCTAAATCTACAGATAGAAATCCAGAAGATTAATAATTGTTAGAAATAGATAACACATTGGAAGGGCACAGAGGTAGAATTAATGCAGTGGAAGACATAATTCATGAGATTGAAGACAAATACCTGAATACTTCTTTGGAAAAGGATCAATCAGAAAAAAAAAATTTTTAAAAATGAAGAAAGCCTAAGGTTCATGTGGGATACAATCAAAAGAAATAATCTACATGTCATTGGAATTCTACAACAGGAAGAGAAAAATAAAACCACTGACAAGATTTACTGGAGGAGAACTTCCCTGATATGATCAAAGAGGAGAACATATCCTTTCAGGAAGTCCAACGAACCCCAAACAGGATAGACCCCAAAAGAAAATCACCAAGACACATCATCATAAAACTCATCAAAACCAAAGACAAAGATAGACTCCTGAGAGCAGCATGGGAAAAACAAAAAGTTAGATACAAAGGTCAGCCAGTAAGAATAAGCTCTGATTTCTCAGCAGAGACCATGTAAGCGAGAAGACAATG
>NW_006921597.1:5887232-5888118 GCF_000298275.1 Orycteropus afer afer
AAAAAAGAAAGAAAGAAAATGGAAGGAATACACAGTCACTGTACAAAAAGAATTGATTGACATTCAACCATTTCAGGATGTGAAGACCCATTTTAGCATGTGATCAAGAACCAATGGTGTTGAAGAAAGAAGTCCAAGCTGCACTGAAGGAACTGGGGAAAACTGAGGCTCCAGGAATTGATGAAATGCCCATTTAGATGTATCAACAAACTGTGCTTATTCATTTATTGCAAGAAGTTTAGAAGCAGCTTCCTGGCCAACCAACTACAAGAGATCCATATTTGTACCCATTCCAAAGAATGATCATCCAATAATGCAGAAATTATTGACCAGTATCATTATCATTAATATTATCACATGCAAGTAAAATTTGGCTGAAAATAATTCATAAGCAGTTACATCATTACACAGGCAGGAAACTTTCAGAAATTCAAGCCAGATTCAGAAGAGGATGTGAAATGAGGGATATCCTTGCTGTCAGATAGACCTTGCCTGAAAGCAGAGAATACCAGAAAGATGTTTACCTGTGTTTTATTGACTATTTAAAAACATTCAACTGTATGGATCATAACAAATTACACATAGCATTAAGAAGAATGGGAATTCTAGAACACTTGATTGTGCTCATGAGAAACCTGTACATAGACAAAGAGGCAGTCCTTCAAACAGAACAAGGGGATACTGTATAGTTTAAAATCAAGAAAAGTTTGTGTCAGGTTGCACCCTTTCACCATACTTATTCAGTCTGTATGCTGAGCAAATAATCCAAGAAGTTGGACTATATGGAGAAGAACACAGCATCATGATTGGAGGAAGACTCATTAACAACCTGTGATATGCAGATGACACAACTTTGCTTGCTGAAAGTGAAGATGACTTGAAGCAC
>NW_006921597.1:5888859-5914447 GCF_000298275.1 Orycteropus afer afer
TATCTCTACGGAAGTAGAATGCCCAGTCTTCTTTCTGAAGAATGCCTTGGGGGTTTGAACCACCAGCCTTCTGGTTAGCAGTCAAATCCCTTTGGCACTATGCCACCAGATCCTAGATTTTCTCACTAACCCACTCTTCCTCAACAACAGGATAACATTCTTATGTAAAACTTTCCATTCAAAACAAAGTTTTGCTCTTTTATTTCAATCTTCACAACATTAGGAGTAGTTGTTACACGCACACACAGAAAAAAAGCTCATTGCTATCCAGTCAGATCCGACTTATAGGTATCCCTCCTTGGATTTCCAAGGCGGTATCACTACAGAAGTAGATTGCCCAATCTTCCTTCCGAGGAGTGGCTAGTGGGTTTTAACCCCCAGCCTTTTGGTTAGCAGTCAAATGCCTTAGGCACTACACCACTAAACCAGAATGTTTCTACTGAAAAATTATATAGTTAGTACTTAAACTTGTGACTAAAATGTTGCTTAAAATCAATCAATAAATAAGCAAACAGTACTTAGTTTACATGAAGCAACATGTTGTTGTTAGGTGTCATCGAGTCAGTTTCAACTCTACCCACCCTATGTACAACAGAAGGAAACATTGCAAATTGACCATTTGTGTCACCGTGCTACTCCACACTCGCTATAGGATCAGACATATTTCTATTCATTAAACCATGGCCTAACTAATCCTTCCTAAACACTGCTCACACCATGTTAATTCCCTGCTCAAAATTGACAGTGACTGCTTTCTAATAACCTAAACAAAGACTAATCAGCCTGACTTCTTCAGTCTCAATCTGGCCCATCTAACCATTCAGTTAAATTGCTACATTTAGGCAAGCCAGTCTCCTCACAACAGCATAGACACAGTGAGCTGCTGGAGAAAGTCCACCCTGCTGGAGAAAGACAAGGAAAACTTATATATTGAATCCCTATTCTAACATGTATAATGGGTGACATAGAGCAACTTTCTTACCATCTCTGAGACTTGTTCTTCTTTTGTAAGTGCTCTAGTCTCTACTTATAATACAGTATTTAATTACAGAATACCTTGAATTATTTGCTACCATTTCATGTTTTATAGAACAAGAGTAGAAAGGAGCTTCTTCATAGCAAAAAAACATCTTACACTCCTGCTATATACTCCACAATGACTGGCATGGTTTTAGGGGCATGGAATACATTTAGGATATTTCTTCCCTTTTTTAAATGCATTTTATTGAAATATAATTTATGTACAGTGAAATACATAAAACTAAAGTGACATGGATCAATGTTTTTTTTTTTTTTGCAGTGTTCCCTCTCCTCCCCTCCGATCCCTGGCAACCAAGAAAGTTTCTCTCCTTTCCTTAACCCTCCACGACAATTAACTAATACTATACTTGTCCTTCTGTGATTGACGTATTTCACTCAGCATAATGTCTTCCAAGTTCATCCATGTTATGCGGTGTTTTGCAGACTCTACATTATTCTTTAGTGCTGCATAGCATTCCGTTGTGTGTATGTACAGTGCCTGAGGGACTTGACTACTAACCATAAGGCTGGCAGTTCAAACCCGTCTGCCACTCCTCGAAAGGAAGGTTGGGCAATCTACTTCCATAGTGATACTGCCTCGGAAAACCAAGGAGGAATCTCTGCGAGTCGGGTCCGACTCGATGGCACATAACAATAACAACAACAACCATAGTTTGATCATCCACTCTTCCATTGATGGGCGCATAGGGTGTTTCCATCTTTTTGCTATTGTAAATAATGCTGTGATGAACGTGGGTGGGCATATATCTGTTCCTGTCCTGGGTCTCACCTTTCTAGGATATATACTTAGTAATGGGATTTCTGGGTCAAATGGTATCTCCAATTCCAGCTTTCTAAGGAATCACTATACTGCTTTCCACAGTGGTTGTATCACTTCACAGTCCCACCAGCAGTGTATGAGAGTTCCAATCTCTCTACATCCTTGCCATCATCTGTTATTTTCTGTTTGTTGAACTTTGCCATTAGTGCTGGGGCGAGATGGTATCTTGTTTTGATTTGCATCTCTCTGATGACCAATGATAGTGAGCATCTCTTTGTGTATTTGCTGGCCACCTGAATATTCCTCTTGGTGAAGTGTCTATTCATGTCTTCTGCCCATTTTTTTCAATTGGATTGTTAATTCCTTTGCTGTTGAGGTGTTGAGTTTTCTATAAATCTTAGAGGTAAATCCCTTGTCAGATATGTAATTATTGACAAATGTGAATTTGTTGCTGTCATTTTGTTATTGCTTTTTTATGGTGTTGATTTTTTTGTTCCATATAATTTTTTTGTGCTGAGCTCATTTTGTTTATGAATCACGTTATCACTTCCTTCATTGCTATTGTTTTCATATTTGCTAAATATTTGTGCTGGTCCCCTTTTTGATTTTGATGTGAAGGTTTTTCATTTTTCTTTGAGGTTATCCTGTGATTTATAGTTTTCTTCCCAAGTTTAGAACAGTCCATTCTATCTTGTAGTTGTCTTGACTTCCCTACCATTTAGAAGTTCTGTAACTACACAATTTTTTCTCTCTTTTTGGTTTGTAGTTGTCCTCATTTGTCAATTGATGTCTCTGGTTCCCTGTTTACAATCTTATAGGCTTATTTACTTTGGATACTTCCATAGCTGGGTTGGTTCCTGAGTTATGTCATCATGTGTGTTAATGGTCAGTTGTTGTTTGTTGTTGTTGGTTCTCTGTCCAAAGGACTCCCTTTAGCATCTCTTGTAAGGTTGGTCTGATTTTAACAAATTCCCTTAATTTCTGCTTATGTGGAAATTCCCTATTTTCACCATTGTATTTGAGGGACAATTTTGCTGGGTACAAAATTCTTGGTTAGAAATATTTCTCTTTCAGGGTTTTATAGATACCATCCCCTTGTCCTCTCACTTTCATGGTTTCTGCCGAGAGATCCGAGCTTAGTCTTATTGGTTGTCCTTTGTAGGTAACTTTTTGTTTTACATGTGCTGCTGTCAGGATTCTTTCTTTGTCTTTGGTTTTGGTGAGTTTTATGATGATACGTTTTTGTGATTTTCTTTTGGGGTATCTCCTGTTTGAGGTTTGTTGGACTTCTTGAATGGATATATTCTCATCTTTCATCATACCAGGAACATTCTCTTCCATCCAATCTTTCACAATTTTTTTTTTCTGTGGTTTTATTTGTCTCTTCCCGTTCTGGAATTCCAATGACACATAGGTTATTCCTTTTGATGGATCCCATGTGAATCTTAGGCTTTCTTCATTTTGTTTTGATCTTTTTTTCTGATTGATCACTTTCTAAAGATGTATTAAGATATTTTCCTTCAATCTCCCTAATTCTGTCTTCCATTGATTCAATTCTGCTACTTTGTCCATTCAATGTCTTATCTATTTCTGAATATTTAGTATTAATCTTCTGGATTTCTGTGTGTATATTTTGTATCATTTCTAATTTTTCATTTGTCATTTTGTTTTTGTATTGTCTTTCAAGGGAGCTCTAGTAGCATAGTGCCTAAGGCACTTGACTGCTAATCAGAAGGCTGGTGGTTCTAACCCACCAGCCACTCCTTGGAAGGAAGATGGGGCAATCTACTTCTGTAGTGATACTGCCTTGGAAACCCAAGGAGGGGTGGCTATGAGTCAGGTGTGACTCAAGGGCACATAACAACAACAACAACATTGCCTTTCAAAATTGTTCTAGGCTTTCTCTGTGTTTTTCTCAATTTTTTCGGTGTTTTACTTGATCTGTCTCTCAATTCATTAAAGATACCTAAATGTAATTCTTTTGAATTCCTTATCAGGGAGTTCCAATGCTGCGACTTCCTCAGGGATGTGTTTTGGGTCTGTATCCTGGTCTCTTGTTTCTCCTGCTTTGTCTTGCTTCTTTGTGTGCATTATGATGGTCTTTTTTCTCCAAAGCATTGTGACGTTTTTGTGTTTATATTTAGTTGGTGATTGTATGTTGGAGTGACTTCCCCATGATTTTTGTTTTCTTTGTATGTTATCTACATAAGCAGGGTACTATGCTGTGCTCCTCTATTCACCAGTTAGAAGCACTTATACGCTCACCACCTGTCTCCTTTCCCATTGTCAGCCTCCCATATGTCCCTGCTGTCCTTGACAAATGGAGCTTTTTCTTAGGTCCTGTTTTCATTCAGGTTTTTCCACTAGTTGTTGCCTAATCCATTTATGTATACTTCCTTTCAAAGCTCAGGGCTCCAGGTTTATCTTCTGTATCTCTGTCAATTGGTTTCTCTTTTCTTTGTTGCAGAGAGTCTGTGTAGCTTGTCTGCCTATTCCTCCATCTTACCAGAAGTCCACTTAGGGTATTTCTTGAACAAATTCACTGATTTACTTGGAAATATGAAGAAATCTATATAACAGACACCAGGAAATTAGTAGAATGAGGATTTGTTTTCTGAGAGGAGAGGAAAGGACAGGAAATATGTAAACAAGTATCACAGCAGGTGTATCAGATGATTGTGGCATTCCCTTGAAAAAACTATGCAATGATTTTATTTCACTGAAAAGAGATATTTTATCTCCCAGTCAGGAAGCATTCAAGTTAAAGTTCTTTACAACATTTATTTCATAGTCTCTCCTTATTTCAGTTGAGGAATAATATTTTTCTCTCTTTAAACATAGATGAATGGCAGTAGCTAAGTTATTCCGTTTTAAAAATGGTAATAAAAGTTCATTGGAGTCTTGAACAAAGCTTACAATTCTTGTGAAAACTCTGGACAGTGAATATAGGTTCAAGATAGATATTGCTGAATATTTTTAATATCCCAGATTTCTTCAGTAAAGTTATAAAATATATAAACAGGATGATAATAAACTAGGTCTTAGTAAGTTTTTGAGAAAAAAAAAAAAAAAACATTGAATTGAAGTTCTCAAAACCATTACAAATGTACTTTATCAGAAAGGGAAATCATTTTATTAGAAAGGACCCTCAAACCATTTTTGAAAAGCATTGAAGGGTTTTTCAACTTTTTTGATCTTGAACAGTAAGCTGTTTCTCATGTTAATGTGTATTTAAGACTTACTGGAAATACTTATAATATGAGCTGAAGACTGATGTCTGGCAGCAAACATATTTCTGAAATTGGTTTGGTTTTTATTCGTGTATTTTCTGAAATATGCTTTCATTGATATTTACAAAACAAATTACCAGTTCACACAAAAGTTGTTTTAATACAAGCCAATGAAAACAACTGAGTTGCTAGGAATGTTAAGAGGGAAATGGACTTTTCATAACCTCACATTAAATTTCTCCTTTTGGACAAAAAAAAAAAATTATTATTTGAATGAGTTTGGACCCGAAAGGAATTAGCATGGCAGAATATCCACCTAGATGTTACATGTGATAATTTTTATTGCAAATGAAAAAATATAAAATATAAATACAATCTATGTGTTGCCAATATGAATTTAGCAACATCCTAGCAAAATGTTAGTTAAAAAATGGTGACTTTTGACCATTAGCCAGTGGAAACTACTATTGGCTCCCAGTTACCTACAGGATAAAGTCCAAGGTGTTGTGCCTGGTTTTCATGGCTCTGCCTAATTGGCCTTTGTCTGCCCATCAGTGTTTATGTCCCTCTACTTCAATGGAGTGGTCCTGTGATATCCCTAGGTGCACACTGACTATGCTCACCTCCCTGCCTTTGCTTACACAGTTTCCTGGCCTGAACATCTCCCTGCCTCCATCCAATTCCTCCTTATTAAAATTCTACTCTATGTCTTCCAGAGAACAGTGTAAGTCACACCATCCTGGTCCTCACTGACTTTTCTCCTTCCACTAAACTATGTCAGTGATTTCTCCCTTTAGTGCTATCCTCCTTTGATCTGCTATTCAACAAATTCAGTATCATCTACTGTATCTGTGTTCCAAAATTCTCTCCCTCCTGTCCCATACCACCAAACAGTGATAAGCACCTAAGATATTAATATCCATACATAGCACATTAGATTCACTGACTATATTTTACTTTCTCAGCCACTTGGCCTCTTTTCTTTCCTGAGCTGTCAAATCATTTCCAACCCATTGATCATGGGATCTTAAATTAAATAAGATCTTCAAGCTTTCATTTCTGTCTCGATAAAATAGGCAGAGTAGTCATATTTCCCTTTTGCCTAAGGCACTTGACTGCTAACCAGAAGGCTGGTGGTTCAAACCTACCAGCCACTCCTCGGAAGGAAGTTTGGGCAATCTACTTCCGTAGTGATACTGCCTTGGAAATCCAAGAAGGGGTCGCTATGAGTCGGGGCTGACTTGACGGCACATAACAACAACATATGGAAAAGACTGTTGAGAAGATTTAAATATTATATACTATATCCTAGCATATAATATCTCAAACTTAACACATCCAATCCAAACCTAGGTTTTCCTCTTCACACCTGCTCCTTGTTAAGTCTTTTCCTCCTCCTTGGATCTTCACCATTCACCCAGCCAGCCACTAGGGCCAAAGACCTTTTATTCATTCTCATCTTTTTTCTTATCTCATAATCAAGGCTTCAGTAAATCTTGATGGCTCTACCTTTAAAATGTATCAAAATTCTATGTTTTAAATATTAAATAATGTTTGCAGCTGTTCCTTCCTATTTTGAGTTGTGCCCCATCAGCAAATGAAGGTCCCGGAAGCTTCATTCAATTCTCATCATTAAGGTAGACTATACTTTGAGGAGCTCTCGTAGCATAGTGCCTAAGGCACTTGACTGCTAACCGGGAGGCTGGCGGTTCAAACCCACTAGCCACTTCTCGGAAGGAAGGTTGGGCAATCCTACTTCCGTAGTGATAACTGCCTCGGAAACCCAAGGAGGGGTCGCTAGGAGTCGGGGACGACTCGATGGCAAATAACAACAACAACAACATACTTTGAGGAGGAAGCTCTTCCCTAGTCATATTTTGAGTGTCTTCTCTCCTGAGGGGCTCCTCTCTTGACACTGTATCAAACAGTATTTCACTGCTATTCATAAAGTTTTCCAGTAATAGAGCAGGCAGTGTTTCCCTGCTATTCATAAAGTTTTTGGTGGCTAATTTTTTTCAGAAGTGGATGGGCATGTCTATCCTATCTTTCCTGTCTGTCTTAGTCTGGAAGGTCTGCTGAAACCTGTCCGCCATAGCTGATCCTGCTGGTATTTGAAATACAGGTGGCATAGCCTCCAGACTCACACACAAGCCACCACTATGACAATCTGAAAGACAAGTGGTGGTTTGCATATTGTTGTTGTTAGGTACCGTTGAGTTGGCTCTGATGCATAGTGATCCTATGTACAACAAAGTGAAACATGGCTTGGTCCTGCACCATCCTCATAATCCCCGCTGTGCTTGAGCCCATCAGTGTAGCACTGCGTCGGTCCATTTCATTGAGGGTCTTCCCCTTTTTCGTTAACCCTCTACTTTACCAAACATGATATCCTTTTCCAGGAACTGGCCCCTGGTTTGCATATTAAGTATTATGAAAATATTTTATATGAAATATTTCATGCTTGGTCAATAGTGATTGAATTTTTACTGCTTTGATTTATAGGTTTCCCAAAAGGTTTCCTTCTCATTTCAGTAGATATTGCCACAGTCAGGACCATATATCTAGAGTGCAGTGATATATCATATTAATATTTTTTCTGAAGTTTAAATATTTCAGGTCTGAAAAATTCTCACTTTCATTTAACTACACTATTATATTAAAAGTTCTAATGATATGTTTTAAAATATTTTTTACTTTATTGACATACTTGGTAAAAAGTTTTATTTTAAATACTTTATTGCATGAAACTGACTCACGATGTCCTTAAATAGTTTTCATTTGCAGTTGGAAAATTTCTTTATTGGAACCCATTATCTTAACAAAACATGATAGCCAGTCTGATAAAAATTGTTTTGCTTGTTCAAGTTTGCATAGCACAACCTTTGAACTCTATTTCCATCCAATATTTATATTGCTTTGCTATTCATAAGGTTTCCCCTGGCCAATTCTTTGAGAAGTGGACGGCCTCTTCCTTCTTCCTAGTCTGTCTCACTCTATAAGCTGGGCTGTTACCTGTGCACCAGGTGCATTTCACTAGGTTTTAAACACCAGAGGCTCAGTCTCAAAACTCACATCTACATGTCACCACAGTAGGACAGACCGACAGACAAGTTTCGTTCTGCTGTGCATGGGGTCGCTATGAATCGGAAACGACTCGGTGGCACTTAACAACAACAACAACAACAACAACAACATTTATATTGCTAGCAATAAGTTTATCACATTTTTCTGTTGAAAGAATCAAATTGGTTTTCATTTTAGAAATAGAAACTCACTGCCATCACGTCAGATTCAACTCATAGTGACCCCTCCTTGGGTTTCTGAGGCAGTATCTCTATGGAAGTAGATTGCCCAGTATTTTGTAATGATTTTTGTACAGTATCAGAATGTGCCTCAGGTTGTTGTTGGTTAAGTTTTCTTCTTTAATTGCCTGAAAGTTCAGAATATTGACATGTTTATGATACTTAAAAAGAATGCCTAGGTAGAGCAAATGGTTAAGTGCTCATTTACTCATTAAAAGGTTGGTGGTTCTAACCTATTCAGAAATGCCTTGGAAACAAGGCCTGATGGTCTGCTTATGAAAGTTTACAGCCTTGAAAATGCTGTGGAGCTCTGTTCTCCACACATATGGGCTTGCCGTAAATTAGAATTGACTCAACAGCAACTGGTTTTGATACTTAAAAAAAATTTACTCTGATTTTGATGTCTCTTCCCTATGGATTTTCATATTTAATATTTTACCACACATTTTTATATTATATATATTAGAAACTGAACACTATTTACACAAAAGCTGGAGTGCACTGTAAAAGTAAAAATGAAACAATTCAAAAGCAATAATTGGAGGAGGATGATAAACTGGTGTTCATCCAGAAGCCCAGAATGCTTAGTAAAAGGTGGGCAATGCAGCCTTTTTGCCCACTGTGACTCAATCCATACCTAAAGCCATGACGTAAAAGTTTCTCCAATGTCACAATGCCAGGAATCCCAGTTATCAATGATTGTAGTAACATCCTTATACTATTTACCAGCCAGTATATATTTCAGATCAACCACCAGTTTGACACCACAGAGTGTGTTTACTATCAGTACCACCTTCTCTTCTTCCTCTAGGTACCCTCCTCTATGTGGCCAATTGGATTGTCTTTCTATAATACCAATATGATCATGCCACTTCCTTCTTCAATATCTACTCTTACTATTATTTATTTGGCCCTTCACAGTCTCCCTAGTTCTGTTCTAGCCTGGTCTTCCCTTCCATATCTAATTCCTTTTCACATTGGACAATCAAACCTGCTAGGCAATTTTGTGTTTTGAGACATATCAAATACTTTATTTGGAATATCCTTCCTTCCCTGACACCACCTGTTGAACTTCTCATTCTTAAAATCACAAGGGAAATGCACTTTCTTTCTGGAACTATCCCTAACTCCCCATTTCCCCTGTTCAATTCACCAAGTTCTTAGAGTTCATGTATACATACCTGATGACAGTGCTTACCATGTTTATTATAATTATTATGGTCTGTCCTCTCACTTGACTGTGAATTTCTTTAGGAAAAGATGGAAGTCATTATCTTTTTATTATTATTATTATTTTATTGTGCTTCAGGTGCAAGTTTACAGAACAGAGTTTGTTTTACGTTCAACATTTCATGTGCATTTGGTTTCACTCCCCAATTACCATCCCCAACCCTAACCCACTCTCCCCGCCTCCCTGCACAGTAATCACCCCTCATGTCCCTCATAGTTATGCATTCCTGTGTGACCTGAATTTCCTCTGAGTGAAGGTTGCCCCTCTGCTGCCCCATGGTCAACTACTCCAAGGAATGCATCTCCATAGAGTATGTGGGTGCATCACCCTGGGTTGGGTGGTCTGCGTATATGTCTTATTCACTATTGGGCTAGGAGACAGCCCCTGGGAGTAAGTTTTATTCCGGGCCTAAAGTGTATCCCAGGACCATAGTATTGGGGGTCTCACCAGAGTCCATCTGACCAATAATTCTGGTCATTATTGTGTTTTTGGATTTTGTCCCACATTTTTCCTCCCACTCTATTTATGAGCCCTAATATATGGCATAAATAAACTATCAAGCATAACCCAAAATGCACAAGCAGCAGAAGAGAAACTAGATGACTGGGACCTTCTAAAAATTAAACTTTTATGTGCTTCCAAAGACTTCTCCAAAAGAGTCAAAAGAGAACCTACAGATTGGGAGAAAATATTTGGCAATGACATATCTGATAAGGGACTTAGCTCTAGAATTTACAGAAAACTCCAACACTTCAATAACAAAAAGACAAATAATCCAGTTAAAAGATGGGCAGAAGACATGAATAGACAATTCACCAAAGAGGATAGTCAGGCAGCCAACAAAAACATATGAAGAAATGCTCACGATTATTAGCCATTAGAGAGATGCAATTAAAACAACAATGAGATACCATCTTGCTCCAGCACTAGTAGCAAAGTTCAACAAGACAGAAAATAACAAATGCTGGTGAGGATGCAGAGAGATTGGGACTCTCATATACTGCTGGTGGGACTGTAAAATGGTACAACCACTGTGGAAAGAAGTATTATGATTCCTTAAAAAGTTGGAATTAGAAATACCATTTGTCCCAGCCATTCAACTACTAGGTATATATCCTAAAGAAGTGAGAGCCATGACAAGAACAGACACATGCACACCTATGTTCATCACAGCACTATTTACAATGGCCAAAAGATGGAACAACCTAGGTGTCCATCAACTGAGGAATGGATAACCAAACTATGATACATACACACAATGGAATATTATTCAACCCTAATAAATAATGTAGATTCTGCAAAACACCGCATAACATGGAGGAACTTGGAGGACATTGTGCTGAGTGAAATAAATCAAGCACAAAAGGACAAATATTGTATTAGTCAGTTATTGTAAAAGTCAAGGAAAGGTTTACATATGAAAGGAAATTTTCCTTGTTGGTTACCAGGGGTGAGAGGGGAGGGGAGGGAACACTGTTAGATAGGCAGAGATAAGTATTGATTTGGGTGAAGAGAAGGGCAATGTATCAACTGTGAATGATCAACATGGTGGCATTGAGGAAGAGGAAGTCATAGAGAGGTACATGGGAGGTACAGACAACAAAGATGAACCCTTTTGCACATACAGTACTGCGTTGTCAGTGAAGGCAAACATGGATATATGAGTGGATAGATGGGTGGACAGGCTGAACTATTAGATACGTCTGTGCAGTGGGGAGTGTACCCAAGACCATGTATATGGTGGGAAGACAATGGTTTTACAAGTGTATTTTTATGTTCTGTAAGAATTCTCAGGTGTACAGAGTTCAAAATGGAGTCTCGTCAGTAATCACCACACTAATTCCCTCTAGCATCTGAATGCTTGAAAAACTAGGTACAGCAGTTTGAATTAGGGATTCTGGTGCTCTGAATAGCTCACTTGAGTTAGAGTGCCCCAAACTCAGGGGAGTATAATTAGAAAAGAGAAAGGGACAAAGGAAGAAAATAACAAGATCAAGAGACGTATCCTGCAGAGCACCAACAGGCAGCCAAGAGAGGCCATCCAAGACCTTCCTTGGTTAAGGAAGAAGACACACCACACCAACATACCAGCAACCACACCAACATAGCAGCAATCACCCCAAGGATCCATCTTTAGCACCTGATTTTATTGGTAACTTGGGTCAGCTAGGTGCAAATGGGCATGTCCAGTGCCACTGAAACCCAAGCAGAGAGTCCATTGGTGCTGCAAGAGGGTGGGGTTGGGGAGGTGCCCCCGCAGCAGATCACCAATCAGGCTTGGGACAGCTTAGTGGCACTGAGGGGTCCATGCTTGACTTTGTCAGTAATATTGGGACCACGGGGTATGAGCAGGCCCCAGCCTGACTCCAGCGCCACTGAAACCGAGTGGATCTTTGGCATTGCAGGTGGGCAGACCCAGAGAGGAACTCCTGAGGCAGATCACAGAGCCAGGCAGTTGTCTTGGGCTGGCTTTCTGGTGCCAAGGGGCCTTGGGAGCAGGGTTTTTGTGTGTGTCTGACCTTGGCATAAAGTGGCAACACCCTATCAACTGGAGTCATTGCTCAAATTGAGCTGCAGGGCTGTGAATAACAGTACAGTGTCATCATTAGCAGCCCACTCAAAGCCATAGAAACTGCTCCTAGCAGCAGGGAGATTTCCTTTTTCTTCTCTTCTGCTACCACCTTCTCTGCCAATAACTTCACTCATCCAATAGAAGAAACCACATTCAGCCACCATAATACCTCCCAGTTGGAATTCTAAACACTCTTTATGCCAAACAGAAACCCATATCTACATTCCACATGGTGATTCCATCATCACAAAGAAAACTGCAGAGAAACCCAGCATACCTGAATTAATAACTAAAAAAAGCTTCACTTTTTCAAAATATTAAATCATAAAACCAAGACAAAACAAATCAATACATAACCAACAGTTAAAGACAACCTCAAAATGTCTAGGAAACAGCAAGCAACCTCAAATCGGGAAAAAAAAAAAAAAAAAAACAGGACAAGGTATTAGAAGTAAAACCACAAACAAAGGTCTCATTTAACACAGAGGAAGAGGAGGCAATAGAATTATCTGAGAAGGAATTTAGAAAATATGTTTATAAAGCTTTACAAGAGCCTAAGGAAACCCCAAACAGAAGCAAGGAGAACACAGACAGTTCCCTGGAAGAACTCAGGAAAATTATTCAAGAACAAAATAACAAGATTAATGCACAATCAGAGCTCATACAAAAACAGCAGTTAGAAATACAGAAGATGAATACCAAAATTACAGAATTACCCAATACAGTAAAAGCAAAAAATAGTAGGTTAGAACTGGCTGAAGAATGCATATCCCACTAGAAGACAAATCCCTGGACACCACCCTGTATGAAGAAAAAATCAGAACAAAGATTAAAAAAAAAAAAAAAAATGAAGAGAACCTAAGAATTATATGGGATGACATTAGAAAAAAACAACATAAGACTCACTGGGGTTCCAGAACAAGAAGAGGGGAAAAAAAAAAACACCAAGAAAATTGTGGAAGACCTGCTAACAGAAAACTTCCCCCATATCATGAAGGAAGAAAAGATATTTGTCCAAGAAGCTCATAGAACCCCACACAAGATAGATCCCAAGAGAAAAATACAAAGGCATATTATAATCAAACTCTCTCCAAAATCAAAGACAAAGAAAAATTTTGAGAGCTGTCTGGGACCAAAGAAATATTACTTATAATAATCAAACAGGCTGAGCTCCGAATACTCAGCAGAAACCATGCAGGCAAGAAGGCAATGGGACAGCATATATAAAACACTGAAGGAAAAGTGCTTCCAACGAGGAATCCTATATCCAGCCCAATTATCCATCAAATATGAGAGTGAAATCAAGGCATTCTTAGACAAACAGAAATTAAGGGATTTTGTGAAAAACAGACCAACCCTACAAGAAATGCTTAAGGAAGTCCTTCCAATAAAGAACTCACAACAGAGATCAACAATATCAGGATACAGGGCATCAACAGTAAAACCAAATCAGAAATAGAAACTCAAAATAAGACCATAAAACATTGTACACTAAAAACCAAGGAAATCACTCAGTGCCCAACAGCAGCAACTAACCTGTTAGAGGGAATAAAGCTTCTAGGTACAAACTTCAAAATGGAGAAGAAAACAGGACAATGTCTTCACAGAATGTGCTGTTCTAAAAAGACAAGAATGTACTACAAGGTAACCACAAAGAAAATTAACAATCTCCCTAAGCAAATCCAGAAGGAAGAAAAACATAGGGGCTTAATAAGCACAAAACCAACAATAAAGAAGAAAAGGGAGGAAGGATTAGCACAGAAAAGCATATGGACCAAGGAGACACCAACAACACAACAAAAAACACAATAGAATGACAGCAATCAATTCATACCTATCACTAATTACACTCAATGTGAATGTACTAAATGTACCTATCAAGAGAAAGAGAGTGGCAGACTGGATAAGAAAAGAAGACCCATTGATATGCTGCCTACAAGAGACCCACCTTAGACACAAATATAAAAACAAATTAAGAGTTAAGGGATGGAAAAAAAAAAAAAAAAACAACAAGCCAATGGTAACCAAAAAAGAGCAGGGGTGGAAATATTAATTTCTGATAAAATAGACATTAAGGTGAAAAACATCATAAGAGACAAAGAAGGACATTATATGATGCTGAAACGGTCAATTGACAAGGAAGACATTACAATAATAAGTATTTATGCACGCTATGAAAGTGCTCCAAAATACTTTGGAAGTATTGAAGCAAATCTTAACTGAATTAGAAGAGACAATAACAACTCTACAATAGTAATAGGAGACTTTAACACACCACTTTCAAAGAGGGACAGATCAACTAGAAAAAAACTCAACAAAGATACAGAAAAACTCAACAATACAATTAACCAACTCAACTTCATAGACATATACAGAGCATTTCACAAAAGCACAATTCACATTCTTCTGTAGTGCACATGGATCCTTCTCCAGAGTAGATCATATGTTAGGACATAAAACAAACCTCAATAAATGCAAAAGCATTGAAATACTACAAAGCATCTTCTCAGACAACAATGCTATAAATTGAAAATGACCTGAAGCACTTACTAGATCCACACCTAATTAATAATAGGAAGAGCAAGGAAAAAACATCAAACATATGGAAGCTGAACGATTCACTGCTCAAAAACTACCGGGTAATATTGTTGTTTGTTGTTGTTATGTGTTGGGTAATAGAACAAATAAAAACTGACATAAAAAAATTCCTAGAAACAAATGAGAATGAAGATACATCATACCAAAACCTATGGGACACAGTGAAAGCAGTACCCAGAAGACACTTTATAGCAATAAATCATTACATTAAAAAAAAGAGGAAAAAAACAAAATCAACACTCTAACTCATCAACTCCGACTACTAGAAATAGAACAACAAAAGAATCCTATAGCATCTAGAAGCAAAGAAATAATAAAGATCAGAGCAGAAATAAATGAAACAGGAAACAAAAAACCCATAGAGAAAATCAACAAAACCAAAATCTGGTTCTTCAAAAAGATTAATAAAATCAATAAACCATTGGCAGGTCTAACAAAAGAAAAGAAAGAGAAGATCCAAATCACAAGAATTGTAAACAGAAAGGGTGTCATCACAACGGAACCACCTGAAATAAAAAAGATACTGACAATATTATGAAAAACTATACTCCAACATATTTGAGAACCTAGAAGAGATGGACAAGTTTCTAGAATCACAAGACCTACCTAACCTATCCCACTCAGAGATAGAATACTTGAACAGACAAAAGAAGAAATTGAACAGGTCATAAAAAATACTTCCCACAAAGAAAAGTCCTGGCCCTGGTGGCTTCACTGGAGAATTTTATCAAATATTCAGAGAAGAGTTGACACCTATGCTTCTCAAGCTATTCCAGAACATAGAAAAAGATGGAATACTCCCAAACTCATTTTATGAAGCAAGCATAACAATAATACCCAAACCAGGGAAAGACACCACTAGAAAGGAAAACTACAGACCAATGGCCCTCATGAACATAGATGCAAAAATCTTCAACAAAATCCTAGCCAACAGAATCCAACAACATATCAAAAAATTAATACACCTGGACCACGTGGGATTCATACCAGGTTTACCAGGGTGGTTCAACATCAGAAAAACAATCAATATAATCCACCACATTAGCAAAACAAAACAAAAGAACCATATGATTATACCAATCGATGCAGAAAGGCATTTGATAAAAACCAACACCCGTTCCTGTTCAGAACTCTAAGCAATGTAGGGATAGAAGGGAAATTCCTCAACATAATAAAGGGTATATATGTAAAGCCAATGGCTAACATCATTATTAATGGAAAGACTCAAGGCATTCCCCTTATGAACAGGAACCAGACAGGGATGCCCTCTATCACCATTTCTATTTAACATTGTATTGGAAGTCCTGGCCAGGGCGATAAGACAAGAAAGAGAAACAGAAGGCATACAAATTGGCACAGAGGAACTCAAACTATCTCTATTTTCTGATGCTATGATCCTGTACATAGAACACCCAAGGGACTCAATAAAAAAAAAAAAAAAAACTACTGATACTAATAGGGAGGTTCAGCAAAGTGGCAGGATACAAGGTCAACATACAAAAATCAGTTGGATTTCTCTACACCAACAAAGAGTCCCCTGATAAAGAAATAAGGGAAACAATGCCATTTACAATAGCTACTAAAAAGATAAAATATCTAGGAATAAACCTCACCAGAGACACAAAAGACCTATGTAAACAAAACTATAAAACACTGCTGCAAGAGACAACAAGGGCACTACTTAAATGGAAGAACCTAACTTGTGCATGGACGGGTAGACTGAATATTGTGAAAATGTCACGACTACCTAAAGCAATCTACACATTTAATGCAATCCCGATCAGGATTCCAACCAAATTTTTTAAGGAAATGGAAAAACCAATTAGTAACTTTATATGGAAAGGAAAGAGACCTCAGATAAGCAGAGCACTTCTGAAGAAGGACAAAGTGGGAGGTCTCATGCTCCCGGATCTTAAGAACTACTATACAGCCACAGTAGTCGAAACAGCATGGTACTGGTATAATGATAGACAGATAAACCAATGGAACAGAATCAAAAGTCCAGATATAGACCCATCCATCTATGGACAACTGATCTTTGAAAAGGTCCACATTAAATGGGGAAGAAACAGCCTCTTTAACAAATGGTGCTGGCAAAGCTGGATATCCACCTGCAGAAAAGTGAAACAAGACCCATACCTCACCCCATACAGAAAAACAAACGTAAGCTGAATCAAAGACTTAAATGTAAAACCCAAAACTATAAAATTCATCAAAGATAAAATAGGGGCAAATCTGGAAGCCCTAATTTATGACATAAATAGACTATCAAGCAAAACCGAGAATGTGTAGGAGGTAGAAGAGAAGCTACATGACTGGGACCTTTTTAAAATTAAATTCTTATGCGCATAGAAAGACTTCGTCAAAAGGGTAAAAAGAGAACCTACAGATTGGGAGAAAATATTTGCCTATGACATATCTGATAAAAGACTTGTCTCCAAAATCTATAGAAAATTTCAGCACCTCAACACCAAAAAGGCAAATAACCCAATTCACAAATGGGCAAAAGACTTGAACAGACATTTCACCCAAGAAGATATACTGGCAGCCAACAAACACATGAGAAATTGCTCATGATCATTAGTCATTAGAGAGATGCAAGTCAAAACAACAATAAGATATCATCTCACTCCAGCAATAAGAGCAAAGTTCAACAGGTCAGAACAAATGTTGGTGAGGCTGCGGAGAGATTGGAACTCCTGTGCACTGCTGGTGGGATTGTAAAATGGTACAACCATTGTGGCAAATGGTATGGAATTTCCTTAAAAAACTGAAAATTGAAGTACCATTTGATTCCATTACTAGGAATATATCCTAAAGAGGTGAGAGATAGCACACAAACATACATGTACACCTATGTTCATCGCAGCACAATTCACTATAGCAAAGAGATGGAAACAACCTAAATGCCCATCAATGGATGAGTGGACACCAAATTATGGTACAGGCACACAATGGAATACTGTGCTACAATAAAGAACAATGAGGGATATGCAAATCATCTCGCAGCGTGGATGAACCTGGAGGACATATGCTGAGTGAAATAAGGCAATCACAGAAAGACAAGTACTGTATGAGCCCATTACTCTAAAAAGACAAAAAAGTGTTTGCTTGAGAAAGGGAACTCACTTTGTAGGTTACCAGGATGGGGAGGGAATGGGAGGGATTAATTTCCAGCTAGTTGGGGCCCACATACTGACATGGGTAAGGGGAGAGATATAAGGAAAGGGTCTGTGACTGCAATAATAGCATTAGGAAATTGGAGGACACTAAATTGTGCACATAAGAGATAGATGACAGATGCTAACACCAACCAATGTGTCCACAATACTGCATTACCATTAACACCAAGTACCACACTACAGATAAATAAATATATGAACACCTGAGAGGATCAGATGGAGGTCAGTGAAGAGGAGTATACTTACTCTAGACCAAGGATAGATTCAGCTAATCTTGCACAGACAGCAGTGATACAAAATACCTGCAGTCCTTACAAAAACAATAGAAGACAGACACAGGGTAATACCTCACAGACACCCAGACACTAAGGGAGAGAGATCCAGTAGATCTACCCTCTCAGGACCATAGTACTGGGAGACAACAGACTCAATTGGCATAACAAAATACATAAAAGCCTTATTCCTCATCCTACATTGGTGAGTAGCAACTGGGGTCTTAAAAGCTTTCAAGTGGCCAACTAAGATGCAGCTAACACTCTCCTAGCATCAGAAGCAAAGAAGAATGCAAAAAAACAAGGGCATTTGGAACCAATCAGCCCTAGGACATGATGGCCCTCAAGACCAGAAGAACTAGATGGTGCCCAGCTACCAATGCCAACCACTCAGAAAAGGATCAAAACTGGAGATCCTGGAGAAAGTGGGAGGAAAAACTTGGAACAAAATCCAATAACTCAATGCCATGCAAAATGCAACCACTGCTGTGGAGTCAGATCCAACTCATAGTGATCCCTCCTTGGGTTTCTGGGGCAGTATCACTATGGAAGTAGATTGCCCAACCTTCCTTCCGAGGAGTGGCTGGTGGGTTTGAACCACCAGCCTTCTGGTTAGCACTCAAGTGCCTTAAGCACTATGCTACCAGTTGTTGTGTTGTTGTTATGTGCCGTCGAGTCGGCCCCAACTCATAGCGACCCCTCCTTGGGTTTCTGAGGCAGTATCACTACGGAAGTAGGATTGCCCAACCTTCCCAAAATTCAATAATGACCAGAATTACTGGTCAGATTAAATCCTATGAGACCCCCAATACTATGGCCCTGGAATACATTCTGCGCCCCCAATAAAACTCACCCCCAGGGGCTGGCTCTCAGCCCAATAGTTAATAAGATGTACACGCAGACCACTCAACCCAGGATGACGCACCCACATACTCTATGGTAATGCATCCCTTAGAGCTATAGACCACGGGGCACTACAGGACCAACATTCAAATTGAGGAAATGCAGGACAAACAAGAGTGCATAAATATAAGGGGCACAGGGGGAGGGTTACAGGGTAGGGAGGGGAGGAGACTGTGTTAGGGTTGGACATGGTAAATGGGAAGTGAACCTAAATGTACACGTAACGATGAATGTAAAACAAGCTCTTAAAATAAATAAATAGGCAAATAAATAAATAATTCCCAGGTGTATAGTAGAGCTGACAAGGGACAAGGTTGTAGTCACTTCTTGGCCACAGCCAGCTACCCAGAGGGAGTGATTAGTTGAGCCTGTGGGCTTGGGACCATAGTCACAGAGGATGTCAAGCTCAATTGGCATAACATACTACACAAAACATTGTTCCACCTCCTACTTTGGCAAATAGCAACTGGGATCTTAAAATACGATGGACTGCCAGAAAAATAAATCTGTCTTGGAAGAAGTACAGCTGGAATGCTCCTTAGAGCAAGAATGACCAGGCTTCGTCTCATGTACTTTGGTCATGTTTTCAGAAGTGACCAGTCCCTGGAGAAGGATATCATGCTTTGTAAAGCAGAGGGTCAGTGAAAGAGGGGAAGACCTTCAATGAAATGGATTTACACGTGGCTACACTAATGGGCTCAAGCATAGCAAAGATTATGAGTGTGATCTCTGAACCAACAACATCAGCATCACCTGGAAACTTGCAAGAAATGTAAATTCTCGAACCCCACCCTAGACTTATGAGAAACTCAATCCCAGTGATCTGTGCTTTAACAAGCATGACTGTGATATATGCTAAAGTTTGAGACATATACTAATACCATGGCCACATTGCAAATACTATGTTACTTGTATACTGAAAAAGAATTTTCCTAGGCAAGTGGACAGAAGAGATTACTGTTGGATGGAACGCTTAGGGAAAGAGTCACAGATGAAGC
Source organism: Orycteropus afer afer (assembly GCF_000298275.1). Lineage (NCBI taxonomy): Eukaryota > Metazoa > Chordata > Mammalia > Tubulidentata > Orycteropodidae > Orycteropus > Orycteropus afer. The sequence continues at coordinate 5,908,949 of NW_006921597.1, forward strand.
AAGAGTTTCACCTGGAAGGAGGGAATTCTGGGACCAGGTTGAGCAAGACAGAGTTGAGAAACACTCAACATTTTTGTGATATTATTAACTATTAAGTAGACATTGTACTAGGAGTTTTATATAAAATTGACATGGTTAATCCTCACAACAATCCCCAAAATCGTATCCCCATTTTACATGAGGATTTCTTATATAAATAGCTCCATATCATACTTGCCACTTTTGAAATTTGTCTTTTTTTTTTCTCATTAAACATATTTTTTAAGCTTATCCATGTTGGAGGGAGCTCTGTGGCATAGTGGCTAAGGCATTTGACTGCTAACCAGAAGCCTAGTGGTTCAAACCCACCAGCCACTCCTCAGAAGGAAGGTTGGACAATCTAGTTCCGTAGTGATACTGCCTCAGAAACCCAAAGCGGGGTCACTATGAGTCAGATCCGACTCAACAACAGTGAGTGAGTTTGAGTGATCCATGTTGGAATATACAGATTTAGCTCATTCCTTTTAATTGTTCTTAGACTTCTTTGTGTTCTCTGTTTTTAGGATAGTACATGCAACATAGGTACTTGTGTAGTAAATGTCAATTATTAATAAATTATGGTGAACAATATGATAATAAAAATGGACACTTTGTACAGTGCCTTGTTGCTATGAAATACTTTTACATATAATCACTTTTCATCTTATTTGTGTATTTACATGTTTATTTCCCTCCCCAGGCTAATGCTTTTTAAGGGCAGTGACTATGTTTTGTCCTCATGTATTCTGTTCCTAATGTTCATTTCTGTGTTGGGCACAGAGTAGCTACTTAGTAGATATTGTTTGAATGAATAAATGACCCTCTGCTATAAGTATGTTACTAAGATCCAGTATTTGAATGTTTTTCCAAGACCATGTGGTTGGACTAAAAATCAGATTTTCTGAAAGGAAATCCAGTGCTCTTTTTATTACACTATTGAAAGATCTATTGTGAGGAATATATTAGGAAAGCAATAGGCAAGGAATCATTATAATGAATCACTGCTCTGATGTAACCAGTAGACTCCACATACCTATATAATTATGATTGCAGCAGTATATTGATAGGGAACTGCCAGAAGTTCAAGCTGGATTCAGAAGAGGATGTGGAATGAGCTCTATCATTGCTGATGTCAGATAGATTTTGGCTGAAAGCAAAGAACACCAGAAACATGTTCATTTGTGTTTTATTGACTATGCAAAGGCATGTGTGTGGATCATAACAAATTATGGATAACATCATGAAGAATGGGAATTCCAGAACACTTAATTGTCCTCATGAGAAACCTGTACATAGACTGAGAGGCAGTTGTTAGAACAGAACAAGGGGATATTGCATGGTTTAAAGCCAAGACAGGTGTTTATCAGGGTTGTATCCTTTCACCATACTTGCTCAATTTGTCTCTGAAAAGCTGAACTATATGAAGAAGAGCATGGCATCAGGATTGGAGGAGGATTTATTAACAACCTGTGATATGCATTTGACACAATCTTCCTTGCTGAAAGTGAAAATGACTTGAAGCACTTACTAGATCCACAGTCAACACCCATGGAAGCAGCAATCAAGAAATCAGATGACATATTGCACTGGGCACATCTGCTGCAAAAGACCTCTTTAATGTGTTTGAAGACTAAGGTGCGCCTGACCCAAGCCATAGTATTTTCAATAGCCTCACATGCATGTGAAAGCTGGACAATGAATAAAGAAGACCAAAAAAGAATTGAGGCATTTGAATTGTGGTGTTGGCAACAAATATTAAAAATACCATGGACTGTTAGAAGAATGAACAAATCTGTCTTGGAAGAAGTACAGCCAGAATGCTCTGTTGAAGCAAGAATGGCCAGATTTCATCACATTTGGTCATGTCAGAAGTGGCCAGTCCCTAGAGAAGGATATCATGCTTGGTAAAGAAGAGGGTCAGTGAAAAAGGGGAAGACCATCAATGAGATGGATTGACATGGTGGCTGCAACAATGGGCTCAAGTGTAGCAAAGATTGTGAGGATGGCACAAGAACAGGCAGTGTTTCATTCTCTTCTGCATAGGATCACTATAAGTTGGAGCCAACTCTACAGCACCTAACAACAACAACTTGTGTAACTGGAGAAAATTAGGAACCATAACCAGATCAAGAACTTGAAATCTATAGTGATCATTGACTTCAAATATTTTGTCACCTGGTATGTATCATAAAGAAGACGTGTGAATTATGAGGGTGTATGGGATTTCATGTTGGAAGGAATGAACAGGAAACAGTTTCATTCTAATGGAATTGCCCTTGCAAAGGTCACTGATAACTTTCTAATTGTCTTTAACTACACACACCACTTCTCATCTGGCTTCAGTGGCACCTTCACTCCCTTGCTCTACTCGGCCTCATTTGCTTGTCCATCTTCCAAGAGACCCTTCCCTTGTTGCCCCTGAAAAAGTGACAGTGGAGTGGAGGTCTGGAGAAAGTGATAAGTACTCTGTTGTTGTTGTTATGTGCCGTCGAGTCAGACCTGACTCATAGCAACCCCTCCTTGGGTTTCCGAGGCAGTATCACTCCGGAAGTAGATTGCCCAACCTTCCTTCCAAGGAATGGCTGGTGGGTTTGAACCTCTACCCTTCTGGTTAGCAGTCAAGTGCCTTAGGCACTATGCTACCAGAGTGCCTCAGATGCCCACATACACTGTAATTTACCCACCCACTAGAATTGCTGATAGGTATCGATCAATACTTCTTACCCCCTGCTTGCAGATTTGGAGTCTTAACCCATTTTCTTCACTCAGAGACACGGCTCCACTGCTCCACCTTCTTTGAACTACTGGGCCCCAGACAATTGAAAAAGTCAGAATAACTGCACAGTACCAGCCCTGGAGAGCAGCACATCCTAATGCCCTTGATGAGCCAGGTAGTGCCATTTTGGTGTCACTAGGTAGCCTTTTCAAGGAAAAGGTCTTTTAACGAATTTATTTTGGAAGTATAAGTATGTGTTTGCTCAACTTCATACTCCTCTCTTAGACAACTTTGTATATTTTTTGCAGTTTGTTACAGCATAGGCATTTAATAAATGGTTGTTGAGGTTAACTGCTGCTCTTTTTTGTTGACTTGAGATAGGGCAGAATATGCTGACACATTCTCATATTTTTTCTGAGACAATCCCAAGGAATTTTCAGATAGACTCCCATAATTCCCTACTAGCAAGAAACAAACTCAGCTATTTAGAAAATCTAGATTTGGGGCAATTACCCAGGATCATTCTTGTTTGCCTCTTCTTTCTTACATCATAGTTTAAGACCATATTTTGAGATCTAAGAATCACAACACATTGTCAGACAAAGAATTTTTGTTCTATTTCCAGATATTATAGACAATATAGGGGATATAATTTGCTTGCCAAAATATGGACTTTTTTAGACAGTTTATTGAATTGTGTGTCAAATAGAATACACTGTTTATAATCCAGACAGTCCTGTAGGCTTGTGGTAGCCTTGGATATTCTGTACTCACTCAAGATGGATGTAAACATTGAAATCTTAGCAATGGTCAAGATGGATGTAAACATTGAAATCTTAGCAATGGCCTTGTGTTAATCAAATGATACATGAAGACACATGGAAGAAAGTGAGTTGTCTGTAAGAATTAATTAACCAAAGAGCAACTATGGGGCATATATCGTGTGGTAGTTAAGTTGTGTGTCACCTTGGATGGACCGTGATTTTTGAATGGCTTCATAGTTGGATGTAGTTATTCCCCATGATGAGACTCCAAAACCAGAACCGAACCTACTGCTATCAAGCCAATTCTAGCTTATAGCAACCCCCACTGGGTTTCTAAGGCTACAAATCTTTGCAGAAGCAGACTGCCTCCTCTTTCTTCTGTGGAGCAAGCAGCTGGTGGGTTCAAACCACCAAACTTTTGGTTAGCAGCCAAATGCCATAATCACTATACCACCAGAACTCCTACAGTGTGTCTGGATGTAGTATAATCGCCTCTATGGTGGAATCTGTTGTAAGTAATCAGTCAGTTGAAGGAGAGTTGCCTTTGGGGTGTGGCCTGCTTCCAAAATATATGGAGAAGTTTGGGAAAGGTCTTTATCTTTTTGCTCATTTTGGGATCCTGTGTTTGGCTAGTCTTCATCTCTACTTCCTGGATTTGAACCATGGCCTGCCATGTTGCCTGACAATCTTGAGATTACTGCCTTCACAGCCTGTTAGCAAACAATCTTCCATTTTACCTGCTGATCTTGGATTTGTCAGCTTCAGTAGCCAGCAGCTGTGTGAGGCAGGAGAAGCCTCCAGCATGTGCCAGTAGACTTGGAATAAGAGGCAGAGCTGAAGCCCAAGGTCAAGGGGCCAGCACTCCAAACTCAGACTTCTATCCTCCTAAACTGTAAGAGAATAAATTTCTGTTTTTTAAAGCCATCCACTTGTGATATTTCTGTTATAGCAGCACTAGGGAACTAAGACAGATGGCTCATTAGAAAAAGTGTTGGTTAGTTTCCCATAGGTAGCCCTTGTGCCAAGGCTATATGAATTCATGGAATATACCACAATGTTTAGTGGATAGATGACATTAAAATTGGAAGAAGAAAGGAAAGAAAACAAAAGAAAAGAGCTATGATAGGGTAAATGATGAGCTAACATTGTGGCTTGAAAATAAACATTCATTTCTATTTTGCAAGACAGTGACTAAACATTGAAGGGACTCAAGAAGGTAAACAAGGGTCTCATTCTAAGGAAAGAGTTGATGAAAGATTGCAGCCTTTAATATCTGATGATGAAAGGAAGTTTCCTTTCTTTGGGTGAGTCCCTGACTCCAATTTTACATTTGTGGAGCAATTAGCTGGACTCCTCTTGGCTTTGCTTGGTCTCCTCTGTTAGAAGAATGTCTGTGATATGTAATATTTGTTTGAAAATGCAAAGAAGCTTGTTTCCTTTTGAGGTTTGCCTTACTTTTTATGTTCTGAAGTTCATTTTGGACCTCAGATTTTGCTCCAAGCAATAAAACTGGTTGGATTGTACTAACATAATGGAGCAGTAATTTTAGCCAACTGTTGGGGGTGGGGAGATAGTTAAGGTGTGTAGTGGTTTCTGTGGTTTCTCTGTGGAGTAGAATTCCCTGCAAAGCTTTTCCATGTGGTGTTTTAATAGCTGTCTTAAAACTCTCTGATGCATGGAGAAAAACTGAATTAGGCTCATGTGCTAGGTTGGTGGGATGGGCCAAGTGACTCTATGAAAAACGAAAGAAAAACAATCAAATAGCTCAAACTCCAAGGCTAAACTATCCAAAGAAGATCCTCAGGAAATATCCAAATTAAGAATTACAGAAGAAATCACCTCTCTTATCTCATTTTTGCAGAACTTTTTAAGGGACAAAATATTAATATTTTAACTTTCCATAATGCTTTATCACTTACAAAATGATCCTACGTGTATTTGTTCATTGGAGTCTCGTGACAAGTGTTTGAAGGTTATATTATTAGATCATATATATATATA
>NW_006921597.1:5914547-5949615 GCF_000298275.1 Orycteropus afer afer
TGAAAACTGACTTACAAAATATGCCCAAGGTCATTTGGCTAACAAACTACAGAGGCAGGATTTAGCACCACTCCCGAGCTCTGGGTCTTTACACCAGAACTTCAATAATTTAAATTAGTAATCATGTTTAATGTGTATTAAGACAAAGAAAACCAGCCAGATCATGGGTGGATACAGAGTAAAGCTATTTCTATACTTCTCATCAATGAATGTAACATAACAGTGTCATCTACACATCAAAGGTATAAGCTCTTTTCTTAATTAAAATAGTTCCTCAGAGTCATGCATGATTCCTTCCAAAATGCTGAGTGGGGCTGATAAAATGCCACATACTCAGTCGGCCTTCCCATACTAAGCATGTGTAAAAATTTTCTTTAGTGTGTGGTTTTGGCTGCTAAGTTCAAGAAACATTTATTGAATGCTACTATATGCCAGGCACATGGGTGAAGTAGGAAGTTGTCTGGTGGTATGATTCCAGAGAAACGTTTTCCAGTGGCCCAGCCTACTGCATTTAGTACCACCATTAGGAATACCTCCCTTTCAGTCAGTCTAGGAGTTCAGAAGTCCAGAAAGCCTTGAGAGAAGAAATATTTTTAAACAGTACTAGTCACTAACGCCTTGGGTATATTTGTTTATCAAATTAGAAAATAAGCAATTAAATATCTGAGTTGAATAGGAGTTGATGTAGGCCAATTTTATTTCATCCACAAGGAGAAGGGAATTCCAAAAAGGTCTGTAAGGTAGGAGACAAAGGGCGGATAGCTGGGGGGACTGGGGGAGCCAGAATATAGGAGGAAGCCAAGGAGCCTGCCTAATGTGGAGAGAGGAGTGCACTAAGGGTTGCTATCAAAAATAAACTTCATTAGCCTTACTTCTTTCCTTCCTTTCTTTCCCTTTCTTCCATCCTTCTTCCTTTACTCTCTCCCTCCCTCCTTTTCTCTCTTTCCTTTTAACAACTGGGACTTTCTTACACCTGTTTTAGGTCTAGATCTGTAAAAGTAACCAGATTGATATTTATAATTCAACTACCAAACAACTGATCCATTTTCCAGCTCTGGTGACATAGAGCCTAAGGCATCATTTGACTGCTAACCGGACGGCTGGCAGTTCAAACCCACCAGCCACTCCTTGGAAGGATGATTGGGCAATCTACTTCTGTAGAGATACTGCCTCGGAAACCCAAGGAGGAGTCCCTACAAGCCGAATTGACTCAACAGAAGTGTGTTTGGTTTTACTTTCTTTTTTTGATAAACAAGGGTCTCCATCTCCAGTAAACATTAGTCTGGTGCTGCGTTCTTTCTCCAGCCCCATGTACCACACTACCTCTTGCTCATCATCTCCTTAATCAGTCTTTGTACAAAATCTAAAACCCATTGTCTTCTCATTTGACTATAACTGATGGCTTTTTTTTTTTTTTTTTTTTTTTATGATTGGCAATGGTTATATCTCTTACAGACCTACACTATGTGGTGCAGTGAAATTACTTGGCATGGCTCTTCTAGCCATGGTCTTTGTGACTCCCACCAGATGACGGGGGGGGGGGAACTATGTAAATGTAAGATGTGTGTGGCCCACCAAGGGGATTAGATAGCTTGTTAAAAAATATAAATAGGTTACCTACTACCTTTGTCAGGGTGGGATCATGGAAATAAGGTGTATGGAAACCTAATGTGTGGATTGGTCAGTTTTGTCATTATGTTAGGCTTAAAATGAGCTGTCCCAGAGGCAGAAAGTGGGATCTTACTGCCATCAGAAAGGGAAAACCAGGAGTGGAGCACATCCTTGGACTGAAGATCTCTGTACAGAGACAAGGCAGAGAGACAGCAGCAGCAGTGGCAGCAAACCTGAAAGGGCACGAGACAGCAGCACAGGCTTACGGTCCATGGAGTGGGGAAGCTGAGTGCCTTTGGGCAGAAAGCTTGCTGGCAGAGTGGAGTGCACCTAGGTGCAACTGTCAGCAGAGCTGAAAGAGCTGTGTAACACTTGCCCGAGCAGGACAGAAGCCAGGCCAAAAAAGCCAAGGGCCAAAGGGAGGCATACCTTCAGGCGTAGCTAAAGGGAGGCTGTCCTGATTGAAGAATTATATCCTGAGCACTTCCCTAATAAACCCCATAATCGTGAATATTGTCTGTTTGTGTGTGGCCAGTGCAATAAATTATCAAACCCAGCAGAGAAGGAGTGAGTGCCATGGGATGGATGGTTGGTGTCAGAATTAGTAAAAAGGCTGGAGGGTGGCAGCATGTCTGACTTCCACCTTATAGCAATCAGCTTTGGACTGTTGCTGTTGATCCTTCCCTCTCCTCCTTGTGAAGTTAGAGTAGGTCAGAGGACGCAGCCCCCACGCACTTTGTGCATGCTGGGTCTCAAATTATTCAAAGATAACTCCTTCCACACTCTTACCTTGTCTCCTATAGCTCAGAAAAATTATATATACTATTAGATTTTTAAGCACTGTATATTCACAATTTTGGTCCTCTTTTCCAAGGATATAAAATACTACAGAAATAGTAATTTAGTAAGTTTATTATTAAGAAAGGGAGAATAATTTTGCAAATTGATTGACATTTGCTTTCATGATGCAATTATCAATATTCTATTTTCCTGGTTAACCCACAAATTCTCCACACTTGAAACAGTATGCATGGAATAACCAAGTTTGTTCTAATGACTGATAAGCGTTGAAGCCTCCTAAAATAACATCATTTATGTTAGTAATGATTCTTACCAGGTCCTGTACTCAGAGGTGCTTTATGTAGGTTTTCTCAGTCTTCCCCACAATCTCAAGAGGTAGGTACTGTCATTATCCTCATTTACAAAAGAGGCACAGAGAAGTACAGCTGCCAACCAAAAGGTCAGCTGTTCAAACCCACTAGCTGCGCCACAGGAGAAAGATGTGGAAGTTGGCTTCCATAAAGGTTACAACCTTGGAAACCATAAGCAGTCCTACTCTGTCCTGTTGGGTCACTATGGATCGGAATGAACCTGATGGCAGTGGGCTTTGTGTTTGGTAAAGACAGTACAAGAAATTAGCTAAGTGCATATCCTGGTTGGTTGCATTGTTTATTACACAATATATGCCCATTTTTAACCTTTATTTTCAACTTATTTTACAGTTAGAATCTTTTTTTAACAAATACCATTGTAGCAGCCAGTTCTATGTAATAAAAATATTTCTTCTGCTGGCCAACAGCCCATACTAACACTTCTTTGCTGATGCAGATCCAAGACTTCTTTTGAAGGAAAAACCCTGTATGAGAAAGACATTCACAAATCCCTATCCCTTTGGCAGTAAATCTACTTAACAAAAAGATTATCCTTTCAGCAGAGTATTGACATAAAATACAGGTTTGCATATCTGTCCAGTGTTAAATAACTCTTAATAAAACCTGACTTTTTAAATGTTGCATTGATTTTACTTAGGGCTTTAATACATCTTCTTCTAATAATGGTGTTGATCAGTACTGGCTTGGAGAGCTCATCAGGCCCTGATCAGTTCTGGGTGGAGGACTGTAGGAGTTTCTTGTTACGTGTCTCAGGGCTGCAGGCCCCCTGACCTGCTAGCAAAGTCAGCAGAAGAGAGCATGTGTGCCCCGCTGTTGCATTTGCTCAGACCAGCGTAGGAGTCCCTGGGTGGTACAAACGGTTGACTCACTCAGCTTTTACCTGAATAGTTGGAGGTTTGAATCCACCAGAGGGACCTTGAAAGAAAAGTCTGGAGATCTACTTCTGAAAAATCAGCTACTGAAAGCTGTGGATCCCAGTCAACTGCAACACACGTGGAGTCGCCGTGAATCAGAATCGACTCAACGGCCACTGGTTAATACCATCCTGTTCTACGTGCAAACAGAAGGCAGCCGCAAGCCCATCATCCAAAAGCTCCTTTTACTTGTTTTAGAAATGGTTTTTGCAGTTATATTAGAATATGGAATGCTGAAGTAAAAATTGGAGACTTTGCAATATATGAAAGGAAAATAGTTATAAATCTACTCTGTGTCTCTGGGACAGTAGACTTGTGTGAGACAGCCAGGTTCTCTGTATTTACAAGAATACTTTCTTGCCTTAGGAGACTAGTATGTAAGTGTTTGGGTTAAGACGCCCTCCTGCCAGGCTTCAAATTAGGTGAGGCTGGTAAAGTAAATAAAAAGTAATGGATTGTGTCCATACATGACTTCATTCCATCCTTTGAATGATTTTATCAATAACTACTAGAGGGCAAGACTTAGCAATAATCATGTACCATATATGACTCTAGGTAATAGAGAGATGACTTTATTTCCTAAGGTGTTTGAGGTGGCCAGACCAAACCTCTCTTTCCTCACTGTTGGATATATCCAGTGTAGTTTTTCTCAAACAGTTAATGTTTTCCTTCTCTAGGTTTATGCTACTAATTACACTTCAACTTCTGGAACTGCCTTAAACAAATTCACCCCCAGGTAGGAGCACCACAGGACTCACAGGTGTACTTAATGGAGTCACACACTTTATGCTTTCATTTCTCCCCCGTGATCAACATTTGTTTTCTCTGAACTGAATTTCTCTTGCCTCCCTGTGAACTCAGATTGAAGGGCTTTATTTAACTATCTGTTGTGGTAAGAGATCAGTGGAGACTTGTTTTTCTAGTTTTGCCAAACTTAATTTGTACTCACTTTTTTCAAAACAATTTTCAATTTTCAAACTGCTGCCGCCAATTGGTAAATTTGGAATGTATTTTGTTGTTGTTGTTAGTTGCCGTCAAGTTGGCTCCGACTCGTGGCAACTTTATGTATAACAGAGCAAGACACTGACTGGTCTAGGACTACAGTCATGATCATTGGTATTCTTGACCCCATTTGTTGTGACTATTTTGTCAATCCATGTCTTTGAGGGTTTCTCTCGTTTCCGCTGACCCCCCACTTTACTAACCTCGATGCTCTTTTCTGGCAATGGGTCTTTTGATGACGTGTCTGAAGTAAGTGAGCCAAAAAATCTCACCATTCTTGCTTCTAAGGAGCATTCTGGTTGTATTTATTCTAAGACTGATTTGTCCATTCTTTTTGCAGTCCTGCGTATATTCAATATTCTTCATCACTACCACAATTCAAATGGATCAGTTCTTCATTAGTCTTCTATAACTATCCTAAAATATTAAGAATAGGATTCAGAAATTGTATTTATTTGCAGAACAACATTTATTTAGCTTTTCTTCCTAATTTGGCACAGGAACTTGTGACTTGGTCTTTATTAGGCCACTGTTGTGTGTTTCCTTACGTCTTGCTGCCCCCTGGTGCATAATTCTGGTAACTGCACCCTTCTTTGTAGGCTGTCTCCTTGGAAAGTTGGGCAATCTGCTTCCGTAGTGATACAGCCTCAGAAACCCAAGGAGGGATCGCTATGGGTTGGATCCAACTCCACGGCAGTGGGTTGGATTTTTTGTTTTGGTTCAGTTTGCATTGCTATTGTCTGGCAGGCGTTTCCGTGCTTACTGAGGTCTAGCTATGTGATTAGACAATAAACCGTAAACTGTGAGGAAATCCACCATGGTTTCTATTTTCCCAAATAGATCCAACTTCTGGAGCAGGGGTTTGGTTGGCCAGAAAGGTTAGATGTGAAACTGAACCTAAGCTGTCCTCTTAAGTCCCTTCAGATGGAGAGCTGGGCCTGGAAACCAAGTGGCCCTCACAGAAAGTTCTGAACCTGCACAAATCTAGATCTGCACTAGCCAAGGAAAATTGTCTGAGAGTGACTTTGGGGATCCCAGAACTTTCAGTATAGCTCCATGTATTGGAGGAGCAGGTCCTCTGCTAACCTGTATCCTACAGCAAAAGTAACAAGAGCACTGGGCTTCAGGAGAGAAGAAAACCTTGGGAAAGTTTCTTAACCTCTTTCAGCCTTTGTAAAACTAGCATTTAAAAAATAGATCTAACCGTGCTTTAAGAATTAATATGTATTCTATTTTTGAAGCCTGTTTGTTTTTATAAACTCATATGCAATATAAATCTTCATGTTTTACTTTTACTGTGGCCAAAGTGGCCTATTTGATGTAATTTGAGGACTATGGGAAGGCATTCTGACCCCAAAGACTTGCTCTTAAAACTGTTCAGAAATTATCACAAAATTGTAAACCATGTATGTGGTCTCCATGTGGTTCTGCAAATATGACCTTGAACAAGTGAACTTCACTGGGCCTCTGTTTTTCCATCTGAAAAGCATAAATACACCTATTTCATGGAGTTATTTAGGGATTCAATGAGATAACATATACCTGGCACATGGCCAACTCAAAATAATTATTCATTTCTTCCTCCTTTTTCCTTCTTCTTCTTCTTTTTTTTTTTTTTGGTCTGAAATGGTCAACACTTGCCCTTGACACCAGATAGTAATGAGCAGGTGGTTCAACTACAGCTCCATCTTTCTGAATCATCCCTGAAAGAGAGGCATCCCTTTCCTGTCACCATTAGCTTTCAAATACTGGTAAGGAAACTTGCTGAAGGGAGCTAAGCATGAGAGTAGAGGTGCTCATTAAAATATTTAGTGTAACTGCCAGAAACTTCAAGATATTTCCTGTTCAGGAGCCATGATATACAGTGAGAATGGAAGAGCTTTTCCTTCTTTAATGATGACTATCGTTGCCGCTTTGAATCAACAGACAAGAGAAAACAAAGTCATCCAATGGCAGAAATGGCCAATTTGCTATTTTGAAATTCTGTTTTCTAAACAGTACAGTGCAACTATCATATCTGTTCTTCAGAATCAGGACATTTAGACAACATGCTTTCTATGACTATTAGCAAACAAAAAAAATGGTTTTAAACTAGATATAACAGGAAAACACATAGAGCCACATCTACACGCATGGCACATACACACACACATTTTCGAAGTAAAATATGCATGTTTATATTTTTACAGAAGAGCCCTGGTGGTATAGTGGTTAAATATGTGCTGCTAACTGCAAATCAGTTGGCAATTCAATCCAACCAGCCGCTCAGTGGGAAAAAGATGTGGCAGTCTGTTTCCGTAAAGATTACAGCCTGGAAACCCTATGGAGTAGTTCTGCTCTATAGGGTTCTACAGGGTTGTTATGAGTTGCGATCAGCTTGATGGCAATGGGTATACCTTTACATGGGTATACTTTTACATGCGAGTTTTGGAAATTGGGTGGATTCTGTTACTTAGTTAATAAGAGTTCCATGGAGACAAGACAAATTTAAAAGCGATTGTTACTTGATGTTGTTGTTGTTGTTATGTGCCATAGAGTCAGACCCGACTCACAGCAACCCCTCCTTGGGTTTCTGAGGCAGTATCACTGCAGAAGTAGATTGCCCAATCTGCCTTCTGAGGAGTGGCTGGTGGCTTTGAACCGCCAGCCTTCTGGTTAGCAGTCAAGTGTCTTAAGCACTATGCTACCAGAGCTCCTAGTAAAGAACAATTTGAGCTAAGGTCTTGTCTCTCACCTATACCCTACTTTTGTCATTACCCCGATTATAAACTTACCAGATACCAGAGGGGACTGCATAAAATTATGCATTACATAAAATTTGCCTTACCTTTTCACATCTTCTTAAATATTCTTTTGGTATCCACTGAAAGAACATTTTACTCTGGATAGCTCACTACAGTGGAGCTAGAGAAGCTTTGATATTGCCCTCCCCAAGCCCTTCATTTCTTTTTTTTTTTTTTAATTTTTTTTATTAGGATTTGGGTGAAGATTTACAGAGTAAATTCACTTTTCATACAGCAGTTCACATATACTTTGTCTCATGTCATTGACCAAAATTTACAATGCAGCAGCTCCCCTCCCACTTCCTCCCCATAGTTACCTCCTCCCAGTGTCCATCCCTTCATACTCTTCTGCACCCTGAGCTATCTCCCTGTGCATAAGCAGCCCTTCCTTCTCCCATGATTGTTCTCTCCAGGTCGTGTGTCTACTTGAGGTAAATGTTTAACTCACATGCCTGTACTTTGTTTGGCTGGAAACCACAGTTGTGGGTTCAATTCCAGACCTGAAGGGCAGCTAGGGGCCATAGTCTCAGTGGTTACACCAGGCTCTATTGGACCAGCAAACCTGGTCCCCACCTTCTTTTTTTTTTTGCCTCCAAATGATTTTGAGTTTTGTTCCACATTGTTCTCCCTCTCTATGCAGGATCTCCTACATCCCTTCCAAGTGGATGGCAGTGGTAGCTGGGCACCATCTAGTTCTTCTGGTCTCATAGTTGTATAGGTTGCAGATCGGATGGTGTACCAGTCGCTAGGACTGATTGTTTCCATTAATTTTGGTTTGCTTCTTTCTTCTTGACAAGGAGAGACCCGTTGTTGCATCTAGATGGCAGCTTCCTAGCTTTTAAGGTCCCAGTCGCTACTCGCCAAAGTAGTAGGTGGAACAATGTTTTGTACAGTATGTTATGCCAGTTGAGCTTGATGTCCCCTGCGACTATGGTCCCAAGCCCACAGGATCAACTACTCGGTCCCTCTGGTTAGCTGGCTGTGACCAAGCAATGACCATAACCTTGCCCCTTGTCAGCTCTACTATACACCTGGGAATTCTGATCATTCACATGAACTTATAGGCCCATTGTCTGCCAACCCTGTATATGATCTTGGATACACTCTCCATTTAGACATACCTAATTGTTTAGCTTGTTCACCTATCTATCTGTCCCTATACCCATGTTTGCTTTCACTGACAACTCAGTACTGTATATGCAAAAGGGTTCATATTTATTGTCTGTACTGCCCATGTAACTCTCTATGTCTTTCTCATCCTCAATGCTGCCATATTGGTCACTCACATTTGGTACATTGCCCTTCTCTTCACCCAAATCAATATTTATCTCTATCTACCTAACAGCATTCCCTCCCCTCCCCTCCCACCCCTGGTAACCAACAAAGAAAATGTCCTTCAATAGATAAACCTTTCCTTAACTTTTACAATAACGGACTAATACAATATTTGTCCTTTTGTGACTGACTTATTTCACTCAGCATAATGTCCTCCAAGTTCATCCACGTTATGCGGTGTTTTGCAGATTCTACATTATTCTTTAGCATTGCATAGTATTCCATTGTGTGAATGTACCATAGTTTGGTTATCCATTCCTCAGTTGTTGGACATCTAGGTTGTTTCCAAGTTTTGGCTATTGTAAATAGTGGTACGATGAACATCAGCGTGCATATATCTGTTCTTGTTATGGCTCTCACTTCTTTAGGGTATATACCTAGTAATGGGATGGCTGGGTCAAATGGTATTTGTATTTCCAACTTTTGAAGGAATCGCCATACTGCTTTCCACAATGGTTGTACCATTTTACAGTCCCACCAGCAGTGTATGAGAGTCCCAATCTCTCCACAACCTCGCCAGCATTTGTTATTTTCTGTCTTGAACTTTGATACTAGTGCTGGAGCAAGATGGTATCTCGTTGTTTTGATTTGCATCTCTCTAATAGCTAATGATCGTGAGCACTTCTTCATATGTTTGTTGGCCTCTTGAATATCCTCCTTGGTGCCTTCATTTCTTAAGTGACTGGTGTGACATCCAATATGTTATCTCTGTTTTCTAATAGCTTTATTATATTCCATCTCCCAAGGCTGTTTGTGCTCTAAACCCAACAGCAAACAACCATTGGAATCTAGTCAATTCCTACTCACAGAGAACCCATGCATTAGAGTAGAACTGCTCGGTAGGGTTTTCTTGGCCGTAATCTTTACGGAAGCAGATCCCCATACCTTTCTAAGACAGTGCCACAGGGTGAATTTGAGTTGTCAACCTTTAGGTTAGTAGTCATCTTGCTAGTCCTAACTTGCATGGGTTTGCCTCTTCCCTGAGCACCACATAGTGGATAACTGATTGAGCTCCCCTCTTAATCTCTCCCAGAGAATGTCTTCTTCCCAACAGAAATTATAATTATAATGGAGAGAAAAAGATAGCTGAAAAAAATATTATTTTAGTAACTTTTTTCTTTAAATTATTTGCTGAACAATTTCATGTCCGAGTGTAGTTTTTAGCTTATTTTGGGGGCATGGAAATTAGTGATGACATTCATGTGTTGGTTTAGGTCTAAAGGTATTCTCTAGTTCTGTGCTTTACAAAAACTTCAGGGATTGAATTTCACCTCAAATAATTCAATAGCCCATTTGTCAACTCATTCAATATTACTCAACATTCAACACATATTTATTGAGTGCCTATGATAGTCCAGACACTATTTTGAGTCCTAGGTTACATCCAGGAACAAAAGAAAGATTCCTGCCCTCTTGGAGATTACATCTTAATATACATTTGTGACATATGTTCTATTATTTTCCAACAATACATTATTCTCGGATAACACTCCAGTGAATGTCAGTAATTTGTTTTATTATTATTACACCCTCCTAGTTTTTTTGAGAGTCTATGGCCATACTACCCTGAATGCGCCCGATCTCATTTGATCTCAGAAGCTAAGCAGGTTTGGGCCTGGTGAATACTTGGTTGGGAGACTGCCCAGGAATGCCAGGTGCTGCAGGCTTTGGGAGCTCTGGCAGCGTAGTGTCTAAGGCATTTGACTGCTAACCAGAAGGCTGGCGGTTGAAACCCACCAGCTACTCCTTGGAAGGAAGATGAGGCAATCTACTTCCATGTGATACTGCCTCGGAAACCAAGAAGGGGTCGCTATGAGTTGGGTCCGACTCCATGGCACATAATAACAACCATTTTTTGAGAAAAGTGCTAACCAAGTTGCATGAAATTTAGCACAAGATCGCCCCCTTGTGGACATTTGATCAGGGCCCAACATACCCTACAAGGTCAACCCTGTCTTTAAGGTAGGGTTTATGGAAAAAATTATCCTGTTTTCCAGTGGAAATCTTTGACACAAAATCAGCTAGTCGGGAAAATTTAGAATATCCTTCTTTCTGATTTTGGAACAGAACGATTGGAAGGCCTCCATTGCTTTTGTGGTTGGGAACCAGATTGAAGATGATTTTCTCATAGGAGCTCTCACCCTTGCTGTCCAGGTCCCTCAGCGTAAGCTCTTCAGTGTGGTATCCTGGCAGGACATTCTACAACAGGTAATTGCAACTGCCCACCTCCAAGCCTTTTGAAGACTTTTTCCTTGAAGTAATGAAAGGAAAGTAATAAAACTATTATATTCCTGGTCTGTTTTGTTAAATTTTGGTGAATTATTTTAAGCAAAGGAGCTCTGGTGGCATAGTGCCTAAGGCATTTGATCGGTAACCAGAAGTCTGGTGGTTCAAACCCACCAGCCACTCCTCAGAAGGAAGACTGGGCAATCTACTTCCGTAGAGATACCTCCTCAGAAACCCAGAAACCCAAGGAGGGGTCACTATGAGTCCAATCAACTCCACTGCAGTGAGTTTGATTTAAATAAATAAATAAATAAATAAATAGAATAAATAAATAAATAGAATAAATTTGGATCATTTAATCTGGAACAATTCTTTTTTTGTCCATGAATGTTGCCTGTTCAACATTTATTCGTTTGACAAAAATTTATGAGGCTGTACCAGGCACCATGCTATGTTCTGTGAGGAATTATTTAAGAAAAGTTTAAATAATAATGAAAGACTAGACTATTTAAGGTTCCAGGGAGTCTATGCCTGATTGAAAAATGGAGTCTACAGAGAACCACAGCTGTAAGGAGGTCAGAGGAAAATGATAACATAGAAAAGATCTGTCAGATGGCACAAGCCCGTAAACTTACCAACAGGTCATCGGTGACCATACTTATTTTATCTAGTCGATTAGTGTCTCTCCATTGCTAGGTTCTTCAACATCCTTAAATCACCTAGGCATTTGAAAGTCATATATATCCAAGTATCTGTTAAAGTAAGCATTTCTTTTTCAACATAGATTAATTTCTTACAGATCAATGAGGTAAATGTACTTTTTGGATCTGCAACTAGGAAGGGAAAGAAACAAGCAGGCGGTACCACACCCTTATTTTATGAGGTAGGTGGAAGTACTTATGGAGGATATATTTTTAAAAAAATTCTAATGAGGACAGAGTTAATAATGTTATGTTGTTGTTGTATGATGTCGAGTGGGCCCCAACTCATAGCGACCCCTCCTCGGGTTTCCAAGGCAATATATCACTACAGAAGTAGATTGCCCAACCTTCCTTCTGAGGCGTGGCTGGTGGGTTTGAACCGCCAGCCTTCTGGTTAGCAGTCAAATGCCTTAGGCACTACACTACCAGAGCTCCTTAATAATGTTATAGCCATTCTTTATTTCATTCGTTCTTGAAAGCAAATTCCTGTTACTCATTGTGGGTTAGTGGGTGGGTAGCATTGTTCCTGATGGTGGGCATGTGAGAAATCTGCCTCTCTTTGCAAAATCCCCCCTCTTGGAATAAAATGGTCCTAGATTTTCTACACCATCATTACATCCAGCATAAATCAGAATGTTTTACATGCAAGAGTACTGAGTCATAATTTCACATACAAAAGTATTAAGTCATAGTTTTTAATAATTACGGAGTATATGAGTTGGGGCCGACTTGACGGCACATAACAACAACAACAACAACATATGATGGTGTTAGAGGGAAGTCATATTATTAGTTTTATGTGAAGTATTGATTTTACCAAAGAAACCATGTAAAAATGTCCCAGAATGTGTTTCTTGTACAAGAAGGAGGGATAACTGGAATGGTCAGTTTGTGAACTTAGTGCACATTTTACTTCCCACTTCAACTAATGTGAAACTAACTATACTCTGTGAATTAGTGGTCTGTTTTATTTTGAGCAGCTGCTTAACACAAAAGTCTGGCTTAGCTGACCCAAAGAGTTGCGCAAAAGACTTAGGAATCATGCTCTGTTGAAGGGGATCTCCTTTTATCCTGCCTTGTTGACATCTAACTTACAGTTTGCAAGAAACTATAAAATCTAGTGATTAATTAGAAGATCACTCAGAATTTGTCAGGCACTGTTTTATGGTCCTGCAGACCTAAAACAAAGCCTTTTGGATTTTTCTATGACACACTTGTTTGCATTTTATTTCAGTGATGACTAATAAACTTTTTATGTGTCTCAGGTCTTGGATGATTTCCTAATGGGCTTTTTCATATTGCCTGAGTATTATCTGAACAAGTTTCATTGGATTCATTTAAGATTGTCAGTACTGTGAATTTTATAGCATTTAACTCTTGCTATACTGCTCTCACCATCAAGGCAAACTTATTTTGTGCTGTTAGCGTCAAATAAACTACCTTCCATCTTCTGTTATGATGATTCAAATGTGTGTGCTCCAGTTGAAACATTATGTGATACCTGGATTTAAAACACTGGAATTTTTCTTCTGAAGTGGCCATAGAAATCCATGTCCAACTCTGAGGCCTGGGACCAATTAGCCCCCTCAAAGGACTCTTTCTTCTTCAAAGATGCTCAGTAAAAATCAGACATGATAACAGGCCGGTTTTGATGTATAATCTGGACAGACATTTTGACTTGGATGTGGGATAGCACAGTGTTTCAACTCGAGAGTTAAGTTAGAAAGCCGCTCCTCTCAAATATGTGCTATGACACTCGGTTGCATATTCTTCACCCAGCAGAGGTCCATTTCACATCTGGCACTACCACACTCTTCCAGTGAAACATTCGTACAATAAGCCTCCCACACCCACTTACATACCCTTTTCTGAATGGTTCCAGAAGAAAAGGGAAGGCAGGGTGGAGCACCGTGGAGACTGGACCTTGAGTGCACCAGACATTCATTAACGTCAATTACAGTACCAAAAATCGATAAAGACCATAAAGCTAGTTCAGGGTCCTGGTCAGCGTCAGTCATGAACAGATTGCACTTCTAAAGAAAAGGAGCCAATTTCCAATCTCAGTCCTTCCACACTTAGGACCTGTTCAGAAACTCTGTCACCTGGTACCTCAACCCAGATGAATTGAAAAGCCACTGGCAATGCATACAGAGAAACCAAAGGTAGCTGTGAATGGTGGCTGTTGAAGAGCCCCAGAAGTCAAGATCTTATGGGACCTCTGAACTTTTGAGTTATGTGTGGACAGCCTGTTATGACTATGACTCTGTTTCTATTTAAAATCCCACATGGTCTGCAGCAATAGGGACACTGGTGGCAAGTGTTCTCCTCGGGAGCCGATTTGTTGTTGTTGTTAGGTGCCCTCGAGTCACTTCTGACTCATAGCGCAACCCCATGCACAGCAGAACAAAACACCGCCCAATCCCACGCAAGCTCCATGATCCCTGCTATACTTGAGCCCATTGTCACAGCCACCGTGTCAATCCATCTTGTCGAAGGCCTTCCCTTCTTTCGTCAGCCCTCCACCTTACCAAGCATGACATCCTTCTCCAGGGAATGGTCCCCTCTGACAACATGAGCAAAGTAGGTGAGACGAAGTCTGGCCATCCTCGTTTCCAAGGAGCATCTTGGCTGCACTTCCTCCAGGACAGATCTTTTGGCAGTCCATGGCACCTTCAGCATTCTTTGCCAGCCCCACAACTCAAAAGCATCAACTCTTCTTCAGTCTTCCTTATTCATTGTCCAGTTCTCACATGCATACGAGGCGATTGGAAATATCATGGGTTGTGTCAGGCACACCTTAGTCCTCAAGGAGACATCCTTGCCCCTCAGTACTTGAAAGAGTTCCTTCACAACTGACCTACCCAGTGCTACACATCATCTAATGTCCTGACTGCTGCTTCCATTGGCCTCAATTGTAGAACTAAGCAACGTGAATTCTTTGACAACATCAATCTTTTCTCCATTTATCGTGATGCTGCTTATTGGTCCAGTTGTGAGGATTTTTGTCTTCTTTATATTGAGATGTAATCCATACTGCAGACTGTGTTCCTCAATCTTCATCAGTAAGTGCCTCAAGTCATCCTCACTTTCAGCGAGCAAAGTTGTATCATCAGCGTATCTCAGGTTGTTACTGATTCTTCCTCCAATCCTGATGCCACATTTTTCTTCATATAGTCCAGCTTCTTGTATTATTTGCTCAGCATATAGATTGAATAAGTATGGGGAAAGGATACAACACTGATGTACTCCCTTCCTGATTTTAAACCACACAGTGTCCCCTTGTTCTGTTCGAATGACAGCCTCCTGGTCAAGCTACAGGTTCCTCATGAGTACAGACAAATGTTCAGGAATTCCCATTCTTCTCAATGTTATCCATAATTTGTCATGATCCACACAATCAAATGCCTTTGCATAGTCAATAAAGCACAATTAAAGATCTTTCTGGTATTCTTTGCCTTGAGCCAGGATCCATCTGACAGCAGCTATGATATCCCTTGTTCCACGTCCTCTTCTGAATCCAGCTTGCACCTCTGGAAGTTCTCTGTCAATATACTGCTGCAACCGTTTTTGAATTATTTTCAATAAGATCTTACTTGCATGCAGTATTAATGATATTGTTCTATAGTTTCCACATTCTGTGGGATCACCTTTCTTTGGAATGGGTACAAATATGGATCTCTTCCAGTCAGTTGGCCAGGTAGCTGTCTTCCAAATTTCTTGGCATAACCAAGTGAGTGCCTCCAGTGTGGCATCCGTTTGTTGAAATATCTCAGTGGGTATTTCGTCAATTCCTGGAGCCTTGTTCTTCGCCAATTCCTTCATTGCAGCTTTGACTTCCTCCTTCAGTACCATTGGTTCTAGATCATATGCCACCTCCTGAAATGGATGAAGATTGACCAGTTCTTTTTGGTACAGTGACTGTGTATCCCTGCCATCTTCTCTTGATGTTTCCTGCATCATTCAATATTTTGCCCATAGAATCTCTCAATATTGTAACTCGAGGCTTAATTTTTTTCTTTAATTCTTTCAGCTTGAGAAATGCCAAGCCTGTTTAGGAAGTTAAATTTTCTTTCTCAAAGGGAACTTTTCAGTGGTGAAGAAAGAGTAATCTAACAAAATTGCTTGGGTTACATGGGAATTTCATAGAGATTCTGCTTGCTTTTAGACCTCTGTTTTTGAGGGAGATCTCAAAATAGATGTCATAAAGGCCATACACTGAAACACTTAAGTTTTCTTCTTGTCCTAGGGTTCTCTCTTTGGCTTTAAGTCAGAACCTAGTCATTCTTACTTTAAACACAATTCTAACCAATTTAGCTTTCTGGTTTCTTAGCTGGCAATGGATCAGGAGCAGAAGCAAATTCAAGTGAGACTTCACTCAGATACAGTTCATCCATGAACTGTCAAACAGTGTCAGAACCACATTACATATTTCCAGTAATGATGTGAAGTGTCTGAGCTAGCAAAGACTACATTCCTAAATGGTTTGCTCAAGCTTTCATTTAGATAGTTTGGTGTTGTATACACATAGCCTTATTTTGAAATTGTGTAATTTCCTCTGAAACTTTAGAATTTCATCTAGCCATGGTATTGTATATATGAGATAGTCTATATTTATAAACCACAGTGCTTTGAAAATCTGCTTAAATTTGTGCCAGTGTAATTCCACAGACATAGCTAGAGCCCATTTGTTCATTCACCTTCTCTTTTTGGAAATCTTATTTCTGCTTTAGCAGGAAGTACTTCAAGGATGCATATGGAAATGGGAAAAGAATATTTTCCCTTTGTGTATAGTCTCAGGAAAGAGCTCTGGTAGTGTAGTGCCTGAGACACTTGTCTGCTAACCAGAAGGCTGGCAGTTCAAACCCACCAGCCACTTCTCAGAAGGAAGGTTGGGCAATCTACTTCGGTAGTGATACTGCCTTAGAAACCCAAGGAGGGGTCACTGTGAGTCGGATTTGACTCAATGGCACATAACAACAACAACAACATAGTCTCAGGAATTTTAGCTATTATTTTTATTATTTTATTAAATAGTGAGGATGAAGATAATGACTGTTCCTTGCCACTGGCATTGCATCTAAGCTCCATTTCCAACATGTAATCCTGTTTGAGGAGGTAGTTGTTGTTGTGTTAGGTGCCATCAAGTCAGTTCCAACTCAAAGCAACCTTGTGTACAACAGAATGAAATACTGCTTAGTCTTGTGCCATCCTCAGTCATTGCTATGTTTGAGCCCATTGTTGCAGCCACTGTGTCAATCCATCTCATTGAGAGTTTTCCTCTTTTTCATTGATCCTCTACCTTACCAAGCATAATGTCCTTCTCCAGGGATTGCTCCCTCCTGATAATACATCCAAAGTATGTGAAGCAAAGTCTTACCATCCTCACTTCTAAGGAGCATTCTGGTGTACTTCTTCCAAAACAAATCTGTTTGTTCTTCTAGCAGTCCATGGTATATTTCTTATTCTTTGCCAACACCATAATCCAAAGGCATCAATTCTTCTTCCTTCTTCTTTCTTCCTTATACAGTTTCCACATGCATATTAGGTGATTGAAAATACTATGGCTTGGGTCAGGCGCACCTTAATCTTCAAATGACATCTTTGCATTTTAAAGAAAACTTTAAAGACATCTTTTGTAGCAAATTTGCCCACTGCAGTACATCATTTGATTTCTTGACTGCTGCTTCCATGGACATTGATTATGTATTCTAGTAACATGAAATCCTTGACATCTTCAATCTTTTCTTTATTTATCATGATGTTGGTTATTGGTCCATTTGTGATGCTTTTTGTTTTCTTTATGTTGAGGTGTAATCCATACTGAAGAAGGTAGTCTTTGATCACATCAGTAAGTGCTTCATGTCCTCTTTGCTTTCAGCAATATATATGAGGATGTAGATACATAGGAAAATGTAATGCATATATTGCCTGTATTACATAATGGCCAGTTTTAAAAATTAGAAACAAGTATATTGTTTGTTCAAATACTGGTGTCAGACACTATCTAGATAACGTGGGTTTGGATGGAATATATTACAAAGATTTTAACCTCAAAAAGCTTAAGGCTTAGTTAGGAATATTTATGTCTAGATATGTACCTATCTTATTGTATCTATATCTGTCTGACACATAGCGGGTATTCAATAAATATGTGTTGAATGAGTGAATGACACAATGCAGAAAGATAGTGAAGCTCATGAGGTATGGGTGAAGTGTATGAGAATTCAGAAGAGATGAGATTACCAACAGCTGGGACTGGCCCAGTGAAGGAGCATCCAGAGAACCTTTGGCAGAGGAGGTAGCCATGGGAAGAGAAGGAAGTGGGGGCAGATGATTTTGATTCTTTAAATACATTATCTCAAGTAATTCACATCACAATTCTCAAAGGAAATAGAAGCATCTCCATTGCACATAGGGAAATGGAGGCTTAGAGAAGGTAAGAAGTTTGCTAACTAGAAATTTGAAGAACCCAGATTTAAGCATAGTTCCGCTTTCATACATGTGGTTGCAGTAAATTTGAGTCCAACTCATGGTGACTCTATGTGTGTCAGAGTAGAACTGTGTCCTATAGTGTTTTCAGTGGCTGTGATCCTTCAGAAGTAGATCACCAGGCCTTTCTTCCACGGCATCTTTGAGTGGGCTTGGACTGCCAGCCTTTCAGTTAATAGCCAAGCACATAACCATTTGTACCACCTAGGCTCTCTGCCTGATACATAGGCTCAAGTTGTTGTGTTTGTTTTCACTTTGCCATAAAACCCAGTACTCTGTTACAAGGTTCAAAGATGTCCTTCCTTGGTGGGGGAGGTCTTGATGTTCAGATGTGGGAGAAGGCATACTAAGAAAAAGGAAGAACTTAGGCAAAGGAGCAGAAATGGGAAAAGACCAAACGTGAACTACGTTTGTAGTTTTGTGGCCCAAATATACACTAAATAGGAAAGCTCACTACATTTGAGCATCCTGTATATATTTTAATTACAACCTTAAAATCCTAAAGATAGAAATCTATGAGAAAACATTCCAAATGTTAGACTCATTCTTGAACTTAAATGTATTTGCAAATAGGCACAGATATTTTTCTGTGTACATATGTTTGATGGCCTGTATAGAGAATCTGTTCATTTGCAGGTATACTCAGGCCTGACCAAAAAGAAAATATTGAAGGTTATTCAAAGCCATCTGAAATGTTCCCTATGAGAGAGATCTCTTTCAACCATAATGCAAAGATTCTCCCCCTTGTGATTAAATATAATACACAGTTGTTGTTGTTGTTAGGCACCCTTGAGTTTATTCTGACTCCTAGCAACCCGTGTGACAGAGGAGAACTGCCCCCACAGGTTTTCTTTGCTGTGTTCTTTAGGAATGCAGATCGCCAGGTCTTTCGTCTATGGAGGCGCTATATAGGTTCAAACCACCAACCTTGTGGTTAGCAGCTGAGCCCTTAAATGTTGTGCCATGAGGGCTAACCAAACATTATTATAAGATAGCTGTGTAAATTTCACACTTTGACAATGTGGCTTTAATAAATTAGAAAGAAAAAATTACCAGTTGGTCAAGAATATGTTTATCCATCTTTCTTGAACTCAAGAGTCAACAGTCTTAAAAGTTTTCAGTTCTACTGGATGTCTCTCTTCATTTTATGATGGTGAGCAGCATACCTTTATACTTGGAAATGAGCCTCCATTCATATGATTGGTGTATGCCTGTCTGTGACTTATTCAGAAAGGACAAATTAGGTTACCACTCCTCCCCCTGCTGTAAGAAAAGCTGCTGAGACAAAAATTGTCTGTAGAGAATAAAGATTTTAATATCCTAGTTTATGGCTCACTTATTTTGAAAAAATAATTATCAAAATTTTTACTAAGTAAAGAACTTGGACAATCCTTGGGATTATGCAATAATGGTGCAATTTTAGAAATGCAAATAATTATTATTCTTACCCCTTACTCCTATCAGGAAAAATATAACTTATTTTTAAATGGATATGTATGTAATGAAAATATATAATGCTTTTTTCTATTGTATGTGGGAATTCATTTTAGTGGAAAGATATTTCTGAGATTAGATTTGAGGCTAATGAACCAAATGCAGCTAATAAGATTCAGGATGTAAATGTTACATCTTCAAATCAAATTAGTTTTCACTGCATTTTGAAGACCATTTGCTAGTGCCTGGGGTTCATATCCCCCAAAGTAATAGCTATATTTTTTGTTTCCTATTTCCTGGGTGTGTAGACATATTTCTTAGGTCTTTCCTCCACATGTATTCATAATTCACAAGTAAGATCCCACACTTAACTATAATCCCTCTTGCCACCCTTTTCCAGATTCCAAATATGAAACTAATTTCTTAAACAGTGCCTGGAATTAACAGTCTACTCAGTAGAATTGTAAGCCCGTATTTTGGGGGTGGCCCTTGTCAAAATGAAAAATGGAAAACTCATGCTTCAGAGATAGGAAAAAATAATATGTGAAAACATTTAAGAGGTTTGAAGTTATTAAAATGGCAGATCTACTGGGAACAGAAAGAGCAGTATGTCATGGAAGAAACGAAGGGGAAGGGAGACAGGAAGTATTCTCTGGCCTTTTCAATCTCGAGTTTTAAAACAAAAAAATTCTGGAAGAACTGGAAGATCGCCAACCTAATGCCGTTATTTCATAGAGCTTAGGGACACACCAGGAAATTACAGGCCAGTTAGTTTAACTTCACTTGTAGGGAAAGTATTAAAAACTGCTGCAGGAGATCAAGTAAAAGGATGCTTAGAAAAGCACAGCTTGATTAAGGCAAGCCTGGCCAACGTGGTTTTTCGGAAAGAGAAGGTCATGTCTTAGGAACTTGTTGAAATTCTTTGAAGCTATTATGGCCAGTTCGGTCTTCAAAGAACACAGCTAGGCCCAGAATCTGTGTATCCTTTCCGCTCCATATCAGTCCTTCAGGGATGCCTACAGAACATGGCCCACATCGGGCCCTCAGCGCTCCAGGTTTAGAAACCACTATCAAAATAGCAAGCAGAAAATAACCTCAGATGGAACATTTTAAAAGCTGGAACCAATTAATACGACCTGATATTTATAAACATAAAATAATGAGACTTGGAACAAAACTTAGGAATATTGAGCTGTAACAAAGAAGAACTACTACATTGGGACTATAAAAACACTACAGGAATTATTGTGCCAAAATCTGGCCCTTACAGGCACTTTTCACCCAAAGAAGGGAAGGCAAGGAGAAATTACATTGCTAGAAAAAGAAAGGAAAGGATTTTGAAGAGTAGCAACCGAATGAATTTTCTCAAGATGGGAAAGAAAGAGGCGTCAAATGTGTTAATAAGGTTGAGCCTCGGTGGTTCTGAAGGATGCCAGAGCAGCCCAGTGGAAAAAGCCAATCCAGGCTTATCCCTGAGAAGGCAGACGGTCAGGGGTCCATTGCTTTAGGAATGGGTCCCCACATTGTGTGACTATGTTTGCCTCTCAGATTGGAACCTTGAAGTCCGATATTCAAAAAAAAGTCCAAACCAAAAAAATCCAAATTGTGCCCCAGCTCTTTTACAAACTGGGGTACAGGCAGCTGGCCAAGCCCAAGTGGCAAGTAGTCAGAGGCCCAGGAGGAGGGACATGAACACTGGGGAGATGAGGTTCCAGAGGCAAGCGAACCTGAGATTCAGCAGCAGGAATCCCACCCCAAGGCTGGAGGTGGTGATTAGGACAGTTAGTCGATGGGAGAAGCTCTGTACCAGCTGAGAATCCAGTCAAGGATACCGGGACATGGATCTCAGTGAAGGACAAGACTGAAGCAAGGTTCAGCTACAGAAGAGCAGCCATCACTGCTTCTCCTCCAGACCTGGCCTGGGGTGGGTCCTGGAATATCTCCAATAGCCCAGCCACCATGATTGCAGGGATTTCTGAGAGAAAATTAGGCAGACTACATTCTGTGCCTGTTTCTAAGACTGAATAACCCGCATTTATATGTGATAATAACAATAGTTACCATTTATTGAACACTTAGTTTATGCCAAGTATTCTGGCTAGGTGCTTTGTAGATATTAGCTAATCTTACCTTTTTAACAGGAGCTCTGGTGGCATAGTGCTAACAACCTTGTCAGGAGATTTTACAAGTGATGAAACTGGAGCTCAGACTGGTTAATTTATTGATTCTGAAACCTGGATTCCTTCTACTTGCATCACATAAAAGTTAAGGATAAAATAGTTTAAATTCTGGAAGTGGTTGTTGTGGTTTAGTATTTCTTGATTATAAGCTACTGTTAGTCATTTAGAATTAAGCCTTAAACCTCTCAGTGGTTTTGTGATATGCTTACAACTTTTATTACAACTCGGGCAAAAGCAATGAGCCTATGTCTGCATATGATGAGGACACCAAAGAATTTCACTCGGTATTTTTAGCCACTTAATGAGTGGCTTCTGCCCAAATATTTGGGTCTAACAAGAGTTGTTAATGCTGACAGTTAAGATTTATATGTTAAGATGAATGAATGAGTCTTTTCATTCAGGGAGGATAGAGGGAACATTGCTAAAAAACAGAGAGAACTTAATACACACTCATCATAGATGAAGATGTGGCAAGAAAAAGAAAAAAAAAATCTGTCTGAAATCCTAAGCCATTTAGTGAGAGGTGAATTCATTTCCATTGTACCTTATATCAGTTTTGATGTGATAAATACCAAGTGATTAAATGCACAGATCCAAATAAGAATGTCTGGGCCCGTATCCTAGTGCCACTGCTTACTAGCTGTGTAATCGTGGACAAGACACATAACCCTATTTTACTTCAGTTTTCTCCTTATAAATTAAAAATGTTAGTAAATATAAAACATTCAGCATAGTACCTGACATAGAATAAGTTCCTACTAAAGTTTAGCTTTTTTTTTTTTTTCAATTTGTACTCTCAGTCAGAGTGGATATTGGAGTTTTATACTTCAGGAAGCATGACATTACTAGAAGCATCTATGAGCAGATGTTTAATTAAGTGGACTATAATTAATGAAAAAACAATTTAGGGAAGAAAAAAAGCAAATCAGTGGTCAAAGGGTCTCTTCCATCATGCTAGGTCATTCCATCATACTAGTAACCATGGCCATGATGGAGGCAAATATGAATTCTTTTTTGTTATATCACTTAAGAGGAAAATATGACCAAATATCCTAAGGAAAAAAACAGCAGTAGTAACCATTTCTGAAATAAATAATCATAACAAAATCTTGTATTTATTTAAAAGAGGGTTTCCACAACCACTGTCTCATTAAGTCTTCACACTTTCATGTGAGCTGAGCATGTAAATGGGGATACAGAAATCTTAAATGGTTAATTGATGGTCACCCAGTCAGGAATAAACCAGTCAAACCAAACGCACTGCCATTGAACCGATTCTGACTTATAGTGATCCCCATCTGGTTTCCAAGGTGGTAAATATTTATGAAAGTAGATTGCCTCATCTTCCTTACATGGACCAGTTGGTGAATTTGAACTGCCAGCCTTCTGGTTAGCAGTCAGATGCCTTAGGCATTATACCACCAGAACTCCTTTAGTCAGGTATAAGCAGAGCTAAAATCAATGTTAATTCCCCTGATTAATAGTCCAGAGCTTTCTCTACACCTAGCAAATGGAAAGTCAGTCACATTCATTAAATAATTCTTGTTCACTCATACATTTCTCACAAGATAATTTTAGATGGTTTATGGGTAAATTTTTCTTACATTATTGGGCTGATATTTAATATACACTAGAAAAAATTAAAGTAGTATATTAACTTGCAATTTCTCGAGTGTTGTGGCTTAGGATTGTGCTAATTATTTTTTAAAACTTGATTTACAGTCAGTTTTAAGAAAAACATTAGGTCCATTATAATACAGGTGATACACAGCTTTTCCTCAATTGTAAAAAAATTTTTGACTGAGGTTTATGAAATATTTCATTTTCATAGTTTCTAAAAATATTTGAGTACCTATTTTGTACCAAATATATGGTTGGTTTTATCTTGTTCCATAAAGCAGGTATAATCCCCTGCCCTCATGGATTTACATTAGAGTTCTGTTGGTGCAGTGCTTAAGCCATTTGACAGCAAACAAGGAGGTTGGTGGTTCAAACCCACCAGCCACTCCGCAGGAGGAAGACTGGGCAATCTACTTCCATGAATATTTATTGCCTCAGAAACCCAATGGAGGTTGTTATGAGTCAGAATCAACTTGATGGCAGTGACTTTTGTTTTTTATGGATTTGCTTTTGCATAGGGGAGACAACAATTGAACAATAATTAAGCAAACACATATATACACAATTATAAATTGAGATCATTGCTTTATATCAGAGAAAACTGCAAGGGAAAATATTTTAGATTGAGTATTTGGAGAAGAATAGAAGTATGAAAAAGAGGAAACTGACAAGAGTGGAGAAATATATTCCAGCAGACAGAATAGCACGGTCAAAGATTTTGAAGCAGGAAAGATCACATGTGTTAGAGGCCAGTGTGTGTGGAATATAAAGAGGAGAGAGAGGAGGGAGTTCCAGTAAGATGGCAGAGTAGGCAAACAGACTGCACAGACCTTCTTCAGCAAAGAAAAGGGGAACCAATTAACACAGATACAGAAGATAATCCTGGAGCCCTGAGCTTTGAAGGGAAAGATGTATAAGTGGACTAAACTCCAACTAGTAGAAGAATCCTCATGAAAACACCAAAAAAGGAGACATATGGAGCTGCAGTCTGTCAGCGATACTGATGACACAGAGAGCTTGAATATTGCCTGAGAATTAACCTAAAAATCAGCCCTGCTAGCCAGGGGCTGCACAGAGGACTGCACTGGTGGCTGGTGAATAAAAGGGGAAGGAGTGAAGAGGAAGGAGGGCTGAGCTGTGGACTTTTGCCTGTCCAGAGGGTGCAGCCATTTTGAATGTTTACAAGTGGTTCAACCATTTTGGATATTTAAAGCGACAGCATTTTCCCAGATTCCGGGCACTTAAAAGTAGGCTCCACTTGCCGGGAACCACAAGGACATTCCAGATTAGAATGACTGGAAAGGTACGATATTCTCCTTGTTACTCTTCTACCTCACACCCTCTTGGTGAACAGCGGTGTGGCTTATCCCTCACTCCCACCCACCTTCTGGGCCAGCAGGAATTCCATTGCAGGCTGTGTGCTCGGATGGAGACTGGGTGCCCTGCCCCAGCCTGCTCAGTTTTTTTTTCCCTTTTTTTTTAGTTTGTTTTTGTCTATTTTAAAATTATTATGATTATTATTGTCATTTTTATTATTATTCTTTAGTCTTCCCTTCTGAGGTTCTAGTTTTCAGCTTTTTCTCACTCCCCTGGTCCTGGTTCTCATATTTTTCTTTCTCATGGTTAACCTCATTCCTTGCTTTTCTTTTTTCATTTTTTTTTCATTTTTTTCTTCATTATCTCCTTCTCTACCTTTTTTCTCTTATTGCCCTCTTCCTGGATATTGCAGGGTTTTTTTTCTTTTTCTTTTATTGATGATTGTTTCTGTGTGTTTGCACAGTGTTTTTGTCCACTTGCTATTACTTTTTTGATAGTTTTTGGTTGTTGTTTTTGTCTAACTGAGTGGGAGACAGCAACTGTACCCATATGACACAACTACACCTACACCTTCTACAGCTTCACTTACTGAGTGAGAGCCACTACTTCCTTCTCCACCAACTGGCCAACAATAAATGAACACCAAGAAGAGCTGCTCTTCACAAACAGTTAACAGAGATCTAAATACAACAACGTCACAATGTCTCGGAGACAATAGACCATCACAGTCCACACAAAGAAGCAAAATAAAGAGGCAGAAACAAGGGAGCAGGATACAGACCCAGAAAACATCCCTGAAGAAAAAGCAGCATTATAACTCCTTGATAAGGAACCTGAAAGAATTATATTTAGGTATCTTCAACAAATTGAGAGACAGATCAAGGAAAACAGACAAAATTAAGGAAAACACAGGCAAAACCCTAGAACAATTTCAGAAGAAAATACAAGAAAAAAATGACAACATAAATGAAAAATTAGAAATGTTACAAGATCTACAGATAGAAATCCAGAAGATTAATACTAAATTTTAGAAATAAGTAATGCATCGAAAAGGCAAAGGACTGGAATTGAATCAATGGAAGACAGAATTAATGAAATTGAAGACATATACCTGAATATTTCTTTGGAAATAGATCAATCAGAAAAAAGATCAAAACAAAATGAAGAAAGCCTAAAGTTCATGTGGGATACCGTCGAAAGGAATAACCTACATGTAATCGGAATTCCAGAACAGAAAGAAACCACTGAGAAAATTGTCCAAGATTGTTGGACGAGAACTTCCCTGATATGATTGAAGATGCAAATCTATCCATTCAAGAAGTCCAATGAACCACAAACAGGATAGATCCCAAAAGGAAATCACCAAGACATATCATCACCAAACTCAACAAAACCAAAGACAAAGAAAGAATCCTGAAAGCAGCATGGGAAAAACAAAAAGTTAATTACAAAGGACAACCAATAAGAATAAGCTCTGATTTCTCAGCAGAAACCATGCAGGTGAGAAGACAATAGGATGGTATATATAAAACCCTGAAAAAGAAAAATTTCCAACCAAGAATTATATACATGGTAAAATCGTCCCTCAAATATGCTGGTGAAATTAAGAGATTTCCAGATAAGCAGAAATTAAGAGAATTTATTAAAACCAGACCAACTTTACAAGAGATACTAAATGGAGCCCTTTGAACAGGAAACCAATAATAATAGCAAGCAACAACTGACCAATAATACACAAAATTACATAACCCAGAAACCAACACAGCTATGGAAGTATCCAAAGTAAAATAAGCTTACAAAATTGTAAACAGTGAACCAGAGACATCAATTGGCAAATGAGGACAACTGCAAACCAAAAAGAGGGGGAAAATAGTGTAGTTACAGAACTTCTAAATGGTGAGGAAGTCAAAAGAGTTGCAAGATAGAATGGACTGTTCTAAACTCAGGGAGAAAATATACATCACAGGGTAACCTCAATGAAAAATGATAAGCCTTCACATCACAATAAAAAAGAGAACAAGCACAAATATTTAGCAAATACTAAAACAATAGCAACAAAGGAAATGATAACATGATTCATAAACTTAATGAGCTCAGCACAGAAAATTATATGGAACAAAGAAACCAGGAACACTATGAAAAAACACATAACAAAATGACAGCAACCAATTCATATATGTTGATAATTACACTGAATGTTAATGGATTAACTACATCACTCAAGAGACGGACAGTTGCAGACTGGATAAGGAAACATAACTCATCAATATGCTGTCTACAAGAGACACACCTTAGAGACAAAGACAAAAATAGACTAAAAATCAAAAGTTGGAAAAAGATACATTGAGCAAATGGCAATCAAAAAGAGCAGGAGTGGAAGTATTAATTTCTGATCAAATTGATTTTAAGACAAAAACCACAATAAGAGACAATTAAGGACATTATATAATGATTAAAGGATCAATTCAACAAAAAGATATAACCATAATAAATATCTATAGACCCAATGAAAGAGCCCCAAAATACATAAATCAGATTTTAAAAGAGTTGAAAAGGCAAATAGATGACTCTACAGTCATAGTAGGAGATTTTAACACACGACTTTCAATGAAACATAGAACAAGTGAAAAGAAATTCAACAAAGATGCAGAACAGCTAAACAATACAAACCACCAACTTGACCTTATAGACAACTACAGAGCACTTCACCCAACAACAGCACAATATACATTCTTTTCCAGTGCACATGGAACACTTTCCAGGATAGACCATATGTTAGGCCATAAAGCAAGCCTTAAAAATTTAAAAACATTGAAATACTGCAAAGTATCTTCTCAGATCATGATGCTGTAAAATTAGAAATCAACAACAGGAACATCAACAGAAAAAGAGCAAACACATGGAAACTGAACACCCTCCTCAAAAATGAGTGGGTAATAGAAGAAATAAAAAATGAAATTAAAAAATTCCTTGAATCAAATGAGAATGAAAACACAACTTACCAAAATGTTTGGGACACAGCAAAAGCAGTAATTAGAGGCCAATTTAGAGCAATAAATCCACACATTAGAAAAGAAGAAAGAGCCAAAATCAACGCCTTAACCCAACATCTCCAACAATTAGAAAAAGAGCAGCAAATAAAAGCTTACAGTCACCAAAAGAAAGGAAATTATAAAGATTCAAGCAGAAATCAATGAAACAGAAAATAGAAAGACAATAGCAAAAATGAATAAGACTAGAAGTTGGTTTTTTGAAAAGATTAATAAAATTGACAAACCACTGGCAAATCTAACAAAGGAAAAGAGGGAGAGAAAATAAATAACATGAATAAGAAATGAAATGGGTGACATCACAACAGAGCCAACTGAAATAAAAAGTATAATATCAGGATACTATGAATAACTGTACTTCATAGTATCAACAAATTTGAAAATCTGGAAGAAATGGACAGATTTCTAGAAACACATCACTTAACTAAACTAACACAGACTGATGTAGAAAAGTTGAACAGATCGATAACAAAAGAAGACATTGAACATGTCATAAAAAAAAATTACCAGAACAAAAGTCCTTGCTCAGATGGTTTCACTGGAGAATTCTACCAAACATTTAGAAAAGAACTGAAACCAATCCTATTCAGACTTGCAAGCATAGAAAAGGATGAAATCTTCTCAAATTCATTTTATGAAGCAAGCATAACCTTGATACCAAAACCAGGCAAAGACATCACTAAAAAGGAAACCTACAGACCAATATCTCTCATAAATATAGATGCAAAAATCTTCAACAAAATCCTAGCCAATAGAATCCAATAACATATCAAGAAAATAATTCATTATAACCAAATGAGGTTCATACCACGGATGCAAGGATGGTTCAACATTAGAAAAACAATCAATGTCATCCACCACATAAATAAAACAAAGGAAAAGAACCACGTGATCATATCAATCAATGCAGAAAAGGCATAAAATCCAACACCCATTCCTGATTAAAACTCTCAGCAAAATAGGAATTGATGGGATGTTCCTCAACATAATAAAGGGTATATATGCAAAACCAACAGCCAACATTATTCTCAATGGAGAGAGACTGAATGCATTCCCCTTGTGGACAGGAACCAGACAATGATGCCCTCTATCACCACTTCTATTTAACATTGTATTGGAAGTTCTAGCCAAGGCAACAGGACAAGAAAGGGAAATCAAAGGCATTCAAATTGGTAAGGACAAAGTCAAACTATCCCTATTTGCTCATGATGTGATCCTATACCTAGAAAACCCAAGAGAATCAGCAAAAACAAACAAACAAACAAACAAACAAACAAAAAAAAACCTACTGGAACTAATTGAGAGATTTAGCATTTTGGCAGGATATAAGATCGGCATCCAAAAATCAGTTGGATTCTTCTACACCAGCAAAGAGATTGCTGAAAAAGAAATAAGGAAATCAATACCATTTACAATAGCTACCAAAAAAAATAAAATAAAATACTTGGGAATAAATCTTACCAGGGACACAAAAGACATGTATAAAGAAAACTGTAAAAGAGTACTTCAAGCAACCATAAGAGATCTACATAAATGGAATAACATACCATGCTCATGGATAGAAAGACTGAACGTAGTGAAAATGTCAATAGTACCCAAAGCAATCTATACATTCAATGCAATCCCAATCCAGATCCCGTTAACGTTCTTTGAGGATATGGAAAAACCAATCACTAATTTTATATGGAAAGGAAAGAGACCTCAGATAAGCAAAGCACTATTGAAGAAGAATGACAGTGTAGGAGGTCTCACACTGCCAGATCTCAAAACCTATTACACAGCCACAGTAGTCAAAACTGCCTATTACTGGTACAATGACAGACACATGGACCAATGGAATAGAATTGAGAACCCAGAAATAGATCCATTGACCTGTGGTCAGCTGATCTTTGACAAAGAGCTGAAATCTATTCAATGGGGAAGAGAATGTTTGTTTAATAAATGGTGCTGGCAAAACTGGATATCCATTTGTAGAAAAATTAAACAAGATCTGCACTTCACACCATCCACAAAAACTAACTTCAGATGGATCAAAACTTAAATGTGAAACCTAAAGCTATAGAGTTCCTCAAGGAAAAAGTAGGGGCAAATATAGGGGCCCTAATATATGGCATGGAAGCTCTGGTGGCATAGTGCCTAAGGCATGTGACTGCTAATCGGAAGGCTGGCATTTCAAACTCACCAGCCACTCCTCAGAAGAAAGGTTGGGCAATCTACTTCTGTTGTGATTCCGCCTCAGAAACCCAAGGAGGGGTTGCTATGATTTGGATCTGACTCCAAGGAAAGGGTCTGGTTTGCTTTAATATATGGCATAAATAGACTATCAAGCATAACCCAATATGCACAAACAGCAGAAGACAAACTAGCTGAATGGGACCTTCTAAAAATTAAACTTTATGTGCTTCCAAAGATTTCTCCAAAAGAGTCAAAAGAGAACCTACAAATTGGGAAAAAAATATTTGGCAATGACATATCTGCAAAGGGACTTATCTCTAGAATTCATAGAAAACTCCAACAACTCCAACAACAAAAGACAAATAATCCAATTAAAAAACGAGCAGAAGACATGAATAGACACTTCACCAAAGAGGATATTCAGGTGGCCAACAAACATATGAAGAAATGTTCACAATCATTCCATTAGAGAGATGCAAATCAAAACAACAGTGAGATACCATCTTGCCCCAGCACTAGTAGCAAAGTTCAACAAGACAGAAAATAGCAAATGCTGGCGAGGATGTGGAGAGATTAGGACTCTCATACACTGCTGGTGGGACTGTAAAATGATACAACCACTGTGGAAAGCAATATGGCAATTCCTTAAAATGTTGGAATTAGAAATATAATTTGACCCAGCCATTCCATTGCTAGGTATATATCCTAAAGAAGTGAGAGCCAGGTCAAGAACAGATATATGCACACCAATGTTCATTGCAGCACTATTTTCAATAGCCAAAAGATGTAAACAGCCTAGGTGTCCATCAATTGAGGAATGGATTAACAAACTATTGTACAGACACACAATGGAATACTATGCAACCCTAAAGAATAACGCAGAATCTGCAAAACACTGCATAATGTGGATGAACTTGGAGGACATTATGCTGAGTGAAATAAGTCAGTCACAGAGGGACAAATATTGTATTAACCCATTATTGTAAGAAGTCAAGGAAAGGTTTCTATATGGAAGGAAATTTTCTTTGTTGGTTACCAGGGGCAGGAGGGGAGGGGGGGAACACTGTCAGTTAGATAGAGACAAGTATTGATTTGGGTGAAGAGAAGGGCAATGTACAAAATGTGAGTGATCAACACAGTGGCATTGAGAAAGAAGAAGACAGAGAGAGTATATGGGAGGTACAGACAAGAAACATGAGCCCTTTTGCACATACAGGACTGCGTTGTCAGTGAAGGCAAGCATTGATCTACAGGTGGATGGATGGGTGGACAGGCTGATCTATTAGGTATGTCTATGCAGGGGGGGAGTGTGCCCAAGACCATGTATAGGGTTGGCAGACAATGTTTCTACAAGTGTATTTATATGTTCTGTAAGAATTCCCAGGTATGTAGTAGAGCTGACAATGCACAAGTTTGTATTCATTTCTGGGCTACAGCCAGCTATCCAGAGGGAGTGAATTGTTTTACTTGTGGGCTTAGGACCATAGTTGCAGGGGACATCAAGCTCAATTGGCATAGCATACTACCAAAAACATTGTTCCACATCCTACTTTGGTGTGTAGCGACTGGGATCTTAAAAGCTTGCAAGTGGCCATATAGATGCAACAGTGGGTCTCTCCTTGTCCAGGGTAAAGAAGAATGAAGAAAAACAAAAATTCATGGAAACAATTAGTCCTAGTAACTGGTACACCATCAGATCTGCAGCCTATACAACTATAAGACCAGAAGAACTAGATGGTGCCCGACTAACACTGTCAAACACTTGGAAGGGGATCTATGTAGGTGATCATGGATAGAGAGGGAGAACAATGTGGAACAAAACTCAAAATCATTTGGAGAAAAAAAGAAAAGGAGGGGACCAGGTTTGCTGGCCCAATAGAACTTTAGGCACTACGCTACCAGAACTCCCTTTTCAAGATGTAGTCAGTGACAAATAAATTTAGCTGGTCTCGACTATGTGTGTATGTGTATGGTTTGTGATGTGATTATGTTTTTGATATAAATATTGGTCAAGAAGAGTTTGAAAAACACTGCCTCGTGTAGTGCAAACAGTAAATATGCTCAGCTGCTAACTGGAAGTTTGGAGGTTTGAGTCCACCCAGAAGCACCTGGGAAAAAAAGCTTGATGATCCATTTCCAAAACACAACCATTGAAAACCCTATAGATTAAGCAAATTAT
This sequence comes from Orycteropus afer afer, assembly GCF_000298275.1. Lineage (NCBI taxonomy): Eukaryota > Metazoa > Chordata > Mammalia > Tubulidentata > Orycteropodidae > Orycteropus > Orycteropus afer. Next base: position 5,946,736 of record NW_006921597.1, read on the forward strand.
ATTGGAACAATTGGATATTCTTCAGCAAAAAAGATATCTTGACCTTTACTTTACACCATATAGATAAAACAACACAAAATTGATTATAGATTTAAACGTAAAAGTGCAACTATAATGTTCATAGAAGAAATCATGGAAGAGAATATTTTTGACCTTAGATTAGACAAAGATCTCTATTATACTTCACAATCCCTAAAAGAAAGATGGATAACTTTGACTTTGTCAAAACTGCAAACTTTTAAGGTAAGGGAGCAGGGAAACTAGATGAATGGAAACGGAACAACCAGAACAGAAATAATGAGAATGCTTACACATTGTGAAGACTGTAACCAATGTCACTGAACAATTTGTGTAGAAATTATTGAATGGAACCTAACCTGTTGTGCCAAGCTTCACCAAAAACAATAAAATATTGTTTAAAAATAAACAGAAAAAAAAAAAAAAAACAACTATGGAACACAATTACACTCTGACACAAGTGGGTTGCTATAAGTCAGAATCAACCCAATGGCAACTGCTTATGATTCTCTAAACCTATTTTGTATTATCTTCCTTTTGCATTTTCCTCTTTCTCAGTTGCCTAACACCAGACTAAATATATTAGATACTCATCACAGCTCTTTCCTCCCTCAACATTTATTGAACTCTTATTATATGCTTGGTAATGGGTACACGGCCTGATAAAACATGATCTCTGCCTTCTGGGGCTAATAGTCTGTAATTTTGCAAACAATATATTTGTTTCCTGCTCTTTCATGACATTTTAATACCATGTAGTGAGATGTGAAAGCTATATATTTAAGCCTTGGTTATAATTGGGTCTGTTGTTCATTGAGGACAACCCTATGGCTGACCTCACTTATTGTACACAACTTTCAGCCAAAAGGGTAATAGTCCCCAGACAGAGTATGTTGGAAAGAGGAGAGAGGGAGAGGAAGCACATTTACTAAAAAAGTCAAAGATGCAACAAAGATATAGAGGCCTTGTTTCATTAGAGGGAGAGAAAAGTTCAGTATAGCTAGAGTTGAAATATGGTAACAATTTTCATGTTTCTACATATTTTTAATGTGACCTCTGTTTCTGGAATTCTAATTCATTCCTTCATCTTTGGTTGTGAAGAAAAGAAGAAATATCAAACTAGAGGTGGGTTTGATATTTCTTTCTCCTGGTAGGATTGACTACTGAATAGAAATTCATTTATATTTATCAAAAACCAACTGTGCTTAGTAGATACTCATTCAATATGTACTGAATGAATGAATTTAAGGCAAGTACCACCCGTCTTCCAGTGGAGATGTGTGTGTTTCTATGATGCAGAACAGATTTCAGCAGAGCTTGCAGACTAAGATGGACTATGAAGAAAGGCCTGGCAATCTATTTCCAAAAAAAATCAGCCAGTGAAATCTGAGTGGTCAGCTTTTTAACTGAAATGCAGTGGTTCAAAACCACCAGCTGCTCCACGTGGGAGAAAGATGTGGCAGCCTGCTCCCATAAAGATTGCATTCTTGGAAACCCTATGGGGCAGTTCTACTCTGTTCTTCAAGGTCAGTATGAGTCGGAATTGACTCAACAATATATATATACCATTTCAGACTTCTATTTCACAAACATGATTAGACCAAAAAAAAAAAAAAAAAGCCAAACTTTAGGAAGTAACATGATAATGTAAATTAACTAAAATATGTTTGTAATTACAAATTTGGTATTGAAATTTAGCAAACCAATCCTACAAAAATTCTTACCCAGAAAAATTGAAATTTCTCAATAAATTTGTTCCTTCAGAATGTCAATATATTTCAGCTCTGTGCTTATTTGTATTACAGTGCCCATAAGTGTTTAAAATCCATTGAATTTTGATGATGAGACCAAAAGGCCCCCTGCTTAGCCCTCTGCGCACCAGACACCAAACACTTAACTATTGATAAGGTTACCATTATTCATTCTCCACAGTGGTTGTGCAGTGCTAGAATCCTCACTTTCTATGCAGGAGACCCAGGTTCAATTTCCAGCCAAGGCCTCTCATATACAGCCACCACCAGTCTGCCAGGAGGCTTGTGTGCTGCTGTGATGCTGAACAGATTTCAGTAGAGCTTCCAGACTAAGATGGGCTATGAAGAAAGGCCTGGCAATCTATTTCTAAAAAAATCAGCCAGTGAAAACACTATGGATCACTGTGGTCCAATCCCACTGAACATGGAGCTCCTATGATCTGGAGGTGGATTTAGTGGCAGCAAATGACAACAATTAACCTTTATCAAGAATTTAAGTGGGAAAAGAAAAAAAAAGCTCTTTTTGGGGTTAATCACTCATCAGGAAATTTTTAATTAGATTATCCTTTTTATCGGGAGGAGTGTTTTTTTTTTTCCCCTTGAATCTTTCAGGATCCTTTATTTCTGGAGCTGCAGAGAAGTAGCATCTGATAACATGTGACACAGTCACAGGCCACCACTGCTAAGTCCTCCCTCCTTTATGAGCTGGTCTCACAATGCATGTTCAAAGATTTGTTTCAGCAATATCATTGAGGAAGGGGAAAAAAGAAAGGATAAGTCCTATCTGGATTTAATGCAAGGGGCTAATATATTACTTTTTGTAACTAATAAAATTTCAAGCACTGACAGCAAATTTCTGATCTGCTTTTCTCCCAGTAAAATGTCTGCTTTGAATTATGCAGAAAGAATTCTTTTTCTTGCCAACTTGTTTCAATTCCCCGTGCAAAACCATCCACAGAATATTGTCAGGGGTTTACAGGGGCTTTCTATAGAGGTTAATTTCAGGTTTCTTCAATCATTGGAGGAACATAGGGGATATATATGTATATATACATATATATGTGCATATATATATACATATACATATATGCACATATATGTAAGTATATTT
>NW_006921597.1:5949715-5977177 GCF_000298275.1 Orycteropus afer afer
ATATATGTATATATATAAAGAAAAATAAACTAGTAAGATTTGTGCATGGTATTTTCCCTTTCTGAAAGCAGAGACAAGTATTAGTCATCAGATGGGAAAGAGTCTTTTTGGTCTCAGTTTGAGCTAGCATCTTGTTATATGTATGCAGGCCCACCTGTGTGTAGGTGGAACAGGCAATTGCCCTGTGATGTGATTTAAGAGCTGCTGGAAGTTCTACCTGTCTAAAAATAGGCTCCAAACCCACCTGGTAAGTTCAGACACAATGTCCACAAAACCCAGGTTTAAATAAAACAGCATTTTCAGAAGGTTAACCCATTGTATCTATTATCATATCAGCATGCATTTTTTCATCACAGATAAGCTCTGAGGGCATACACATTTGTATGGGTAGAAGCAGTGCAAGAGGTTAAGGAGATAGGGAGGTCCAAGGCTTGGGATAACGACTCAAGTAGCAGGAAGCAATTTCTGCACAACCATGAGTGAGTTTGCTGAAACTAAACTTCTCCCATGCTCATTCATCCAGTCAGTCAGACTTTTTGAATTAATATCTTCTGGAACACAACATTTTCTCAAATTGTTCTTTGCTGGAACCCTTAAAAATGCCAAAATAATAACTCATACTCAGAAGATTTTTTTTTAGACTACAAAACACTTTCACATACAATACAAATGTGATCCTAACAACAACAGACTGTGAAGCAGATTGAACAAGTGTTACTGTTCTCATGTCCAAGATGAGAAGATGAGAATAGCCTATAGCTAATAATGGCAGAACCCATGCTTGAAGCCAGTCACAGAGACCATTAACTTACTTAAAGTTGTTCTTGTTTTTGTTTGTTTGTTTTTAAAGAGCATGCTGGAGAGGGGATGGGGGCATTATATATATAGATATGGGTGAGAGAAAATGCTTTCCCTTATCTTCCTCTCATTTTATAGTCTCTAAAAGCACTTTAGGATTTCTGGTAGCACAGTGGTTAAGGCATTCGGCTGCTAACCAAAAAGTCTGCAGTTCAAATCCATCAGTGACTCAGCAGGAGAAAGATGAGACAATCTGCTTCCATAAAGATTTTTTGTTGTTGTTATGTGCTGTGGAGTTGGACCTGACTCATAGCGACCCCTCCTTGGGTTTCTGAGCTGGTATCACTATGGAAATAGATTGCCCAGCCTTCCTTCCAAGGAGTTGCTGGCGGGTTGGAACCTCCAGCCTTCTGGTTAGCAGTCAAGTGCCTTAGGCACTACACTACCAGAGCTCCATAAAGATTTACAGCCTTGGAAACCCTATGGGGCCAAGGATCATCCTATAAAGTCAGTCACTATGAGTCTGAATGGATTGATGGCAGTGGGTTTTGTAAAAGCACTGGGCCAAATACAGGCTTCTGCTTGCACACATTTGGCCTTAGAAATTTGAGTTGAATTTAACCAGTTGTTGCTATCATTTCCCAGCCCAAAACATCCCACATTTATAATATTAACCACTTCCCACAAAGTTATAAAATACAATAACCTGAATTAGATGGAGGAAATCAATTGTGAACTGGTAGACCTTAACTGGGGAAGCAGTTGTGGTTCGTGGGGTTTAAGGTACTTTGAGAGCAGATGAAGGTGTGAGTAGAGCCTGATTAGCCATTATGAAGTGACTGTGAAATCTAGGATTTCTGTATCACAGCAGAGCTACTTTATGCCCTGTAACTGAACACACCTGCCTTCGTTCCTTTACCTGATGACCCACAGTTTTGTCATAACTCTAGCTCCTTCCCTTTTGAGCTATGATAGCACTTAATTCACTTTATACTCCTGCAGAAGGGACACAGAGGCAGCATCCTCTTCTCACCTCCTCTAACTTCACAACAGAGACAGAATCACTACCAGCAGCCCAAGGCTTATTCCTATGAGCCCAGACATGCCGCCACCCTACAGTCTTTTTACACTCTAACACCAACCATCCCTCCCATGGCACTCACTACTTCTCTGCAAGTTCAGTAATTTGTTGCAATGGCCACACAGAACTCAGAGACAATACTCATGATTATGGGGTTTATTAAGGAAGTAACAGGTTCAGGACCGCTCTCAGGATATAATTCTTCAATCAGGACAGTTTCCTCCTCTTTGCTATGCCCTCAGGCACTCCTCTCTGGCTCGTGGCCTCTGTCTTTACCTCTGCCATGCTTAAGCAACTGTTACAAAGATCTTTTTTTCTCTGCTGATAGATGAACATAGTTGCACTCCACTACTCCAGCAAGACTCCTACCTGAAAGCACTCAGCTTTCTCACTCCACTTGATGAGACAAGGGCTAGCTAGACATCCGTCCCTTTTACAGAACACAACCTGTACGACGTTTGCAAAGGTTCTGGTAACACCACCTCTTCTGTATGATTTGTGTGCTATTCTTTTATTCATTGCATATTTTACTGACTGTTTACCATGTGCCAATCACAAGGTTAATTCCAGCTATTTACCTGTTTCCAGTCTTGTGAAAACAGATGTGTAAATGAACAATTTCAATACCATATGATGACACAGAAGTCTTAAAAGGTGGCAATGAGTGTACAGCCCAATCCAACCCAACTAACATCTAGTCGATTCCAACTCATAGTGACCCTATAGAACAGCGTCTAAATCTTTCTAGAGTTTTGAGAGGAAGGTGGTAGGAAAATAGCGTAAAAGTTGAATGGAGAATGTATGAAGTAAAGAAGGAAGAGAGGGGGCTCCAGGCAAAGGAATCAACCCATGCAAAGTCAAGGAGGTCTGAAAGAACATGGTACAGCCAAGGAACTACAAATGGTGAGTAACCATGATATAAAAGGAAGGAAAGTGGAAGGAATAGCCAGGAGCAAGGCTAGACCATTGTGGGCTCTGGTATGTCCTGCTAATGAGCATATAGTTTGTCCTTTAAGGATGGGCGCCATTGAGGAATTCTGAGTTGGGAAGTAGTATGATAAGTGGAGATCGGAATCTCTATGCAGGAAAAAAAAATCTGTGGGAAGGTGTAGGAGTGGTACAATTAAAAGCAAGTTAATTGCTGTGTAGCATTTAAAGTGAGTGTGTATAATAAATGTGTGTGTATATATATATGTGTGTATATATATGTGTGTGTATATATATATGTGTGTGTATATATGTGTGTGTATATATATGTGTGTGTATATATGTGTGTATGTGTGTATATATATGTGTGTGTGTGTGTGTGTGTATATTCAGAAAACCACTGAAGAATTGATGTATTTGAATTGTGGTGCTGGAGAAGAATATTGAATATACCATGGACTGCCAGAAGTACAAGCAAATCTGTCTTGGAGGAAGTACAGCCAGAATGCTCCTTAGAACCAATAATGGCCAGACTTCATCTCTGATACTTTGGCCATGTTATCAGAAGGGATTAAGTCCTTAGAGGAGGATGTCATGCTGGGTAAAACAGAAGGGCAGTGAAAAAGGGAAAACCCTTAATGAGATGGATTGACACAGTGGCTGTGACGATTGGCTCAAACATAGCAACAATTTCTGAGGATGGTGCAGGACTGGGCACTGTTTTGTTCTATTGTACAAAGGGTCACTGTGAGTTGAAACTGACTTGATGGAACCTAGCAATAACAACAACAACAACATAATTATTATATATATATGGAGTCCTAGGTAGAGCAAAACTCTAGTGGTGTTGAGCCTAAGGCATTTGACTGCTAACCACAAGGTTGGCTGTTCAAACCCATCAGCCACTCTGTGGAAGGAAGAGAGGAAGAGTGGGCAGTCTACTTCCATAGAATTCATGCCTCAGAAACCCAAAGGGGGTTGCTCTGAGTTGGAATTAACTCAATGGCAGTGAGTTTGGTTTCTTTGGCTTGAAGTGGAACAAACACTTGGCTAGTAACTGAAAGGTTGACAGTTTGAACCCACCCAGAGGAGTCTCAGAATATTCTGAATGGTCATGGCCATGAAATACCCTATGGAGTTCAGTTTTACTCTGCAACATTTGGGGTCACTATGAGTTGAAATCAACTTGAGGTCAACTGGTTCATTATTTTTTGTTTTTGTTTTTGTATGTACATAGGCTGTTTTATTATAAAGACAAAATTCACTGCCGTCGAGTCAAATCCAACTCATAACAACCCTTCCTTGGGTTTCTGAGGTGGTATCTCTATGCAAATAGATTGCCAGTCTTCCTTCCAAGAAGTGGCTGGTAGATTTGAACCACCAGCCTTCTGGTTAGCAGTCAAATACCTTAGGAACTATGCCACCAGCAAGATGTGTTAATAGTAGAAAATTTGGAAAATAGAGAAAAAGTTAGTCCATATATGTAAGTGCTCAAGAAGTATCTGTGGAATATCCTGTGGATATCTACTCAGGGAGATATGTATCTTCTTTCTCCAAAACAGGAATTATATGTGGTTTATATTATCTTTTTCATTATAATGATTTAGCATTTGTCTAAATCCGTATTAAATGTCTATGTAATAGAAAGCATGTTTCTATTCAATAATTTATTTATCCACTCCCCTTTTGCTAAATTTAGGCTGTTTATGGGAGCTCTGGTGGCATAGTGCCTAAGGCATTTGACTGCTAACCAGAAGGCTGGCAGTTCAAACCCACCAACCACTCTTCAGAAGGAAGGTTGGGCAATCTACTTCTGTAGTGATACTGCCTCGGAAACCCAAGGAGGGGTCGCTTTGAGTTGGATCTGACTCGACAGTGGTGCATACCAACAGTTATAACCCTCATTGATTCCTTATGAAAATATTTCAAGATGTAAAATTACTAGGTCAAACTATATAAATCTTTTTAAAGCTCTTGATGCATATTGTGAAAATGCATTCCAGAAAATTTGCAGCTATTTTCAGTCCTCCTAATAGTTCCAATTTAACCACACCATTTTCCACATTGTATTTTTTTATCTTCATCAATTTGATAAGCAAAAAATGTAGGATTGAATAGTTAATCATATTTTCATGGCTATTTTGTTTTGTGAGCATGAGATTTACTAAAGTGAAATGATGATGTAATTCTGTTTCCAGAACCCTTGAGATAATGGGAGGGATGCTCTATTGTTCAAAAGTCAGGAGTTGAAATAATTGCTTTACATTATTTCAAAACAGATTTTGGGTGCTGTGAGGGATACAAAAAGGAATAAGCTGTACTTGGGTCCTGCACGCATTCACTGCAGGAGAAGGACACACACACCAAGACTGGAATAAGAGCCTGGCTGTGGGAGGGGCTTCAGAGGAAATATGAACAAGTACTGTGGCAGTGAGACCCAGGACAAGTGATCTCAGCTCAGGAACTCTGGAAAGGGTTGATGCAAGAAGCTCTTTGTTGTGAACCTCTCCAGTTTCTAACATCTTCTCACTTCTTTGTATCAGTGTCCACAAATGCACCTCAGAATCACCTGAAGAGCTTTATGAAAATGCCAGTCCTGATCCCACCAGAGGAGGAATCAATATTCTTGTTGCCTCTAATGGGTGTGGGTCAGAAACTGGGGTGGTCATGAGGCTCTGGTAAGGTCTTCATTGGATAAGCTAGAAGGACTGTGGAAAGCAAATCAAGGGGATGGAGTAGGACTGATTACACTGTATTGCTGACAGTCTCAAGATGGCTCATCTTGAACTTACCATCTTAGGGTCACCAAGAGTCTTGGTTTCCAGGGACCTTCTCCGTTTTAGCACTGAAAGTACCATGTCCCGAAAACACATTAGTTTGTTATATTGTCAAAATGCAAATATCTTTACCATGGATATTTAAAAATCCCTAGAATTCTGGTTTAGTCTTAGAAGAAATACAGCTAGAATGCTCCTTGTTGTTGTGTTGTTGTTAGGTGCTGTTGAGTCACCTCTAACTCATAGTGACCCCATGCACAGCAGAATAAAACACTGCCCAGTCCCACACCAGCTCCATGATCCTTACTATACTTGTGCCCATTGCCACAGCCACTGTGTCAACCCATCTTCACGAGGGCCTTCCCCTCTTTCATCGACCCTCCACCTTAACCAACCATGACATCCTTCTCCAGGGAATGGTCCCTTCTACAACATGAGCAAAGTACGAGAGACGAAGTCTGGCCATTCTCACTTCCAAGGAGCATTCTGGCTGTACCTCTTCCAGGACAGATTTGTTAGATCTTTTAGCAGTCCTTGGCACTTTCAGCATTCCTCGCCAGTACCACAACTCAAAAGTATCAACTGCTCTTTGGTCTTCCATATTCATTGTCCAGCTCTCACATGCATGTGAGGTGATTGGAAGTACCATGGCTTGTATCAGGGTCACCTTAATCCTCAAGGAGACATCTTTGCTCTTTAGCACTTGAAAGAGGTCCTTTGCAGCTGATTTGCCCAGTGCTATATGTCATCTGATGTCCTGATTGCTGCTTCCATTGGTGTCGAATGTAGAACCAAGCAATGTGAAGTCTTTGACAACCTCAATCTTTTCTCCATTCATCATGAAGCTGCTTATAGGTCCAGTTGTGAGGATTTTTGTTTTCTTTATATTGAGATGTAATCCATCCTGCAGACTGTATTCTACAATCTTCATCAGTTAGTGCTTCAAGTCCTCCTCACTTTCAGCAACCAAAGTTGTGTCATTAGCGTATCGCAGGTTGTTAATGATTCTTCCTCCAATCTTGATACCATGTTCTTCTTTACATAGTCCAGCTTCTCAGATTATTTGCTCAGCATACAGATTAAATAAGTATGGGGAAAGGATACAACCCTGACACACTCTCTTTGTGATTTAAAACTATGCAGTGTCCTTTGTTCTGTTTTTACAGCAGCCTCCTGGTCTGTGTACAGGTTCCTCATGAGTACAATTAAGTGTTCTGAAATTCCCATTCTTCTCAATGTTACCCATAATTTGTTATGATCGACACATCAAATGCTTTTGCATAATCAGTAAAACACAAGTGAACATCTCTCTGGTATTCTTTGCTTTCAACCAAGATCCATCTGACATCACCAATGAGATCCCTTATTCCATGTCCCCTTCTGAGTCCAGCTTGCATATCTGGAAGTTCTCTGTCAATATACTGCTGCAACCATTTTTGAATTATCTTCAGTAATATTTTACTTGCATGCGATATTAATGATATTGTTCAATAACTTCCACATTCTGTGGGATCACCTCTCTTTGGAATGGGTACAAATATGGGTCTCTTCCAGTGAGTTGGCCAGGTAGCTGTCTTCCAAATCTCTTGGCATAACCAAATGAGTGCCTCCAACAGGGCATCTGTTCGTTGAAATAGCTCAATGGGTATTCCATCAATCTCTGGAGGCTTGTTCTTTACTACTTCCTTCAGTGCAGCTTCAACTTCTTCCTTCAGTACCATTTGTTCTTCATCATATGCTGCCTCCTGAAATGGATGAAGATTGACCAGGTCTTTTTGGTACTGTGACTCTGTGCATTCCATCCATCTTCTTTTGATACTTCCTGTATCATTCAGTATTTTGCCCATAGAATCTTTCAATATTACAACTCGAGGCTTAAATTTTTTCTTCAGTTCTTTCAGCTTGAGAAATGCCGAGTGTGTTCTTTCCCTTTTGGTTTTCTAACTCCAGGTCTTTGCACATGTCATAGTATTTGGCTTTGTCTGCTTGAGCTGCTCTTTGAAATCTTCTGTTCAGCTCTTTTATCTTGTCATTTCGTCCATTTGCATTAGCTACTCTTTGCTTAAGGGCAAGTTTCAGAGTCTCTTCTGACATCCATTTTTGTCTTTTCTTTCTTTCTTGTATTTTTAATGACCTCTTGCTTTCTTCGTGAATGATGCTCTTGATGTCATCCCACAGTTCTTGTGGTTTTTGGTCACTGGTGTTCAATGCATCAAATCTATTCTTTAGATGGTCTCTAAATTCAGGAGGGATATATTCAAGATCATATTTTGACTTTCGTGGACTTGTTTTAATTGTCTTCAACTTCAAGTTGAACTTGGATATGAGCAGTTGATGGTCTGTTCCACAATCAGCTCCTGGCCTTGTTTTGGCTAAAGATATTGAGCTTTTCCATCACCTCTTGCCAAAGATGTAGTCAATCTGATTCCTGTGTACTCCATTTGGTGATGTCCGTATGTATAGGTGTTGTTTGTGCTGTTGAAAAAAGTTATTTGCAATTAATAAGTCTTTGGTCTTGCAAAATTCTGTCACGCATTCTCCAACATTATTTCTGTCACCAAGGCCAAACTTTCCAACTACCCGTGATTCTTCTTTGTTTCCAACTTTTGCATTCCAGTCACCAGTGATAATCAACATATCTTGATTGCATGTTTGGTCAATTTCAGACTGCAGAAGTTGATAAAAATCTTCAATTTCCTCATCTTTGGCTTTGGTGGTTGGTGTGTAAATTTGAAAAATAGTAGTATTAACTGGTTTTCCTTGTAGGCGTATGGATCCTATAACTGACAGCATTGTAGTTCAGGACAGATCTTGAAACATCCTTTGTGATGATGAATGCCATGTCTTTCCTCTTGAAACTGTCATTCCAGGCATAGTAGATCATATGGTTGTCTGCTTCAAAATGGCCAAAACCAGTCCATGTCAGCTCACTAATGCCTAGGATATCAATCTTTATGCATTCCATTTCATTTTTGACAACTTCTAATTTTCCTAGTTTCAAACTTCGTACATTCCATGTTCCAATTATTAATGGATATTTGCAGCTGTTTCTCCTCGATTTGAGTCGTGCCACATCAACAAATGGAGGTCCTGAGAGCTCTACTTTATCCACATCATTAAGGCCAGTTCTACTCTAAAGAGGCAGTTCTTTCCCAGTCATATTCTGAGTGCCTTCAGACCTAAGGGGCTCATCTTCCTGCACTGTATTGGACAATGTTTTCAGGCTATTCATAAAGTTGCCTAGTGGTGTATCAGACAGTATTTCTCTGCTTTTCATAAGGTTTTCCCTGGCCAATTCTTTGAAAAGTGGATGGTCTCTTCCTTCTTCCTAGTCTGAGTCTGTAAGCTGCACTGAAACCCGTGTACCATGTGCAACCCTGCTGGTGTTTGAAACACCAGTGGCACAGCTTCAAGCCTCACAGCAACATGCAAGCCACCTCAGTAGGACAAACTGACAGACAAGTTTGTCTCCCTTAGCTGTTCTAAACCTCTCTGCCCTCCCCTTACCTAGATCCCACAGCTCTTCCCCACTTCCTGCCTGTTGGAGTGGGGCCTTGTCTCCCTCCCCTTACCTGGATCCCACAGCTCTGTCTCATCCCTGGCTCTTTCCCCACTTCCTGCCTCTTGGGGTGGGGCCTTGTCTCCCTCCCATTACCTGAATCCTGTGGCACTGTCTTGTCCCTGGCTCTTCCCCTGCTTCCTGGCTCTTGGCGTGGGGCCTTGTCTCCCTCCCCTGTCATGTAAGGAGAATACTCCTTAGAAGCTAGAATAGTGAGATTTCATCTTACTTATTTTTTTGTTTTGTTTTAATTGTGATTTGTGTGCAAATTTACAAGGCAGATTCATTTTACTCTCAGCAGTTCATGCACACTTGATTTCAGGGCCCTGATTACAATCCCCAACCATAGAAAAACTCTCCTCCTTGTGACCACCCCCTTCCTGTTTCCCTCTTATGTATGCATTCCTATCTGTCCAGCTTTACCTCTATGTGAATGCTGCCACTCTGATGTCTCATGGCTGATTGATCTAAGGGGTGCATTTCCCTGGGGTAGGTGTTCTGCTTGTCAGTCTTTCTGCTTTGGGGCTGACAGCCAATCCACAGAAGTGAGTGCATTTCCAGGCCTGAAGGATAACCCAGGCCCATAGTCTTGGGGATTCTACCAGTCTCTATCCAACCTCTAATTCTGGTCATTTTTGTGGTTTTGAATTTTATTCCACATTTTACCTCCCATTTTATCCAGGACAATTTTGATCCCTTTCCAAGTGTTTGGCCTTGGTAACTAGGCAAGATCTAGTTCTTCCAGTCTAAGGGTCATGAAGGCTGAGGTCCTCATGGTTTATCATATCTTTGGACTAATTATTTCCAAATGACTTTGATTTTCTTCACTCTTATTTGCTCCAGACAGGAGGAGACCAATAGTTGCATCTTAGATGGTTGCTCAAAAGCTTTTAATACCCCAGTTGCTGCTCACCAAAGTAGGATGTAGAATAAGATTTTTATATATTGTGTTGTGCCAGTTGGCCATGGTGTCCCCCAAGATATGGTCCCAAGCCCTCAGGCCCGGTGACTCTCTCCTTCAAGATGTTTGGTTGTCTCTGAGAAGTTACTCCAACCTTGTCCTCTGTTACTTCTATAATGTATGTGGATAATTTTGTAACACAAGTACATATGCAAGACTATCTTCAGCCAAATCTACACCTATTCACCTACTCCCATCTCTCTTCCTTTGGATATGTGACCAGGAAAGACCCATCTCTAGAAAAAGACTTCATGTTTGTTAAAATAGCAGGTCAGGGGAAAGGAGAATCCTCAATGATATGGATTGACTTAATAACCTCAACAATAGACTAAAACATATTAAAGATCATGGAGAGACACAGGACTGGGCAATATTTTATTATTATATACATAAGGTCAACATGAATTGGAGCCAACCTGAAAGCAATAACTAACTAGTTAAAATTTATATTCTAGGCCCTTACCTCAAGAGATTTATTTGATAGTTATGTTAAAAGAATCGTTGCTTTAACTAGTGCACCAAGGGTTCTGAGGCAGGGGATCTATAGGGCATACTTGAGAAACACAGCCTCAAGGGGAGACCATGCAGCATCCATCTTCTGTCCAAAGTCTTTCTCAATAGACAGCCAGGAGACACCCGTATTTCCTATTACTCCCATAGCTAACTAAGTCAAAGAGATAAGGAGAGGAAAGGGAAACTTAAAGAACAAAGCGGTCATCATGGGATAGGTTTGGTATGGACTGACAGGAGGCAACAACAGCCTTGGAGAACACCTTACAAATCTCCAAAGTCAAGCTAGCAGAACAGTATAACTCTGATAATTGTGGAAGAACCAAATATTTAGGGAAAAGAAAGGAAAGGGCTAATAGAGTGAATAGGAGCTCTGGTAGCCTAGTGCCTAAGGCACTTGACTGCTAACCAGAAGGTTGGCGATTTAAACCCACCAGCCACTCCTCAGAAGGAAGGTTGGGCAATCTACTTCTGTAGTGATACTGCCTCAGAAACCCAAGGACGGGTCGCTATGAGTCAGGTCCGACTTGAAGGCATATAACAGCAACAACAATGATAGAGTGAGTACCAAGCAGGACAATAGCAGACATCCCACTCCAGGTGTCATTTGAAATGGGTAGCTTGATGACTCTAAATAAAAGGAAGCAATCTAGATGCACATCACTGAGAATTAGTAAGGGACTCAAGGGTTAAACTGACAAACATGGGACAAATACATCATTATGACAGGCTACAAATGAAACCAGGGATAAAGCTGGGGTTCTCCAACCTAACAGTGCATCAGAATCACCTTGAGAGGTTGTTAAACTGTAGACTGCTGGGGCCCACGCACAGAGATTCTAATTCAATGGGGTCATCACCAATCAGAATCACTCCTATGCAAAGGGTTTTGTCCTTGGTTTTGCAGTTAAAGCCAGCGAATTTGCATTTCTAACAAACATTCTTGATGCTACTGGTTTGGAAAACACACTTTGATACTTGACTGATGAAAAATAAGTACCAGTTTCTGACAAGTCATGGCAACTCCATATGTGTCAAAGTAGGACTGTGCTCTATTGGTTGTTAATGGCCAGTGTTTTAGAAGTAGATCTCCAGGACTTTCTTCTGAGGCACCTCCAGTGGACTTGAACCTCCAGGCTTTCAATTAGCTGCTAGCACATTAACTGTTTGCACCACTCAGGGACTCCACTGGTTAAAAACAAAGTCTCTATTAATTAGAAGATGTGAATCTCATCGTATCTGTATCAGTTTAGTCACTTCTACAAATAACATTTTTAAAAAAATTAAACTGGCTTAAGCAATAATGAAATTTATCGGTTTATACTCTAGCCAACATCAGCTTAATCCTGGGGCACCAGCCCCATTTCCTGCAGTGCTTTGAACTGTTCCCTCATCTGTGTGGTGGCGGCTTCTGGCTGGAGCTGAGATGGCTGCCACAGCCCCATCCTTCATGCTTCTCCCCAAAGCTCTGTCATGACCGAGGAAACCACATCAGCAGCCCCAGAAAACCACTCCTCAGATCCCACTGACCTAAATTGGATCATGGATGGAACCAGTCGTGGACAGGGAGGTTAGGGTATTAATTTTAGTCCAAACAGCTTCACCCATAAAGCTGTGGTTCCTGAGGCATATTAACTGAACCTGAGAAAAAGTGAACGCTTGAAATAAATCAGCTTCTCCTAGGAAAGAGCGGGGGATGCTGAGCAGGCAACCAGCCACAGGATGGGATCTCTTATACCCTCAGGCAGTCAGGATGGGAGGTACAATACCATATGCAAACCAAATGGCAAACGATGTATCTACTAGTGCTCCAGTGATGGGATACAGGAATTTTAGGCACCAGCCATATTCAGGTATCTAAGCAAGTAACATAAGTCAGTCAGTGACCTAGCCAAAAAAAAAACAAACCCAGTGCCATCGAGTTGATTCCAACTCATAGCAACCCTATAGGACAGAGATGAACTGACCCATAGCATTTCCAAGGTAGTGCCTAAGGCACTTGACTGCTAACCAGAAGGCTGGCAGTTCAAACCTACCAGCCACTCCTCGGAAGGAAGATGGGACAGTCTACTTCTGTAGTGATACTGCTTCAGAAACCCAAGGAGGGGTCACTATGAGTCAGGTCCGACTCAACGGCATATAACAACAACAACAACAACAAAGCTTTCCAGAAGCATACTGCCACATCTTTCTCCAGATGAGTGGCCAGTAGGTTTGAACTGCTGACCTTACCATTAGCAGCTGAGCCTTCTAACCACGGTGCCACCAGGTCTCCTTAGTCAGTGACTGGTGGGGTCAAACTCAGAGAGGAGATGGAAAGAAAGTCTCTGTCACTGGACACAGACTGAATGTAGACTTTTAGTATGATTTAGGATTTAAGAAGAAGGCTGGAAAATGGAGGCGGCTGCAAGCCTGAATAGTTTCTAAGATGCAGATGGAGCTAACAGGACTGAGGATCTCTAGTCTCAGTTTCCCACACAGTCTCAGAGGAAAAACAGAGCTCAGCTATTTACACTTAAGGCCCTCGGTAAAGACAAAACTAGTAGCAAGACTATTTAAGCATAAAACTTGGACTAAAAAGCCTTAAATCCCTTCAGCTAAAATCAGGATTGGGTCTGGAGACTAGGGAGGGACTAGAGCACTAGATGGGCACTCAGTAGCTCCAGCTAAGTGAAAGGCTTATTGTGATTCCACAGAGTGTGGTGGTTAGGAACAGGAATCTAGAACCAGATAGCCTGGGTTCAAATGCCACCTCTCCTATTACTAGCTGTGTGGTCGCTGGGCCTCAGTTTTCTCATCTATAAAAATGGGATGATAATAGTACCCACCAAAGAGTTGGTGATGGTTAAATGAAGTAGGATATGTAAGGTGCTTACAACAGTCCCATCCTGGTATATGGTAAGTGCTGTGTAACCATTTGTGCATCACTGAGTCTAAGGAACTTCTTGCAATCTCCTTCTAGAGTTTGGGTTATAGCTGAAACATTTGAAAACACTTACCTGAAGAGCCAGAGTGTTTGCTGTTGTTAGGTGCCATCAAGTTGGTTCCAACTCATAGTGACCTTATGTGCAGCAGAACAAAACGTTGCTTGGTCCTGCACCATCCTGCCAATCACTGCTAAAATCATAGTCAAACAGTAAATAGCCCTAAAGACATCATCCTTCTATTTATTTAATGAAATGTGTATACTGTATGTTTACCTATGTCTAGAATTCTGTGAGAGAATTCTTTAGAAAGATGAGTGAGATAAGGATTTGACTTTCCAAGTTCATAAAAGAGGCAGACCTGTTCACAAATAAATTCAAAAGAAAGCGGAATCCCTTGGGAAGTGTACATAAAGACAGTGCTAGGGTTATCCAGAGGAAGGAAAGGTCACTACAAGCTTAAACCATCAGGAATGACTTTAGAGGGATGAGAGGATCTTGGAATTCTAAGGACAA
Organism: Orycteropus afer afer; assembly: GCF_000298275.1. NCBI lineage: Eukaryota > Metazoa > Chordata > Mammalia > Tubulidentata > Orycteropodidae > Orycteropus > Orycteropus afer. The sequence goes on from NW_006921597.1 coordinate 5,963,769, forward strand.
GATGTTGACGGGAAAATATATATATATATATATACACACCATCATGATAGAATGATGCGCTACTAACAGTCACCTAACGGGAAGCCATGATCTTTATATGCCGTTCTTCCCTATATTGTCATATTCCACTTCATGTGTCTTTATATATTTTTCATTTTTCAAAACCCAAAATAATTCATAATAAAAACAAATAAAAAGCCCCACAGACTAAACAGGAAGCTTTGTTTTTTCCCATCTCTAAAGAGTAATCCCAGCAAACGTTTCTCTGACGAAGTCCTGGGCTTTTTGACATGTGTGTGTTAGATGTTCAAAACGCACTTCTCTCTTGGGAGATTCATCACATTTCAAATTATACATGTCTGTTAAAGTGTAGCTCTGTTATACCTTCCATATATTTGTTATTGCTGCTCCTGAAACTTCCTTACAGCCCCAAAGAGGTCTTAATCCCTGTCAAACGTTATTATGTTACCGACTTTTATGTAGTCTTGAAAGGGCTTGTTTATTTAGTTTCAGTGACTCCTTGTTACTGCCAAATATTATTTCATTTCAGCACAGATGTAAGGGGTCCAACGACTGGAATTATTTTACAGCCCTGACATTGCCGAGAGATGGATACCAGTTTAATTATGGACAGCTGAAAATGATCTGGGAGTCACCTGCTCTGGATGTTTATCATCATTACGGACTTCTCACCAAGCTGTGCTCTGAGCACTTTTCTACCGCTCCATTTGCTCTAGGCAGACAATGTGATCTAGCTGGAGCCTCTGTCCCCAGTCACCTTTACATTTATGTGTAGATGGTTTAGTATTGCCTGGTGGTTTTTTCTTCCCCTTCTCAGAGTGAGAAAATGTGTTTCCATCATTCCCGTCCCTTCACTCTCCTCTTTCTGTTTCTCTCCATTGCCCTCTCTCACTGCTGCCCTTATCCTCCCAGCTGTTTTCCCAATCATGCCACATTGGAAATTATTTATTACTTAAAGAATGTGAGTTAGAGAGCCCAGCCATGTAAAGGTTCAAGTCGCACAGTGACTATAGTATAGTTGGCACTTAGTAAATGCAGGAATGAAGGAGGGGAGAGGAAGGAGGCAACAGGAAAAGGAGGCCGTGGAATTGCAGAACACTCCTCATACAATTCTGTCATCTCATCTTAAGTGAAGGAAAAAGCACAGTTTTCTTTTTATTATGAAGTGTCTTGATTTCTGTATACATGCAAAATATGCGTGAACTGAATATAATAACGCATGAAAGGATGACATAGAAAGAGCAGGGCTTTTCTTTAGGTGTGTACTAGCAATGCTTTATTCTATTACCGTGCATTATTTTAATAACCAAAAATAACATATTTTCTCCTCTGTCTCTACTGTGCCATACCAAGACCCCTTTTTTCACACCTTCTCTTTTGTTTTTTGTTTTTTGCAATCATTAGCCATTTTATTTATTTATTTATTTATTTTTAGTGGGATTTTAAATTTTAATGCAATTTTTTTAAATTTTACTTTAAGAGTTTGTTTTATATTCAACATTACATGTACATTTAGTTTCACTCCCCATTTACCGTGCCCAACCCTAACCCAGTCTCTGCCCCTCCCTGCCCAGTAATCCTACCCCTGTGCCCTCATAGTTATGCACTCCTATTTGTTCGGCATTTCCTCCATGTGAATGTTGCCCCTTTGGTGTCCTGTGGTCTATTGCTCTAAGGGATGTATTTCCATAGAGTATGTGGGTGTGTCCCCCTGGGTTGAGTGGTTTCCATGTACGTCTTGTTAACTATTGGGCTGACAGCCCCTAGGAGTGAGTTTTATTCCAGGTGTAGAATGTATTCCAGGGCCATAGTATTGGGGATCTCACCAGACTCCATCCGACCAGTAATTCTGGTCGTTATTGAGTTTTTGGCTTTTGTAACATGTTTTTCCTCCAACTCTATCCAGGATCTCCAGATTTGATCCTTTCCTGAGTGGTTGGCATTAGTAGCCGGGCACCATCTAGTTCTTCTGGTCTTGAGGGCCATCGTGTCCTAGGGCTGATTGCTTCCAAATGCCTTTGTGTGTTTTTTTTTTTTTTTTTTTGTGTGTGTGTGTGTGTGTGTGTGTTTGCACTCTTCTTCGCTTCTGGCACTAGGAGACCATTAGGTGTGTCTTAGTTGGCCAATTGAAAGCTTTGAAGATCCCAGTCACTACTCACCAATGTAGGATGTAGAACAAGGCTTTTTTTTTTAATGTATTTTGTTGTGCCAATTGAGTCTGGTGTCCTCCAGTACCATGGTCCTGAGGTGGTAGATCTGTTGGATCTCTCTCCCATAGTATCTGGGTGTCTGTGAGGGATTGTTCTGTGTCTGTCTTCTATTTTTTCTGTAAGGATTACAGGTATTTTGTATCACTGGTATGTGTGTAAGAGTAACCTGAGCCAAATCTATCCTTGGTCTAGAGTGTGCTCCTGGTCGCTGACCCCCATCTGATCCTCTGAGGTGTTTACGTGTTTATCTGTAGCCTAGTGTTTGGTGTTAATGGTAGTACAGTATTGTGGGCACACTGGTTGGTACTAGCATCTGTCATCTATCTCCTATGTGCACAATTCAGTGTCCTCCCTTTTCCTAATGTTATCTGGTGGTCACAGACTCCTTCCATATATCCCTCCCCTTACCCACGTCAGCGTGTGGGCCCCAACTAGCCTGAAATTAATCCCTCCCCTTCCCTCCTCACCCCAGTAATCTAGAAAGTGAGTCCCCTTTTGCAAGCAAACCCTTCTGTAATGAGCTCATACAGTTTTTGTCCTTCTGTGATTGACTTATTTCATTCAGCGTAATGTCCTCCAGGGTCATCCACTTTTAATCTCTGCTTTTCTCTACACAGATCTTGATCTGTCCTTGTCAGGATAGACAAAGGGGTAAATGAAAGGAACAGCAGCCAGGTTACCAGCAGCAGATATCAACTGAGGGTCCTGTCTCCTGCTTTGCTGCTGGTCCTCACTCCATTCCTTTCCTGCCCTCCATGCCTGGGTTTCCCAGTCCTCACAAATTCCAATTCTATTCTGGATGTGAGGATAGTCACAAGAAAAGCTTACTTTAGTGAGGATTTACCGTGTATATATATCACTCACCGTGCTTTATATGCCTTTTATATGCATTATCTCATTTAATTCTCAGTACAGACTTATGAAATAAGCATTATATTTATGTGCCTTATCTTATTTCTCAGTACAGCCTTATGAAATCAGCATTATTCATCTTTTCTTTCTGTAGACTAAAAAACCCAAAACGAAACTCACTGCCATGGAGTCGGAGCCAACTCATAGCGACCCCTCCTTGGGTTTCCAAGGCAATATCACTACGGAAGTAGATTTCCCAGTCTTTCTTCCAAGGAGTGGCTGGTGGGTTTGAACCACCAGCCTTCTGGTTAGCAGTCAAGTGCCTTAGGCACTACGTGGTTCTCAAACATGGGTAATTTTGCTTACCAAGGAACATTTGGCAATGTCTGGAGACATTTTTGGTTTTTACAACTGAGTTGATGCCAGGGATGTCTCTGAACATCCTGCGATGCATGGGAGAGCCTCCTCAGCAAAGAATTATCTGGCCCCACGGTGCCAATAGTGCTGCTGCTAAGAAACTCTGCTGCAGATGAAAAAGCTGAGGTATGAAGGGGTCATGCAACTTACCCAAGCCCACCCAGCTGGTATCTGGCAGGACTGGAATTCACATCCAGGTCTGTCCTTTTGCATTATGTAGCAGGTAGGTAGTTAAAGCTTCAGCAGCTGGTTTATTATCATTTGTACAAAAAGAGCTACAATCCTCAAAGGGAATCTTTGAAAATGAAGACATCTCAATAAAATGGCCCTTTATAATCATTTGTAAATCACCTACTCTTCTACCCTTTTCATCATCAAATATGCAGAATCAGACCCACCTAAAGCAACCTTCCCCTCTAAACACTGAACACTTGTTATTTATTTATTTATTTATTTTGATTGGGGTGACTAGTTCCTCTGATTTTTTTTAATTTTATAAATGATAACCAGAATGCATAAGCAAACAATCATGCTAAGTAAGCAATCAATTTTGAAGATGAGACATAGAGTTACACAGTTTATCATAATGGGTAAATTATACGTATTTGATTTGACAGATGGACAATGCTAAATGTAAAACTTTATGTTATTCATGATAATGAAATAGAAATGGAAGTCATTAATATTACTTTTAAGATGTCAATCAAAAATGATAGTATTTTTCTCTTTTTATGAATTCTTCAATATCCACAATCTTAATTTTAAGTGTTTTAAGATATCAGGTATCCTTTAATAATATTTTTCATCACAAAAGCAGCTGTGACATAAACACACATACTGTTGTGCACACATGCACACACACATACACATGTGCATTTGCACACACAGAAAGGTCCCGGGTCTAACTTCCCAGAGGAGACTTTCATTTGCCTTTATTCCCCGCCTCTCACAATCACCACACCAGTTGCTATCAACTCCTGGCAACCTGTGTGTCAGGGTTTTCAATGGCTTATTTTTAGAAGGAGATTGCCAGGTCTTTCTTTTGAGGCTCCTCTGGATCAGTCACTAGTCCTTTTCATTCTATAACTCATGGATATAATCTCAAAATACAACTACCCACTGGTATTGATTAAAAAAAAAGCCAAATTTCATTCAAAGTGAGCTACCAAGTTAAGCATTCTTTATTTTAGTGACAGAAGGTATTTAGAAAGCAAAAAATATATATATATATTTGCTTTTGAGTATCTAGAAGTGGGGAAGGGCCCAACAAAGGAGGAGGAGGTAACAGAAAAAAGATGCCAGATGCAAACTCTGCATCCTTCCCATTTTTCACCAAAAGCAGCCCTGTTTATCATCTTCCTTATAAGGGCAAGTTTCTTGGGTGGCCAGAAAAAAGTACCTGGAAACCATAGATTTCTTTTATCTTTCAGCTTGAGTGCTATGTAAAATCTGATACACCATTAATTTTTAATAAACATATGTAAGCATCTCCTACTTTAATGTAATTTGCTAAGGATAAAGCCAAAAAGAATAGCACTGAATGGGACATCTTTCCTTCAAGGTAAAGTCAAAGGGTCAAAGCAGTGATTAAGTGAACATTATTTTAAGTTAAATACTGTTTCTCACTTTTCACTATCCTATAGCCCTGCCTTGACCAATATAGTAGCCAGTAGCACATGTGGCTGTTTAACTTTAAATCAATTAAGAGATACAATTAAAATTCAGTTCCTGTGTCACACTAGCCATACCCAAGTACTCAGTGGATACATGTGGCTAGTGACTACCATATTCGATAATGAAGATGAAGAACATGTTCACTGTCACAGAAAGATCCATCAGTGCTGATATGAAGATAGAAAAGTTGAAGAAGAATACCTAGAGTTAATTAAGGGGTTGGAGAAACAGACACTTTCAAACAGTGTTGGTGGGAACAAAGATGTTACCAACCATTTCAAATACATATTTGACAATATATATATAAGAAAGTAAAATTCACATACATTCAATAGGAAAAAAAAAAAAAAAACTGAAATAGCCTAAATGTCCATTAATAGGGAACTGGTTAAATACATGACCAAAACCTAATAAAATAGAAAACTATACACTCTTGTTTTTTAAAATAAGAAATAAACATAAACAATACATATCTATACAGATAGCTATCCCAGATATTATTTTTATGTAGAAACACAAATCACTTAATATGAATAGCAAAATCCCATTTGTGCTAAAATATAAAAATGCCCATATGTATATATATATGTGTGTGTATATATATATATACACACATATATATGTGTGTGTGTGTGTGTATATATATATATATATATATATACACACATACACATATACATATACATATATATATATAGAGAGAGAGAGAGAGAGAGAGTGCTCTGGTGGCAAAAGCATTGGGGTGCTAACCAAAAGGTAGATAGTTTGAACCCACTAGCCACTGCATGGGAAGAACATGAGGCAATCTACTTCCATAAAGATTTATAGCCTTGGAAACCTGATGGGGATTGCTATGAATTTGAATTGACTCAATGGTTTGGGATTCATGTATATGTTGTTGCTGTTAGGTGCCATCGAGTCATCTCCAACTCATAGTGACCCAATGTACAGCAGAATGAAACACTGCCCAATCCTGTGCCAGCTCCATGATCTTTACTATACCTGAGCTCATCATTGAACCCATTGTGTCAATCCATCTTGTTAAGGGCCTTCCCCTTTTTTATTGACCCTCCTTTACCAAGAACGATACCCTCCTCCAAGAAATGGTCCCTTCTTACAACATGACCAAAATAGGTGAGACGAAGTCTGGCCTTTCTTGCTTCCAAGGAACATCCCAGCTGCTCTACTTCCAGGAAAGATTTGTTAGTTCTTTTAGCAGCCCACAGTACTTTCAGCATTTTTGCCAACACCACAACTCAAAAGCATTGACTCTTCTTTGGTCTTCTTTACTCATTGTCCAGCTCTCACATGCATATGAGGTAATTGAAAATACCATGGCTTGTGTCAGGTGCACCTTAGTTCTCAAGGAGACATTTTTGCTCTTCAGCACCTGAAAGAGGTCTTTTGCAGCAGATTTGCCCAGTGTCATACGTTGTCTGATGTCTTGACTGCTGCTTCTATTGGTGCTGATTATAGAACCAAGTAATAAGAAGTCTTTGACAACTTCAATCTTTTCTCCATTTATCTTGAAGCTGTTTATTGGTACAGTTGTGAGGATTTTTGTTTTCTTTATATTGAGGTGCAATCCATAGTGCAAACTGTAGTCTTCAATCTTCATCAGTAAGTGCTTCAAGTCATCCTCACTTTCAGCAAGCAAAGTTGTGTCATCAGGGTATCACAGGTTGTTAATGAGTCTTCCTCCAATTCTGATGCCACGTTCTTCATACAGTCCAGCTTCTTAGATTATTTGCTCAGCATACAGATTGAATAAGTATGGTGAAAAGATACAACCCTGATGCACTCCCTTCTTGATTTTAAACCATGTAGTGTCCCCTTGTTCTGTTTGAACAACTGCCTCCTGATCTATGTACAGGTTCCTCATGAATACAATTTAGTGTTCTGGAATTCCTTCTTGTCAATGTATCCATAATTTGTTATGATCCATACAATTGAATGTTTTGCATAGTCAGTAAAACACAAGTAAACATCTTTCTGGTATTCTTTGCTTTGAGCCAAGATCCATCTGATATCAGCAATGATATCCCTCATTCTGCATCCTCTTCTGAATCTAGCTTGCCTCTCTGGAAGTTCTCTGTCAATATATTGCTGCAACCATTTTTGAATTATCTTCAATAGATTTTACTTGCATGCAATAATAGTGATATTGTTTGATAATTTCCACATCCTGTGGAATCACCTTTCTTTGGAATGGGTACAAATATGGATTTTTTTCATGATTATGTATATGTTTATATAGGGATAGAACAAGTTATTGAAGGATATACAAGAATTAGTTAATGATTACCCCTGGAGATTGGAAGTGGTGGATGAGGTTGAAGAGGCATTTTCTTTCATTGTATACATACCCTTATGTATGATGAGGAACTGCTACCTGATTATTCACTCACTCATATAGTAAGAAAATACATTAATGAGTTGAAGAAATGAACTACTCTGAAATACCAAAAAAAAGAAAAAGAAAATTGGAGTTGGACCTTACATGTATCGAGTCCTATTTGCTCAGCCTTGTGTTAGTCTGGCCTGAGTCAAGCTCTAGGTTGTGGATTCTGCTCCCGTTTGCCAAGATCTTTATATATCCAAACCAATACTAAGTCATTAACCTAGAATAATGGATTAAATATGAATTTATAGCCTGTGAATTATTAGTTACTGTAACACATGGACCCTCAAGGAAGGCCCTGTCAAAATATTCTTTTGGGGGAACTGATTGCTATTTGGAGCTCCTGAAGGAAAGTCTTCCTCAGCCCATCCCTTTCCCCTTATCTTCCCTTCTGTGCCCCACACAACTTTGCCCTCTCCTCCACTGCCTCATCCCTAAGATCTCTTTCAGGCAAGAGAAATCCAGATCCAAAATCATCACACTTCTTCAGAACTCACCTGGGATTAAACTCCCAACAAGATGAACAATGACTCAAGCTGCTTCACACAGCTCCTTGTAAGCACGCAGGGAAATCAGACAGCAGACCACATGAGAATCCATTCTTCCTGTCTCTCTCTCTCTTCTGTCTCTCTATCAGTCATTGTCACTCCCTCCCTACCTCCCTCCCTAGCATATATATGTAAGTATGTGTATGTTTACATGCATGCATGCTTGGCTTTCTGTGGGAATCTGCGGAGCCATTCTAAGTCCTTGCTTAGGCAGATGCTTGTGCTTACTATTGAGGGGGAAGAGCTATAGAGAGCATGCATGGTTAGATGAGAGACGGAGAGCACCAGTGTTTGTGGGTGGGCCTAATCCCCAGGCAAGGAAGCATTTGGCTCATTTGGTATATTTTTGTTGGATCCGATCATTTAGCTGGTAAATATGACATCAGCTTTGAGTGAGGGCAATGATAAAGAGAGAACTGTTTTTTTGTCTACTAGTGTGCTCAGAATTACAGACTTCCTAACAGAAAGGGCATCCATATTCCCAAAGTAAAGATCTCCACACACTAAAACATAAACATATCCTCCTGCCTCAGCTGCACTCGGAAGCTTGATTTCCCACTGTATCAGTCTTTCCCAGAACGTAGCACCTCTGGTAGCTCCACTGGAACCCTTACATCCAGCTCTGCCAAGCCTGTTGCCTAGGGAGCTCATATGAGTGGGTCAAGAAGACACACTTCTCAACCCGGAACAGTTTCTCTCCATTTTAGTGAGTCTCATTTGTCTATAAGATTTATGTGTTTTTTGTTTGTTTGTTTCCAACTCAGGCTAGTCGCCAGTCTTTCTTTGTATTTTGGCTTGATAAGTACCCAGGTTTAAACCTACCTAGGATTGTTTTTCTGCCTACTTCTGGAAGCCTATGTTTTTCTCTTCCCAACTCCTGCCAGCTCACTGTTCTCATTTTCTCTTCACTACTCATCCCCCTTAATAGCTTCAGCCTCACATACATACACGCACTCTCTCTCTTTCTCTCTCATACACACACACACACAGACTAGAAATACTGGTCGAGTCACACAATGCTGGAAGGTTGAAGGTTCAATCGTTATTGCAATTAATACAAGTAAAGCAGGAGAAGGAAAACTTTTCTGAAATATTAGTGAAAAGTAACATTTCTTCTTAAATTCTACTTCTTATTCATATTCTCCCCTCCTCCCTCAAAGACTTATCCTTCAAAAAAGGATCATCTAAAGATTTTTTTTTCCCCCAATCTGAGACCAAACACTACTGACTACTGACTGGGTGGACTTCTGAATTATAGAGTATGAGAAGAAAGAATTCTCACTGGAAATCAATTTATAAATATTCTTTTTGTCCTGCTATTGCCAGGGAGGAACCACATATTTCAGTCTCAGATTCTGAGTTCAGCATTAAAAAAAAAAACAAAAAAAAAACACCAAACTCACTGTCGTTGCGTCGGATTCAACTCATAGTGACCTCTCCTCGGGTTTCCAAGGTGGTATCTCTACAGAAGTCAATTGCCCAGTCTTCCTTCTGAAGAGTGGATGGTGGGTTTGAACTGCCAGCCTTCTGTTTATCAGTCAAATGCCATAGGCACTATCCCACCAGAGCTCCTGAGTTCAGCATAGACTTTTAATGTCATTTATTATCCCAAGGATTCAAAATATCATTCTTTCTGGGGAAGGAAAGAAAGAAAGTGTCTTTTATGGGAGTCTCACATTTCTTCAGAGCATGCTGGAGGAGGATAAGTGTGCCCTGGTACTACTATGATTTCTCCATGAGCATTAGAAATGGAGCTCCCTCTCTGTGGGCTGTTCTGAGGCTGTACAGAGTGGAGGAAGCACCACAGGATCATCGCCAATGCTGCCACTGCTCTACATCACAGAGTCCAGGTGTCATGAGGATGCAGGTGCCTGGGAATACCAGCAGTGCTCCTCACATCTCCCCTTTGTCTCACACTACACACACCTCAGAGGAGGAGATCACTATTATTTTGAAGCTGTGGCAGATCTTTGTTTAACTCTACAGACAGTTTCAGATGGGCCAGAAATAGCTGTTATGGGCAGCAAAATAGCTTTCTCTTGGGGTGTTTTGTTGTGTTTTGAGCACATTTTAACACAATGAGGTAACATTCATAGACTCACAGAGACAGGGCTTGAAAGCAACTCCAGAGACATCCCATCCATCACCATGACGCCAGGCAGACTTCACTCAAGCCACCCCAGACATAGGTAAATATCCTGTTTTCACAGGTCATCAGGAAAAGAGACTCCACAACCACCCTTCAGTAACCTATTCTGGTGTTAACTTCCCTTCAACACTTTCATTATATTTCGATTACAGGGAAACGCCCCATACTAGGCTGCTATGAGCTTTTAAAAAACTAATTTGAATATTTTGAACCAGATGTTACAAAGCTGCCTGATTGTCAGCACACTATTTAACTGGTATTGGGGAAAAAATGCCATTTCAAATCAAATACTGACATCTACCCTTGGGGTTGTGTCCTATCAGACAGCTTTCGTTTTACAGTAAATGCATGACCTGAAGGCCCCTTAGGAGCCCATTTATTCTTGAATCTGGCCATCATTAAAAGACAAGGTCTTGCAGGTGTACTGCTATGTCTCCCTGCTCCCAAACATCACAGCCGTCATGTCCCTTACCCAAAATTGTGTTTGCAGAAGCACAACTGCAATAAAAAGCAAAGCATTATGTTTTGTGGAAGGTGTTTGCTTAGACACAGACAAAGCTTTCTGATGCTTGTTCTGCTCCTTTGGTTTTAGAAAAGGCAACTTGAAAGTACTCCTTTCCCTGGTTTTCCCCTTCTGCAATGCATGCAGGAAACCCCAATGTGGTCTCTAAGAGCTCCAGTTACATTTTGGCATAAAAGAATCCACAGGGCCTTCTGCAGTTAGAAGCAAAATAGCAACCTCCTTTTCTTTGGGCTATTTCCCTTGGCAAAGTGGAAAGTCATAAGGAACTGGACCAGTCAGGAAAGCCCCGACCAAGAGCTGGTATAAACCTCAGACAAGACACAGCTCAGTGAGATGCCATGTACGCGGTCATTGTCTGAGACAGAGGGCCCGAAATTGACACCATATGCACCCCAAGGAGTAATTGCTCCAATGGGGGAGAAAAGCAACATGTCAGAACATTTTAGTAACACCTAATTCATCCTGAGGTTATAAATAAATCTGATGCTTGCTTGAAAACAAAAGTTGAAAAATACTCGGACTAGATTATTTCTGTGACAGTGCTTCCGGCATAGGTGAACTTTATTAAGAAGACAACATGAATAAAGAGAAACACATAACAACTTTTTATGGTATATTTTATGTGATTTTATTTTATTTATTTATTTATTTTTTTTTTTGCAGTAAATAAAGTGGTTATAGGACTCCAAGGAAAAGGGCCCAGATGTTAGAGAGTTGTGTGAAATTTAGGGGAAACAAGCTGTAAAAAACACAGTCATAAAACAGGCTGTCAGTGCCACACATCTGGACAATACAGCTGTATGTTCCTAGTGGCTGTCGTCACCCAAAGAAAACTCAATAACCTTATTTCACCCCAATTAGGCTGCATACCAACAGGATCAACATTAAATTGCGGGGTAAGGGGTGGAGAGGGCAACATTCATATGGCGCCTCTGTTTTAAGCAACTTTTATCTTTCATTTGAATTTGGTCACCAAGAAGTAAAAGACTGCTAACATGGCTGTTTTCTTTATTATAAACCCCTATTTAATTTATAATGTCCTAATAAGTCAGAATTTGACAGGTTGGACTATTGGCTATGCCAAATAACAGTAGGCTTCTACAGTATGAAGCTGACCTATCAATCATCTTAATTTAACATGGAATCCTGCCTACCTCTTTTTTGGGGTCCAAATCTAGCAGTATTGTGGGAAGCACTCTCTGCCTTATTGGAAAAAGAAATCAGACAACCCAATTCAATTAAAGAAAATGGTAAATGCTATCCTCTATGGCACTACAGCATTTTTCCCTAAAATTTTTTGGCCAGTAATGAGGCACCTTTGCAGTAAGACAAATATTACAAACTATAAAATATTATATTATCTTTTCGTCATTGATTGACTGTTCCAATGGTTATAAAATATCACTTTTCCTAATACTGTGTTTCTTCATAGGTACTAATGGCAGCAAAAGCAATTATGGACAGTGGAGAGACATTAACCTTACCACTCATAGGGAAACTCTTAAAATTTCAGCTTCTCGAGATTAAAGTTAAGGACCAACAGCGACGGGAAAATGAAAAGAAGGTACTGTACCAGAGGATGGTAGGTCTCCTGAAGAGAGTGAGCAGTAAATGAAATCAAGCCAGGTTTCACCAAGGTCCACATCCTCCACTCATAAGCCCACCATTAAGTGTCACCTGACAGATTTAGCTGTCACCTCAACTTCTCAGGGTAAAGGCTATCCAGAAATCTGTTGGAGGAATTATGATTTCTCAAAGCCAAATCCATTAAAAATATTTTCCTTCTATATAGCAAATGGCAATAACTAAGTTATGTGCCAATGTAATAGTAATAAAGAAGAGAAACAAGGAAGAGACAAGAAGCAGGGAGTTAAATACAAAAAAAAAAAAAAAAAGAGGAAAGAAAAATCCTGAAAATCAGAGTCTTACTATTTAAAATCTTTTTATGTGATATTCAATAAAAATGCCTATTAAAATAATAGGCTACCTTGTGCCTTCATAATAATCTGAATTATTTTAACAGCAATCAATCATTTCTCCTCCCATGTAACACATCTGATTATTTCTTCACATGTGGATTTTTCATTTAATTTACCTATGGAAATCAATCTATGCATTTCCCAAAGATTCATATTTGCATCTGAAAAAATATTTTAAAATACTTTTGGTAAAGTGATGCCAAATTCAAATCTATTTGCTATTATCATTACTCAAAATAATTTTTTTCTTATTTTCCAAATCATCCTGAAATATTTTCAGAAAGCCAAATGCCTCTGTATGTACATGTGTAACATGTGTATGAGCACACATGTAGTTTATGAAGTGGATTTGCAGGTAAGCTATTTCTTTAGGCTCTTAAGCGAAAGAGGCAAAATCAGTGTTTGGAAGGAGAAAGTGACTATGTGCCAATACTTCCATCTTCACCTTTACAAGACCCCCAAGTCCAAGTTTTCTAGCTTTTGACAGGATAATTATAGAAATAATTATAATGCCACCTTGTATTTGTAATGTAGTGCTTTATATTTTTCAGTGAGATTCCACATATAGTATCTTATTAAGATACTATCCCCAGGAAAATTCTACCTATAAGGACAAAGTAAAAGACATAGTTTGT
>NW_006921597.1:5977277-5984572 GCF_000298275.1 Orycteropus afer afer
CTCTGTAGAATTATTCCTTAAGAAATACCCAGGGAAGTTAAGACTTGGCTGAAGGAAAATTTGAAAATTTGAAACTAGTATTGAAATTTCTTTCCTTGCCTATTTAAATTCCAGTGTCATATGGGAATCTGGATTATGAAAAGTATACTGTGAGCCTGGCAAAAACTCCTGCACTTCTGTTTGCTCTCTGCTTTCCCACAGCTCTTACAAATATATCTACTGTACTGAAGGGTGTCAATTTTCTTGTTTGGCACCTATTTTTAGTCAGTAATTGTTAGAGGAGAAGGTTTTAGATTTGAGTCAACAAATTGTAAGTAACAATAAATTGAATATACCAGCAGCTCAGAAAAAGTTTTAAAGTGACTAATGATTTAAAATATTCATGTACTATTATTTAGCACAGCATTTCTTTGATATGTGAACTATAATAATAGTTAGGAGATTCTGATCATATGTAAATAATCTTAATTATTAATTGTGTTGAAAACATGAAAGTCATAATGAATTGAGGCTTGAATTTTAGATACTAAAAAAAAAAATAGATGCAGTAAAAGGACTCCTTAAGTTATTAAGAGCCAACCATTACATAATCTAATTTGATGTCTTCATTAGATTGGGTTCCCAAAGCACCAGCCCCAAATCTCTGAGTTACAACCCTGAGTAAGTGCTAAATAAATTGATGAAAACTGATTGGAATGGATTCCTCTCCAGAAAATGCATTTGGTAAAGGCAAGATTAAGGGAGTTGTTTGAGGAGTGATATAATCTATGTTCATTTCAACAACACTGCCCAAGGGGTCAGTTGGAACAATTGAGGTTAATGCTTGTCAGCCAGAGGGTTTGACAGAAAGCAAAATAAGTATAAAATATGTAAAACTGATACGATGCTGTGGATTAGAAAATGGAAAGAAAAAATAATAATCAGAACCTAGAGTGAGATTCTGAGATTCCTACAAGGGAAGTAACTGGCTCTTCAGCATGAAGTCTATCTAGATGTTTTCTTTCAAATGCTAATTTATTGCACCCAAGAAGTGTATCTTTTATGTTTAATTTTTAGAACTGAATATTTCCAAATGAATGCTTAAAAAATATCTATGTTGTTGTTACGTGCCGTCGAGTCAGCCCTGACTCATAGCGACCCCTCTTTGGGTTTCCAAGGCAGTATCACTACGGAAGTAGGATTGCCCAACCTTCCTTAGTATAGTAGTAATTATAGAAAATGCTAGGGGCGAGGTGTGGGCAAAAATAACTGATATAATTAGTGGAACAAATGTAATCAATCCCTATATAGTTGATCCTGTTTGAATCAATTCTTAAAAATAATGGTAAATAGAATAGTTTCAATTGCCAAAATCAATTACAATAACAATAATATTATTTTAGACTCTACTGATTTTAATCACTTACAATATGTTAGCCTGGTCTGTGTTTGAAATTATTTTATTTTGTCCATGAAGAAAGCTGGCTGGCTAGCTAATATTAGAAATAATAGTACAAAGAAAGATATTTCCTAGAATGTAATTTTAAAGCACATGAATTTCTAGGATGCAGATTGCTGCCTCTAATTGCCAATAAGTTGAATCTATTTGAAAAGTTGTCCATTTCAAAATACCTTTTTGATTACTTCTAAATATATGGACTATGAAGAAAATGTACTGTGTTCATATAAATATATTTTAACATCTCAGAATTTCTGAGTGATATCACACAATCCCAAATAAGTTAGATTTTATTGTTATCTTAAAATTTGAATGGAATTAGAATATTATGTTTAAATATAAGTTTTCTTACCTGCATCAACATGATCTTAACATTTATTCTTCATTTTTATCAGGGAAAAAAGTTATCATGAATCTGTTGTTCATTAAGTAATTCAACAAATATTTAGGTTTCTATTCTACTTCATATTTTAATTTGGTCATTAAGCGAATATTGTATTTTTACTTTATTTAACTCCAACTTCTCTATTATATAATAATGATAAACATGTATTAAAAACCAAAATACCAAGTTGTGAACCAAAATATTTAAATCGTATTGAGAATTCAGCAGGAAGAAAACATTTAATCCTCAAAATAAAGATGAAAAATGGCTACAGTAGAAAAAATGTTAACCATTTAAATAATCAACCAAACTAAATCTCATGTCTGAGTTGAGTTCATAGCATTTGTATAGCCTTTAGGAAAAGATCCAAATATATGTTCCAATTGTGCTTTAATGTGTGCTTACGCTGCCAGAGCAGCACTGTGCTTTAATTTGTGAATTCAAAAATGTATCCACATTTTCCTGGGTATTTTTAGAGAGCGCTTCTTTCTTTTTCTAACTTATACACTTAGTACCAGTTGCCTTATTTTCTGCTGTCTTATAATTGAAAAGAAGGGTGATACACAGTAAAGAGCTGTCAAGAGATGGTATTGGTAAGCTTTTCTTAAAACTTAAAATTAAAAGTGTCTAAATTTGAGATATCTCATAATAAAGCCACAAATAACCCACAGCCTCCTCTCAAGGAGGAACGAAGTGAAATTGGAGAAGCTTTCGCAGACGTTTTCCAGCTTGCTCCAGTCTAAACCCTGTAACACTGGAAACCAGCCAACGTAATGCCTTTTTTTTTTTTTTGCGTGTTTTGTTTTAAAAGAAAGGCCATTGGGACATACCAGGAAATTACAGGCTGGTTAGTTTTGATTCAGTTGTGGTTAAAATCTTCAGAAACTATTTTAAGAAATCAAACAGAGGAAGAGCAGGGACTCAGTTTAGAGAGACCCGTGTGGTTTTGGGAAAGGAATAACTTGCCTCACTAACTGGGTGGAATTCTTTGAGGTTGGATTATTGAAATGAGAATACTACCAACAAGACTTTTGGAGCTAAGGAATTATGAAAACCCAACAATTTGGGGGAAATTATGACTCCCTGGCTGGTTTATCTGTAAAATAGATTAGTGCTTTCCTAATTAGGATGTTTTTAATTGATGAAAACTTTTTAGGAACTTCAGCAATATTTTAGAGAGGCATACACATTTAAAATAGAGTAGTATTTTTAATTAGAGAGTTATAGCAACTAATAATAATAGTTAGCTACCATTATCGACTGCTTGGCACTACATGAAGCCTTTACATATGTTATATCATTTAATCCTTGAAATAACTTTATGAGGTGGGGTATTATTCCCAGTTTCCAGATGGGGAAACTGAAAGTGTGAGAAGTTAAGTAACTTTCCAAAGGCCAAATAGATACAAAGTGATAGAGCCGGGGTTCAAATCCAAAACTGTTAGACTCCAAAGACTGTGTTATTAACCACTGTATTTACCCCTCCTAAGTATCTCAATAATTACACAAACTTACATTCTAATTCAAATCAATTAAGTGCCTGCCCAGAAGTTTTCCCAATAGGAGCAATGGCTTTACCCAGTGATCTACCAACAGTCATGTGGTCTAACTAATGGCATTGCATAAAACATCATGAAGGATGAAGGACATGAGCTAACCAGCACCAATTCCCAAGGCAATCTTGACTTAATGTCCAACTCTGCCTCCCTGCCACCCTGCCCAGGATGGATGAGTTTCTGGGAGAATCATCTTAAAACTAGACTTCCTAAGATGATTCCAAACTCACCCACCCCTTCTCGTTGCCCTCCTGGATGGTGAGGTGGGATAACATTGGCTAACCTGGTGGTAAAGTCTCTCAGAATCACATCAGGCTCATAGGCTGACAGAAGATAGGCAATGGGCTCACGCCCTCACCACCATCACACACAGTCATAGCCATGTTCTGATCCTGTGGATCAAGAATGGCACCCTGGAGATAGCAATGTGGAACTCTCAGACATTCTGCAGAGCTCTAAGTTTGCTCTATTTAGTCAAATGAACCCAGAATATCCCTAGGTGTATATTGCCTATACTATAGCAGCTCCTAGTTCAATACCATTGTTGAGTTTTTCTATCAGGAGAAGAGGTGGAGAATGGGGATAGAAAACCAGAAAATAAAGAAATAAAAAACAAATAGCATAATGCTATTCCTTATTACAACTCATGCTAACATTTTAGTGTGTTTTCCTTTCTGTTTCTTTCTGTTTTATTTCTTTACATAGTGGTAATCATTGTGAAAATATTTTAAGTTTTGTTAAAGTGTAGCTTTCTTTTCCATTAAAAAGCTAGATGGTCATAACTTCTACTAATTACTGTGATACCCACATCTATCATCATTATTGGTTATTAATAGCCTATTGATTATCAAAATTTTCCTTAAGTATTCCTCTATTGTTGAACATTTAGATTATTTCTCTCTCTATTTTTTTCATGATAAACAATCAGGTGATGAACAACTTTGTATACATAGCATTTTCCTGATTTGGGGATCATTTCCTTAGCATAAACTTATAGAAATGGATGAATGGGACCCAACAATGTTCCAATAAGCTTGTGTTTTCCAAAGTACATTCAAAGCCA
This sequence comes from Orycteropus afer afer, assembly GCF_000298275.1. Classification (NCBI taxonomy): domain Eukaryota; kingdom Metazoa; phylum Chordata; class Mammalia; order Tubulidentata; family Orycteropodidae; genus Orycteropus; species Orycteropus afer. Next base: position 5,981,720 of record NW_006921597.1, read on the forward strand.
AAGGACTGGCTCTCCATGAAAACAACAACAAAATGGTTCCCTGGTCAAATGATCTTGAGAATTATTGTGTATTGTATACTCTTCTTGGAGATTTACACTACACATTAACTTATTAGAAACAGGGGAGTTTTGTGAAAAGAAATCTATTCAATGTTTAACCTATTGTTTCCCATACTACTCGATCGCACACATTTCCTTTTAGCCCATCTGTTGGCCTCCCACCATCTGGGACCATTGGAATAGATTGACTGTGAGGTAGAATGTCTTCAAAGAGACCTAGACTAGCACTCAGAAGACCTAGTCTCTTATACATCACATAATAACAGGGAGATCTTAGTCACTTAACTTCCATGAAGCATGTTTTCTTGTTTATATTTCTAATAATATAATTGTGATAATCTTATGATATATCATATATGAAATATAAATTTCTACATAAATATGTAGAGACATTATTATCTATAGGAAAAAAAATGAAGTATACTTATTTATCCTCAGTTTTACCGACTTTTACCATTTACTTCCTTCTCATTGTAAGGAATAGGAGAATGAATACCTATCAATTATATCTGAAGTGTGACATCAAGAAGGCATTTAGAAATAAGATCTAAAGTAATTTCATTACTTAAATTAGATTGCATTGTTATAGAAAGGGAGAATCTTTTAAAAATGAGAGTGATTTAAGATTAATTAAGTGATTAAGTTAATAATTAATGATGTGATTAAGTTAATAATATAAGATTAATGAAGTGATGAAGTGATTAATGAAGTGATTAATTTAGGATTAATCAAGTGATAGGTAGCTATCACTTTATATTCAACTGAGTAGGTGAAATGCTAACACATTTTTTTAGTTGTTGTTAGAACAAGAACCTCACATCTGCTATGTAACTTAACTGGCTAAGAAACTCCACCCCTAGGGATCCCCTTTCAGCCAAGCAATAGACAGGCCTATAAAGTGAACAGTTATACACAGGAGGACCATCCTCTTCAGAACATTCAACCTTACAAGGCCAAAAAGGGCAGAATTTGCCCAAAAACCAAGTTCAGAAGGCAAGAAGGGATAGGAAAGATGGGTGAATGGAAACTAGGAACCGAGGGAGGAAGTAGAAAGAGTGCTGTTACATTGAGGGGATTGCAACTAATGTCATGAAACAAAATGTGTATAAATTGTTGAATGGAAAACTAATTACCCTGTAAATTTTTACCCAAACTACAATAAAATGTTAAAGAAAGAAAGAAATCTCAGTTCCTATCCAAAGCTTTCTCGCACTAGAAGGCATCCAGATGCTTGCTGTATGTGCTACATTTTATAGAAAATGTACTTGGTGACAAGCTTGACGTTCCTTTCATATGCCAGGGAACATGTATTCCCCAAACATGGTGCAGAAAGTGGCCTTTTGGATGCACCCCTCCCACATTCTTAACTTCAATTGCCTCTGATTTTGTTCTTTAAGATTTAAGCAGATGATCATAATATGGGCGCATACATGCTGTGTTATATGGAAGCAGGAAGGAGTTTGTGGGAACAAAGTTTAGTTGTTGATTTAGAAGAGGGTCAACTTTGCTGAATTCTCAGCTAATCTGGGGCCCCACCATCCCCTAAATCTCAAGACTAGTTGGGAAAATGAGAGAATAGAAGGGAAGGAAAGAAAAGATGAAAAATATTTTTTTCTGTGATTGAGACTTGGTAGAAAATGATGTTTCATCTTTGGGCAAAGATAGAATTCTAGAGGCCAACCAGTCAATCATTGTCCACAACCAGAGGGACAGAGACTGACCTGGAAAAGCCTGGGTATGGAGAGTCAAGGGACTGAGGAATGAATCACTAGACAGGAGTCAGTGTGGGGTCAGCAGAAGGGACTGGGTAGCACAAGGAACATGTTCAGAGTTCTACCAATGACTTCTCTGCCTGGATCTGGAGCCCAGGAGAACCCAGGTGTTTTCGTTTGCTTCTCTTTATGAAGGAGCTCTGGTCATGCAGTGGTTAAAGCATTGGGCTGATAACCAAAAGGTAGCAGTTTGAACCCACCAGTCCACTCCACGGGGGGAAAGATGGCAGTCTGCTTCAGTAAAGATTTACAGCTCAGAAACCCTATGGGGTCGCTATGAGTAGAACTGACTCAATGGCGATGAGTAGGTCTCTTCTCCCCCGTGGTGTGGTTTCCCTGCACCAGAGAATCCTCCCTCTACCCCTAAAATTCTTTATATAGTCCAAATCAAAAAAACCCAGTGCCATCAAGATGATTTTGACTCACAGTGGCCCCCATGGGGTTTCCAAGGTGGTAAAACCATTACGAAAGTAGACTGCCTTATCTTCTCCTTGCTGAGTGGCTGGTGCGTGTGAACTGCAAACCTTCTGCCATCATATGCCTTAGGCACTGAACCACCAGAGCTCCTTTGCATAGTAATACTTCCTAAAATTCTACTAATTGAAAATACACTGGTGCTGTATGGAAAATGCAAGAAATTAGGTTATATAGGGAAAACAGTAACAATTATATTAAAAGGATGGATTAAAAAGTTTGAAAGAGTGCATTATCTTCTTCACACATTTTCTCTGTAATTGTTGTTAGGTGCTGTTGAGTCTGTTCTGACTCATAGTGACCCTGTGTGCAACAAAATGAAACACTGCCCAGTCCTGCATGACCTTCACAACAATTGCTGTGCTTGGGTCCATTATTGCACCCACTGTGTCAATCCATCTCTTTGAATAGCATTTTCTCTAGGAGATGGAATTGTGATGATTTTTTAAAGTATTAATATATGTGTGGGGAGCTCTGGTAGCATAGTGGCTAAGGCACTTGACTGCTAACCAGAAGACTGGCGGTTCAAACCCACCAGCCACTCCTC
>NW_006921597.1:5984672-6022406 GCF_000298275.1 Orycteropus afer afer
TCAGAAGGAAGATGGGGCAATCTACTTCTGTAGTGATACTGCCTCGGAAACCCAAGGAGGGGTCGCTATGAGTCAGGTCTGACTCGACGGCACATAACAACAACAACAATATATGTGTGTGTGTGTGTATTCAACAATAATTATGGTTCTTTATGATCACAAAAAGTTATTTCAAAAAGTAAGTCAGGATTTGTAAGGGTCCTCTTTAAAATCATTTTTGTGAAGGTGGGAGTGGTAGATATTGACCATTTATTTCAGTGTGAATAGAAATTAGTTTAAAAGATGTTTTTCTCCAGTGTTGTAAGTTTGGCCTCCCTAAGGAAATGCAAGGACAAGAATAAAGAGAGGATTTATTTGTGAAGAAGGCACTGTGCAGGAAGAGGGGCTGAGGGAGATGGAGCACTATGGAGAAATAAGAGAGTGACCAGCAAGTATGATTTGGCTCCTGGAAAGACAAGGTAACAGGAGGAAAAACAGGCCTGGGAAAGAACTTGGAAGACGGTCAAAGACTGAGAGTAGCAGGCGAACCATAGAAATAAAATGAGTTTAAGGTTTGAAGTCAAACCAGTATGCTGAAACCCTGAGTCTACATCTGCTGTGTGTCTTAGAGCAAGCTGAGTGTCTTAATGTGTAAAATGAAACCCATTGCCATCAAGTCAATTCAGACTCATAGTGTCAGTGTGGAACAGAGTAGAACTGACCCATAGGATTTCCAAGACTGTAATCTTTACAGAAGTGTAGTACTACATAGACTTTCACGGAGTGGGTGGTGGGTTCGAAACACTGACCTCTCAATTAGTAAACAAGTGCTTTAATCACTGAGCCATAGGAATAAAATTCACCATATTGAAGCCTATTTTGTGAGACCAAATTAAAAAAGACAATGTCTAGAAAGCATCTATCATAGTGCAGAGCTAATCCCTGCAACTAGAATTTGCTACTTACTTTGAAATTTTCGTTGTGGACAACTCTGTTCTTTCTAGGATCCCAAGAAGCCTCATGGGAGAAAGGGTGAGGGGAGCACTTATAGAACTTTAACCTTTGCAAAAAGGCTCCAAAGGGATGAGAATTATGTGGTTGTACAGACTTTCATATCCTGCCTAAGTAAGCCTGTAGGGTAGTTGGCTCCCTTACGGTCTTAAACCAAGAGGAATTTTTTTTTTTTTTTTTTTTTTTAATTTCAGCAAATATTTGTAGAATGACTGGATGGAATAAATGGATGAATGTAAAAATGAATAAGTTTTTATTCTTGCTGAATAACTTAAGTTAGAATAGCTTCTTTTCAGTTCAAAGGATTATCCTTAGATTTTATTTAACATGGAAGGTTGTGGAAGTTACTCGTGGATTTTGAGGCAAAGTTGGAATTTCTCTGTGGCAAGACTAGCTGTCCACCAAGGAACTGTATAGGGTGTTTCACTTTAGTGAATTTGCCATGATCCAAGGCATGGCTGTTAGCCTGACCTGTATGAGTCTTGCCAGGGCTTCCAAGCTGATTGGACTCAGGGCACTGACTGTGCTCTATGGATCCATTTAAAAAGAGTGTGGGTGACAGAGCCAGACTGGCCTGACTTTGCCACTTACTAGCTCTGGAATTTAACTGTTACTTGCCCTCACTAATTCTCAGTTTCACTGTTGTAAAAAGTCTAGGAAAGGTTTATATATGGAAGGAAACTTTCTTTGTTGGTTAACGGGGATGGGAGGGGAGGGAACACTGCTAGGTACATAGAGATAAGTGCTGATTTGGGTGAAGGAAAGGGCAATGTACCAAATTTTTTAAATATAAAAGAGAAAAAAAAATGATATTGATGATGAGGAGGAGGGCAATGACAGCCATTTGCTAATTCAGTACTGAACTCAATTTTACGTGATTGACACATTAGCCCTAACTGAATGTTTTCTCCTTATAGATAAGCTGTATATCCCACTACAATCAATTCCGACTCACAGTGGCCCTGTAGGACAAAGTAGAATTGCCCCATAGGGTGTGCAAGGCTGTAAATCTTGACAGAAGCAGACTGTCTTGTCTTTCTCCCATGGAGCAGCTGGTGCCTGGCAACTTATTTGGTTAGCTTCAACCAATGTACCACCAGAGCTCCTAAGCTGTATATAAACCAGGGATGTTAGTTCAATGGTTTGCTGCTCTGATATCCTGATGCAGTCATCTGACCACAGAAATTTACCTTCCAGGTTACCCAGACCCTCCTATCAGTCCATCAAGATATCCTCTGCTCTAGACAATTATGAAGGAGCTCTGGTAGCGTAAGCCTAAGGCACTTGACTGCTAACCAGAAGGCTGGCAGTTCAAACCCACCAGCCACTCCTCGGAAGGAAGGTTGGGCAATCTACTTCCATAGTGATACTGCCTCAGAAACCCAAGGAGGGGTCGCTATGAGTTGGGTCCAACTTGGCAACACATAGCAAACAACAACAACAGACGACTATGAATGAATGCTGCCATTTCCACCTCCTTGACTCCTTTTTCTGTTTGTCACTGCTGTCCTATCATCTTGTTACTGGCCTCAGTTCTCTAATGGTCAATTCCTCCACTCCACCTCAAACACTTACTTCCATGGCCACACCCTGAAACTTGTCATCACCAAAGTGCCCATCAGCTCTAAAACCTTGAGAAAATACTTCCTTCTCTAATCTTGGCAATTTCTTATCCTTATCTCTTATTTTTGATCCAATATTCCCCCACAAAATGTTTTCAACCTCATCATAATCTCCTGTCTATGGATCCCACTAGTTTTTATCCACTGTCCCCTCCTGCTGTTTGTTCCATAGTTGATATCATTCTAGTCATTTGAAAACTCTCAACTCCCTTGTTTTTCTCTTGTTCCAACGTGATAGTTTAACTAAACCCCTCCTAATATGAACTCACTGTTCCACTATTTTTTTTTTTCCTCCCTGTGGTTGCCTTTTTCTTGTGTCCTTCTTTTCTATGCATTCTTGCCCTCTGATATATCTCCCTGTGCAAAAACTGCCCTTCTTATCTCCCATGGTTGATTGTTCTAAGGAGTATACCTACCTAGTATAAATGTTTACCTTATATGCGGGTCTGTGGTTTGGCTGGAAGCCCTGGGAGTGAGTTCAATTCCAGCCCTGAAGTTTCATTAAGGGCCATAGTCTTAGGGGTTTCACCAGTCTCTACCAGACCAGAAAGCATGGTCTTTTTTTATAATTTTGATTTTTGTTCCACATTCTTCTCTCACTCTATCCTGGATCTCCTATACTGATCCCTTTCTGAGTGATTGACAGTGGTAGCCAGGTACCATCTAGTTCTGGTCTCATGGTCATGTAGGCTGAGGTTCACATGGTGCACTAGTCCCTTGGACTAATTGTTTCCTTGTGTCTTTGGTTTTCTTCATTCTTCTTTGCTCTGGTTGAGGAGAGAGGGACTGTTGCATCTCAGATGGCCACTTGCAACCTTTCAACACCCCAGTTGCTGCTTACCAAAGTAGGATGTAGATAAATGTTTTGTGTAGTATGTTATGCCAATTGAGCTTAATGTCCCCTGTGACCATAGTCTCAAGCCCATAGACCCAACAACTCACTCCCTCAGGGTAGTCGGCTTTGGCTAAGAAGTTATCATAATTTTGCCCCTTGTCAGCTCTATTATATATATGGACATTTTAATAGCACCTACAATTATGTATGTAGAAATATCATCTGCCAAACTTATATATGTCCATGAGTATATTCCCTTTTGTCATACCTAATTATTCAGCCTGTCTACCTATGTATCCACCTGGAGGTTAATGTTTGTTATCACTGATAATACATTATCGTGAGTGTCTGAGTCTTCGTTTTCCTTACTGGTATTGTGTTGGTCACTTGGTTTTGATACATTGCCTTTTCCTTCATCTAAGTATACTTATCTCCTATCTAGCAATTGTCCCTTTCCTGTTGTTGTTGTTATGTGCTGTCGAGTGAGATCTGACTCATAGCGATCCTTGGGTTGCCAAGGCAGTATCACTACAGAAGTAGATTGCCCAACCGTCCTTCCAAGGAGTGGCTGGTGGGTTTGAACCACCAGCCTTCTGGTTAGCAGTCAAGTGCCTTAGGCACTACACTACCAGAGCTCCCACCTCCCATCCCTAGCAACCAACAAAGAAAGTTTCCTTCTATATGTAAACCTTCCCTTGACTTTTTATGAAAGTGGACTAATACAGTGTTTGTACTCTGTGACTGAATTATTTCATTCAGCATAATGTTCTCTAAATTCATCCATGTTACAAGGTGTTTTGTGGGTTCTACATTATTCTTTAGTGTTACATAATATTCCATTATGTGTATGTACCATAGCTTGGTTATCCATTCTTCCACTGATGGGCATTTAGGTTGTTTCCATCTCTTTGCTATTGCAATAACAGAATTCTGTGATGAACATGAATGTGCATATATTTATTCATGTCCTGGCTCTCACTTCTTTAGGATATATACCAAGTAATGGGATTGCTGGATCAAACAATATTTCTATTTCCAGGTTTTCAAGGAATCACCATACTCTTTTCCACATTGGTTGTATCATTTTACAACCTCAGCAGCAGTGTATAAGAGTCCCAATATCTCCACAGCCTCCCCAGAATTTGTTATTTTCTATCTTGTTGAATTTTGCTATTAGTGCTGGAGTGAGATGATATCACATTGTTTTTATAATTTGCAACTCTCTAAATGGCTCTGGTGGCATAGTGCCTAAGGCATTTGACTGCTAACAGGAAGGCTAATGGTTCAAACCCACGAGCCACTCCTCAGAAGGAAGATTGGGCAATCTACTTCCATAGTGATACCGCCTCGGAAACCCAAGGAGTTGCTATGAGTCTTATCCGATTCCATGTGGCAATGAGTTTTTTTTTTTTTTTTTTTTGGTAATGGCTAATGGTTGTAAACCTTTCCTCATGTGTTTGTTAGCTGCCTGAATATTTTCTTTAGTAAAGTGTCTTTTCATGTCTTGTGCCCATTTTTTAATTGGATTGTTTGTCTTTTTGATGTTGAGGTGCTGGAGTTTTCTATATATTTTAGAGATTAGTCCCTTGTCTGATATGACATTGCTGAATATTTTCCCCAATCTGTAGGTTCTCTTTTTGCTCTTTTGGAGAAGTCTCTTGATGCACATAAGAATTTAATGGGGGAGAAGTGGGAAGAGAGCTGTTACAGTGTAGGAAATTGCAGTCAATGTCATGAGACAAAATGTGTATGAACTGCTGTACAGAAAATGAATTTGCTCTATAAACTTTCAGCCAAGTCACAGTACAAACTTAGAAAAAAAAAATTAAAAGACACATATAATTATGTTCATTACAGCACTTTTATAATAGCAAAAAATTGGAAATAACCTACTTTCTATATAAGTAAATTATTGTACACACATATAACACATTATAATAATTAAAAATCATGAGGTATATCTACATTTATTGACATAAAAAAGGTGGCCACAACATACAGTTGAGTACAAATACTATATGTATAGTATGAACCAATTAATTTATGGAAAATGAAACTTGTATATACACAAGTTTCTTAAAGAAAAGTAAAATTTAACAAAAATGTTAACAGTGGACAGTGAGATAAAAGTTAGTTTTACTTTTTACTCTTATGGATTGGTGTTATTTAGAATTTTTATATTTAACATGTATAGTTTGTCTGAAAACAATAAAGCTACTTCTACAAAGAAAAAGGGAATTTAATTTTTAGAAACTTGCAATCACCTAGTTTATCTTCTGATGTTTGTGCATTTTTATTTATGTTTGATAGTCCATTAATGTCATATATTAGGGCCTCTAAGTTTGACCCTGTTTTTTCTTTGGTGAACTTTATGGTTTTATGTTTTACATTTAACTCTTTGATCCATCTGGAGTTATTTTTTGTGTGTGATGTGAGGTACAAATCTTGTGTCATTTTTCTGCAAATGGATATCCAGTTTTGCTAGCACTGTTTGTTAAAGAGACTATCTCTTCCCCATTGAGTGGATTTTGGCCCTTTGTCAAACATCAGCTGACCATAGGTGGATGAATTTATTTCTGGGTCCTCAATTCTGTTCCACTGGTCTATGTGTCTGTCATTGTACCAATACCAGGCTATTTTGACTACTTTAGCTGTATGGTAGGTTTTGAGATTGAGGAATGTGAGACCTTCTACTTTGCTCCTTTTCTTCAGTAGTGCTTTGCTTATCCAAGGGCTCTTTCCTTTCCATATAAGATGAGTGATTGGTTTTCCCATGTCCTTAAAGAATGTTGGTGGAATCTGGATCGAGATTGCATTGACTGTTCCCTATTTTCATGTCTGTACCTAGCATACAGAAGCATACCTAAGCATGCCTAAAGCATACCTAAACATACCTAGAAATTCACTAAATGGACTTGTTTTATTTTGAAATTCACAATCTCAGAATTTCCAATAAGCTGTCAACACTGGCAGAATCCTTCCATATTTCTGTAGTTTGCATGCTCCCCCATTCTCTGAAATGACTCTACGTTACGTTATTTAAACCTCCAACTCAACAGCACATAACAACAACAACAAAACCTCTTACCTAACTATCCTCAGTTAATGACTGTGCCTCAGAGTCAAAAAAGTTAAATCCTTCTTCAGCATCATGAAGGTCTCTCCTTTTTTTATCTGCTCCCAACCACTGATTCTCATTTTGCTGCTGCTGTTGGTGCTGTTGTTGTGTGCCATCAATGTGTTTCTATTGTTAAATTGTAATTTATCCTTCGTCACGTTCATTAAAAATTTTAGTTATAATTTCATCTTTGTGTTTATGTGGTTTTTATCTTTCTTGCCTAGTAGGCTATGAGCTCAAGGGGCCCCCAGCCCTGCATTGTGCACTTATACCTTGTACAGAGACTAATGTTTGGGCCCTTTCATAGTACCACACCTTATCTTGCACTGTCCTCTCTGCCTCCACCCTAAAAATGGGAGTGACATCTCCGGCCTCTGCTGATATTCCCCCTCCTTTCCTGAGGAAACCTAGCACAATTGAAGCTCAGAGAAATTGCCATTGACTGAATGAGTGAGTCAATGACCACAGGTATCACACATGTTTTCAGAACTTTTGTTCTCTCTGATATTTTATGGTTGAGATTATCCATTTGTGTAATTGGGGCTGGGCTAATAGAGACATTATGGAAGTTTGGCAAGCTGGATTTTGACAATGCCCTCCTTCCCCTTCCATCCCTCTTTTGCTCTCAGGCACAGATCTGGTGCCCTGAACTCCACTTCCAGCCTAGGGACATAAGCTTTTTATCTTTGCCCCAAGCGTTGCTAGGTGTTAATTTTACCACTTGCCTATTATCCATCTAGGAGCTCTGGTAGCATAGTGACTAAGGCACTTGACTGCTAACCAGAAGGCTGGCGGTTCAAACCCACCAGCCACTCCTCGGAAGGAAGGTTGGGCAATCCTACTTCCGTAGTGATACTGCCTCGGAAACCCAAGGAGGGGTTGCTATGAGTCGGGGCCGACTCAATGGCAAACAACAACAACAACATTATCCATCTACATTGAACTGCTCTTTGTTTTCTGGAACTGATGAGGTCCTCTTTTGGTTCTGTGCCTGCCTCTACTCCAAGACTGAGTGACACCTCTAACCTCTACCTGTGCATCCCTCTGCTGCTGAGGAACAGGTGCTGGGGGCAGTATAGGTTCACCACCACTGGACAGTAGGGCTAGGTACAGGTGGAGAATGCATAGGCACCAGTGATGCTACCTCTGGGTGCCAAGGTAGAACTGAGTTCTCCAGAATATTCAACATCCAGAAACATGTTAGACTCTGCTAGCCGGGTGCCAAAACAATACATCTTCTACTCTCCTCCTTAGAGCAGAGTTTTTCAAACTTAGATTGGACCTCAGGGAAATAAGTAGATATCAGAATCCAAAATGTTGCTACCATAATTTGTTTAATTGTGCTTTCAGTTTTATTGAGTATGGAAAATATAATAATGTAAGCATATTCTGGATCTTCTGGATGGCCACTTTATGATCAAGTACAAGTGCATTATTTCAATGAACACAACCTATTTGTATTTATAAACACATTAATTAAAAGGCTAATCCCATTATAAAATATCGCACAAAGGTTTTGGCAATTGTTTGAAAAGGAAAATATGGTTGAAGATTAGGTCTTTACATGGTATGCATTAATCTAAGCATGTCAATCCAGGGCAGTATGTAGAGAGTTCTTGTTGCCACCTTATGTTTTCTGCCTATCTCATTTTTGAATATATTGTTTAGCAACCATTGGTAAGATATGTACATATGTAAGTACCATTATAACAAAAAACAGTGCCGAGCTTCCAAAATAATTTTTAACCTTTAAAAACAATCTGTGCATTACTTAACGATGAAAAATTTACCATAGAAATTTTAGAGAAAACTGCTTTTTCTGTTTTCCTTTTATTTTCAGTCTTTATTTTGTTTCGCTTTTAATGAACAACACCATCTATCTCTAAGATTCAGGCAAAAGCTCCCCAGGGTTAGGCCAAAAGACAAATTTGAATTCCTGACACTACAGTGTACTTAGAATCATCCTCTCTCCCCCTTTCACCTCCACCAAATAACTGAAGTGGTTTATTAGGCCACACTTGACTCTCCGTTAGGATGAATTGTCTTCCAGGAGGCTTCTTATGTAAACAACCTCCTAGTACCCACCCCTCCAGTCTTCACGTGCCAAGGTGCTTGTATCATAACTTATACTCAAATTGGGATCTCTACTATCCTGACCTGGAAAGTAAAAAGAAAAAAAAAAGAATAAACAAACCAATTGAGTGAAATACAGAAAGAATTAATTCACCTGACAATAGAAAAGCTATTGCTGGCTTGCTATGTGATTTGGAGGGGAAAAGAAAAAAAAAAAAAAAAAAAATCTCTTTCCAGGTGGTAGAAGACAAATTTAAATTAGAAAAGGATAAAGGGAAAGGAAAATCTCCCAAAGAGAAGAAGCCCCCAAATGCCAAGGCTGCCAAAGGAGGAGGAGGAGGAAAGGGAAAGGATCAACCTGAGGCAAGCACAACAGTGAAAAAGTCCACCCAGTTAAAACGAAGGGGAGAAGAAGATGACACCAAACGTTACATTGGTCAGTAAGATGCTTCTCGTGTTGGTTACCTTTCACTTCTTGCTTTATACCCTATGAAGTCACTTAAGAAAGCATTCCAATAACTATGCTTAATCTTTTCCAGCCTTCTCACTCTATATAAAACCATAAATCTCTTCCTACCCATGACACCTTAATAGAAAAATATTTCTATTTCCAATTCATTTATGCTTTCAACGTATATTTATTTAACATGTGTCTTGCTAGGCACATTCACATACTGCAAATGAAGGGTGAAATTGTGACTCCAAGAAACTTAGTATCTTGTTGGAGATATAAAGGAAATTTATGCATAATTATTATGCAAAGTGATTCTTGTCATGAGAGAAATACAGATGCAGTGTAATAAAATCAGACCAACTCATTGTAACTCATGCAGAACACACAGCTTCCTGACCCCAACTTGTCTCACCATCAGTTTGTCCTAGATAGAGCAACTACAAAATTTTCTCTTGACATTATTGATTCAACCTAAGCAGCTGTAAGTAATTCATTGCCCTTGAACCAATGGAGTTACCTGTTGTTATCAGCATGGATTTAATTGAGATGGGAGACTTTCACACCCTTTATCAATTGAATCTTTTACCAATTGAATCCCACTGGACTTAGGAGAAATGGTATTATGGATTCCATGGGTCATATCAGCACTGATTTCTTTAGTGATAGAAAACAAATCACTCAAACTTTGTGCCTCTGATGCACTGTTTTTGAGGTGATCTTAAAAGAATATTGTGAAATATAATGTTTTCATGTACTATCAGTGTTGAAGTATAAGTACAAGTAACCTCAACCCCTAGAATATCACACTTTAAGTTAAACTCATGTTTTAATATTAATTAAACAGTATACCCAGACCCAGACCCAAATGAATCAATCAATCAATAAAGCAGGAAAACCAGACAAAATAGGGAATAAAAATTTTAGGAAGGCATAATATAAATTTTAAAATTTAATGCAATAAAGACTTAGTTGTTACATAATCTGTATTCAGCACCCGAACCTATTGACATAAATACGTACAATCCTTCTGTAGGGAACACGTCTATTTTCAATATTTCCCTCTGCTGTAAACACCTCTACTTATAAAATACCACAAATCTGCAGGTACTTGTAATTCAGGAGTAAAGCCAGATGTTGCTTTAAAAAGATTAGAACCAAAAAAAAAAAGTGTAGCCTAAACTCTGACAAAGACCCAAGAACATATTTTTGCCCTCCTATTATGCCTATGTTTCACTTGTAAAAGTGATTTAATATTTTGTGCAATGGCCACAGCCTCTTAGTGGAAGGGCAATAATGAAAAGCAGTCAACATGACTGCATTCCAGCCAACTAGATGGGTTTTGGCTAGAGGTATTATAAATGCATGTGTAACGTATACAGCCATGGAACCAGCTGAGTGCAACCTGTTCTTTTAAATGATGGCTGCTCTTCTTTTTGGTATTTTGAACAGACGATGAGCCAGATGATGGTGCCCAGCATTACATTATAGTGGTGGGCTTCAACAATCCTCAACTCTTAGCGATTATGACTGAGCTTGGCATTCCCATAAGCAGCGTGATTAAAATATCTTCAGAGAATTATGAACCTCTGCAGACACACCTGGCAGCAGTTAGCCAACAGCAGGAAGCTTTTCTTCAACCAGAAGGTATGCAGTCTGCTACATAACTTACTGTTCTAAAGCTGAATCCTTCAATAGTACCCACTGTCCTTAAACTACAAATACTATTTTCTGTCTAAAATACAGTCATACAATGCATACATTATTAAATCCTTTCAAGACTTTGATTTGCTATTTATTCTGCTTGTACTAGCCAACTGTTATAAATTTTGCAAAATAAAATCATACTCTTGTGTTTAATACCCCAATGTAGCCACAGAGAACACAGACTGGGGGTCAGAAGACTTGGTTATCCAACTACTTTTCTCAGGAACATTTGATCCATAATGTTTGCCTAGAGCATAGGCTGGATGGATCAACTGTAGTTAATTTGTTCTTCCAGAAGCCACACTCGCCACATGGCCCAGTAGAGATCAGGCCTTGGATTCTTGCCTTCCTCTGATGCCAGCTTAACTGTGATAAATCAGAGAGAAGACTTTATCTTCCTGGTCTTAAACTAGAACATCATGGGACTAAGTTCTGACCATGCTATCAGTCAGCCTTGTTGTGCCTCGGGGTCTTCCTCTAATGGAATTGTGCTAGACTACCTCTGTGAGAAGGGAAGAAAATGCTACTGTGTACTTTAGGTTGTAGAACTGGAATTCAATGCAAGCCTGTTTGAACTAGAACTCTAGGCTCTTTCTGCTATATGCTGTCATTTTTATTGTTGTTTATTAATTATGTCATTACACAGCCCCATCTCAATTTCTATAGCACTGCATTTTTTAAATTGCTATTCAAAATTAGAAACTGCTATCCCTGTAATAATTTAATGTCATTTATTGGACACATACCATGAAACTAGGCTCAATGCTAAGGGCTTTAAGTACATTGTGTTGTGTAATTTTCACAACACTAGAAAGTATGTTTTATTATTTCCATTTTACCAAAAAAGACTCTCAGCCTAGGGGCAGCTATTATGTAAAAGGTTTGGGGTTCAAACCCAACCTATTCCCAACTACCTCAGAACCAAAAACAAGCAAACTCACTGCCATCAAGTCAATTCTGACTTATAGTGACCCTCTTTGTGTTTCTGAGGTGGTAAATCTTTATAAAAGTAGATTATACAGTCTTCCTTCCACAGAGGGCTGGTGGGTTTGAACCTCCAACCTTCTGGTTAGCAGTCAAATGTACATTAAAAAAACTACAGGCTTCTCTAGGCATTTTCTCACTGGCTTCAATAATAAATTATTTAATATAACATTAAATAATTTATAAAATATCTGATATAAATTGATAATGTTAACATTAAATAATTTATTATTGAAGCCAGTGAGAAAATGCTATATAAGCTTCAAACATAAGATAGCCTGTGTATAAAAATATTTAATATGTAAAACAAAAAAATAGACTTTACATAAGAACAATGAGATCTTGTTGCAGGACCTACTATTCAAATATAGATGTAATGACCATAAATATTTCAGACACATTTTCATGTGTAATTTTATAGAACGCTGACATAATTTTATAGTCATAGCACAAATGCCTAGAGAAGCCTGTAGTAATTTTAATGTTATCAAAAGTTAACTGAAACATAAATGATTGAGTTAGTATGTTTTGAGGCATTTGAGCAGGAGAACTGGGTCTACTGCACTTCTACCCACTTATGCAGAAAATAGACTCTAAGATCGTCAAAAAGTGTTATGATAACAAAACTGATCTATTATCCTATATAGATGCAATCTAAGAGTGATGGGGATATTGAACATGTTTAGGTCCCAAATAGTGTGACCTTGTCATAATTTTTCTGGGCCTCAACTATAAAATGAAAGGATGAAGTAAACTTGTATTTAATAACCATTTTAGAAGTAAAATCCTCTGATTTCATAATTGTATAGTCCAGTTCATAAACTTCTCAAAAATACACCTCATCCTTTTATTTGCATTTCTGGGTATTATACAGAATCTTGTAATGCATGTGACTCATCATGTCTACTTAAAGTGGAAAGAAATTCACACTCTCATTTTATAGTATAAATGTGTTACTATTACTAGATATAGAAGCTGAAAAATTGAAGAAAGCGAATGCCATAAAAGAACTTGAAATCTTCTGGAAGTACTTGGATCCAATCCTGAATAATGAGAAACCTGAAACAAATCTTTTTGATGTTGCTCGCCTTGAATACATGCTCAAAGCAAGGGACTTTCCTTCAGACTGGGCAGACAGCGAGATGATGGTTAGTACACCACTTAGTGAAAGTGTGTGTGGGGGGGGTTCCACCAAGGAATATGCTGGTTCTACTTACCACATTCATTCATCTACAGATAGTTATTGAGTGCTAACTATAGCTAAAGGAGCTGTAGTGTTGCAATGGTTAAGTGCTCGGCTGCTAACTAAAAGGTCAGCATTGTAAAACCACCAGCCACTTTGTGGAGGAAAGATGTGGCAGTGGCAGTCTGCTTCCAAAAAGATTACGCCTTGAAAACCCTATGGAGCATTTCTACTCTATCCTGTAGGGTCACTGTGAGTCAGAATCAACTTAATAGCAATGCATTTGGTTGTATTTTTAACTATGGACAAGTGCTAGGCTTTTTATCTTTAAGCTAGGCTATTTTACCTTCAGAATAATGATAGCACTGAATGCCTAGTGATGGGTGTAGCCTGATCCTTTAGTTGTTAGGGTATGACTTAGTGACAAAGAATAAAACAAAGATGAACCTTGAGCAGTGTGCTCTTTTAAAGAACGATATGGAACCAAATTGATAGCAGCAACTCAAAAGATAATATAGGAGCTTAAGGGTCAGTGGGGAGCTCAGGTGGTGTAGTACCTAAGGCATTTGTCTGCTAACCAGAAGGCTGGCAGTTCAAACCCACCAGCCACTCCTTGGAAGGAAGACTGGGTGATCTACTTCCATAGAGATCCTGCCTCAAAAACCCAAGGAGAGGTTGCTATGAGTCGAATTGACTCAACGGCAGTGTGTTTGGTTTTGTTTTGTTTTTAAGGATCACTGAATTTATGTTAATGGTAGAGTTGTAATTTGGAAAAGGAGGGTGTGAATGGTTGTACAACTTAAAAATGAAATAAATGTCACTGAAATGTACATGTGAAACTATTAATAAAATTATTAATTATTTATTAATTATTAATATAAGATAAATGAAGATGCAGGATGGTAATTCTTTTATTAATGACACATGGCTTTGTCTCATACCTAAACAGTGTTCTAGTATAGTGGTTAGGATATTAATATATAATATATTAATGATGCAAATCATAAATTATACATGTCTGTATTTATATATAAGGAGCTCTGGTGGCACAGTGCCTAAGGCATTTGACTGCTAACCAGAAGATTAGCAGTTCAAACCCACTGGCTGCTCCACAGAAGGAAGATGAGGCAATCTACTTCCATAAAGATATACAGTCTCAGAAACTCAATGGGGGTCACTATGAGTCAGAATCAACTCAATGGCAGTGAGTTTGTTTATACATACGTACGTACATACATATATATATCATGTATATATATATATATGACTGCTAACCAGAAGGTGGGTGGTTCAAACCCACCAGTCACTCCTCAGAAGGAAGTGGTGTTTGGGAAATCTACTTCCGGAGTGATACCACCTCAGAAACCCAAGGAGGGGTCACTATGAATTGGCTCTGACTCCACGGCACTGAGTAGGTTTTTTGTACACACACACACACACACATACATACATATATACATATATATATATATATATGTATCTCCAAACAAAACCAAACTGAACTGCTGATGAGTTGAATCTGACTCATAATGACCCCTCCTTGGGTTTCCGAGGCACTATCACTATGGCAGTAGATTGCCCATCTTCCTTCCAAGGAGTGGCTGGTAAGTCTGAACCTCCAGCCATCTGGTTAGCAGTCAAATGCCTTAGGCACTATGTTTTTCTACACCCTTAGCTTTTATTGCCAGAATCATCTTTTTAAATATATATTTGGCCAACAAGATGTATCCTGATAAGATGACTTGACTTTAGCCTATTGATCAACAAGCATTTCCTGGGAGCATTTACTGACCCCTGCTATTAAGGAGCTTGCAGAGAGGCAAGACTAAAATCATGAAACAGACAAGCAACAGCCCAGGTGACATACAACTAAGTGCTCAGTTATATGAAACAATCTCTAACTTTCATATTAATTCAGAGAAAGAAATGGGAAACATTTGAAAAATAGTGACTGTCGGATATATGGACTGTTTAAAAATAGAAAGTCAAGTGACAACTTACCACAATTGTTGTGGAAGATACTCAGGCATCCTTCTGGTATAGAAATCCTCTCAGGTGTCTTTCTGATTGACAACCTGTCCCAAAAGAACAGAGGACTGGGAGTGTGGAATCCCCCACAGGGCATGTATTTCAGCATCAGGGGAGCCAAACTGAAAGCAGAGTCAAGGAGAGGTACTAAATCAAGTGAGTGCCCTGAAGGGAGCCAGGCAAAGTGGGCTGGAGGTGGAGAAGTTTGTTACACAGTGACTGTGGGTGTGACCTAAAATTTTAAAAAAGTAGATGGCCCAAGACCAAAGTGAGATCAGAGACTGGACCAATTTCTGAGCCAAAGATTAGGGTGCACATAGCCATGGGCTGGAGCATGGCCACTTTTCACTTTGAGAGGCCATGATTCTATTCCATTGAGCTGGATGTGGGCTTGATGAAATAAGGAAAAACATTGAGAAGGGAGGCCTAAATGTGAACCTTGGAGGATGGACAGGATTTGAATAAATGGCAAAGAGGATTAATGGATACATTGGTTTGAGTTATTAAGACTTGCACCATAGGCATTAAATGTCACTATGTAGAAGCAGAACAGTTAAGTCTGATATTTAGCAAGATAAATATCAGCCTAGTTCTACATGTGGAAAATGAAGCAGAACTAGTTCTGGGCATAATCCATTTCCCAGAATCCCTTTGCTTTGCCTCTTCACACCCTTCCTTCTAAATATTTTCAGCCTTCTTACTTTGTCTTTCACTCTCCTGCTTCCTAAACCTTATTTCAAAGAAAGATTTCCTGCTCTCTGTCCTTTACGGCTTCATATTAAATTGAGTCAGCCCTTCCCCTTTCCCAAAGATATTCTATCCTATTTTACTGGAATTCTGAAATACACTGAACGAAAGTGAGATATGTTTGAGGGAAGACTATTCTTGGGGATTTTGAAATCCGGCCTCAAATCCAACTACTAACTTTTCTTCCTCCAGCTTTTCTCCCAACATAAAATCCATGCCTAAGCAAAGCCTACATCCACAAACATGTGTTTCAGAGAAACACTTCTTGTCTTGTTTGGGCCAGGGCCTTGCTGCATACCCTGTCAAGAATTGTGTACATTTTTGTTTCCCCTAGAGTCTAGGGGATCCTAGACATGTAATGTCTGAAGCATAATTCGTAAGTGATAACAAAAGAAGTCTTCTTAGATAGTCTCAAAGGAAGTTCCTTTTGCTTGTGCTCTAGTCCTTCTGTATGTCTCATCCAGTATCCAGGCAGAGGCTGACAAAAGCTGAAATGTGTTGAACCCAAGGTAGAGTACATTCCATTGCTTCATCAGGACATGTTCATGAATACCACACAACTGCAACTCCAAAAGACCCAGTACCATTTCTACAATCCTGCTTCCTAGTCCAGAGTCCACAATTTTCTGTTTATTAGCAGATTTTAATCATTTCCTTTTTAGAGAAAATAATAGTGGTTCTATTAAAAAAAGTAAATAATATTTTCAAAAATATAAATTGGAACGGTTAGATGGCAATTAAATTGCAGAAAATCTATACTCGGCAAATATATGAAAATAGATGATCAGCTTAGCTGAAATAATCTCATTCAAGTGGAATATTCCTGTCTTCAGGACTAGAAGATTAACATAGAGAGTGTCTAGTTAGTTCCTGAAGGTAACTGTCAGCAATGAGAACATTCGGTTCTCTAAGGAGCCATTTAGTGTTGTGCTGCCCAGCTGGTCACATCTCCTATGAGTCAAATAACAAGTATTTACTTAACATCTTCATGCCAGGGCCGTCTTCAGGCCAGACTAGCCCAGGAATATGTCTACAAGCTGAGGGTTGTGTGAATGACCTGGCATAGAAGACAATGGGGAAGGAAAGCCTTGAAAATAGGTCAGTTGTAGAGTTGTATTCCAGAAGAAAAGGCCATTACATTTCATATTTAAGATGAAAATTCAGTTTAAACTTAGGATCACTAAATAAAAATAAAGGTAATAAATCTACTAGTAGAAGTAGACTAAATGCATATTGTAAAAGTAAGGAACTCCTTGCCCTCTGTCAACATCGACTGGAGTGAACTTTTAAACCTGTCGCATATTCAGCTATATCTGTAAGTTGATAATGGCCTCATATCCAAGGTAGAGCCAGCCAAGCAGTCAGAGAAAAGCATTAGGAACTTTGGCTACAAACAAGCAGACTGTACTTCTGTTGAACCAAGGTAACGAAAGCTTTACATCAAATAAATGCCTATCAAGAAGTGCTAACTGCTCCTGTAAGACATCTGCAACATCTCAAGTTAAGGCCTTGGTTGCTGAAATAATTTGCTGGCTTTTAGCAGGTGATTTGCTGTTTGGTTTAGAAGTGAATTAACTAGATTAAACTAAGAGATCATTTGGCAGAAGCTTTACCATCACATAAATACAAGCAAGCAAACAAAAATTGTTCATATGCCAGAATTGGGGTAAAGACTGTGAAGTTGCACGGTAATTGAAGAATACTCAGTGTTAGAGTGGGCACAAGAAGCCCACTGACAGCTGGGCTATGATGATGGGTAGAGCTGTGGATTTCTGGACTCCTGCCAGATTGTGATTCACTGGCTCCACAAGAAACTATCTCACAATGTCTTGCCTATAACTCAGACGTAGGATAAGCTATTTAATCCTTCCTTGCTTCTAAGCAGACAGCACTTTCCTGCTTCTGGAAACAAATGTCCAGGTAAAAGTGAAATGCAACATATAACTTGCTTGCAAGTTCATAAAATTTGTGGATACTCCATCAGGATGTTTTAACGTTTTTCCCTAAAAGTAACACAGGTTAAAGGGAAGAGGGAAGAAGGGAGGAAAAGGAAGAAATGTTGATTGTGCATTTATATACTGCAGCATACTTGGGTGGATGCACAGAATTTAGCAGATGGCTTCCATTGTGCTTGTTGGATAGCCAAACAAGAAACCATCCATAGCTTGTCTTTTACTGGAGATACTGAAATTACCTATCTAACAACAAAGCATATAATTTTAGGAATTGAGATACCAAAAGTATAGGTCATAATGCTGACACTAATGAATAAGATGTTTTTTCACTTGTTGTTGTTGTTGTTATGTGCCATCGAGTCGGACCTGACTCATAGCAACCCCTCCTTGGGATTCCGAGGCAATGTCACTATGGAAATAGATTCCCCAACCTTCCTTCTGAGGAGTAGCTGGTGGGTTTGAACCACCACCCTTCTGGTTAGCAGTCAAGTGCCTTAGGCACTATGCTACGAGAGCTTATTTGTGCTCTTTTAATATTAGGCAAACAAGCCCTGGTGGTGCAATGGTTAAGTTCTCTACTTCTAACCAAAAGGTTGGTGATTCAACCCTACCCAGTGGCTCTGCAGGAGGAAAAACCTGGCTTATAAAAAGTTGGCATTTAGCTGCTAAGAGAGACATACTATGTATCAGATTCCAGTAATATGAAACTAATAGCTAATTGTCTATCTCCTCTCACTTGTAGATGAAATTAGGTACCTTTATTTTTGAAAATATTGCCTGTTTGATGTATGACACTCTGGATTGGAAAAGGCAGCACCAGCACTATTTGGAAAGTATGCAGCTTATTAACATCCCACAAGCGGTTCATGAGAAAACTATCTTAGAAGCCTTACTTACTTCTGAGGTAGGCACAAGTTTGAATGTGTGTGGTGGCTAAATGATTAACTGAACAAATGAATTTTCACATTTATAAAATGTCTGAAGGAAAAATTGCATAAATAGTAGTAGTAAGGTCATACTGCTTGGTGGCATTTGATTTGTGAATGTGTGAAAGTGGAATAGGTCCCAAAAACAGCATGAAAGGTGGGTGACTGTGTGCTGGGGACTTAATGAGGTGCCTCAATTACCTGCCACCCCCAAAAGTGATGATGGAACCTACTTTTCAGCTCAGGTTAAATGAACAACATCTGGAACAAGGGGGGATATTGATAAATTAATCACAACAGCACTATGTATTTATTTATTTGGCCAATATTTATGTACCATATACTGTGTGATAGCAAAGGAGCCCTGTGGAACAGTGATTAAGTGCTCAACTGCTAACTGAAAGGTTAGCAGTTCAAATCCTGCAGCTGCTCTGTGGGAGAAAGATGTGACAATCTGCTTTTGTATTGATTTATAGACTTGTAAACCCTATGGGGAGGAGCTCTGGTGGCATAGTGCCTAAGACATTTGACTGCTAACCAGAAAGCTGGCAGTGCAAACCCACCAGCCACTCCTCAGAAGGAAGGTTGGACAATCTCTTTCCATAGTGATACTGCCTCAGAAACCCAAAGAGGGGTTGCTATGAGTCAGATCTGACTTGATGGCAGTGAGTAGTAAACCCTATGGGGCAGTGCTACTCTGTCTTATAAAGTCACTATGTGTCAGAATCAGCTCGATGGCAATGGGTAATGGGTGTGAAAACATGAAGTCCCTGGGTAATGCAAATGGTTAATGCACTCCACAGCTAATGAAAAGGTTGGAGGTTTGATTCCACCTAGAGGCAGCTTGTAAGAAAGGCCATTGAAAACCCAATGGAGCACAGTTCTACTCTGACACACATGGGGTTGTCTTGAGTCAGAGTTGACTTGATAGCAACTGGCTAAAACTGGTGTGTTAGCACTGGGCAAGGTGTCAGCAATACAATAATGAACAAGACTCAGTCCCTGTCCCCACTGAGTTTAATGTGTAAAGGGAGCAGTCAACAAGTCAACAGTAGTTATTCAGTATAACATGATGAGGGCTTTGAGAGCTATCAACTCAGACCAGGATAGAAGCAATTAAAAAAAATAAAGTAGAAATAAAAATGGTACCTAACATAATCTGGGAGGTGGAGAAAGAAAAGTCAGGAAGATCTTACCAAGGAAAGTGATGTTAGATGGCTGAGTGTGAGATTCCTAATGGAAAGCCTGGGGGTGGGGCATGGGTCAGAATAGTTGTCTCAGGAAAGGAACAAAGATAAACGAAGATATGGAGGTGAAAAGGAAGAAGTATCCTGACCCATGCCGGGACCATGGAGTCATTCAGTGTACCTAAGTCATATGTGCAAAATGGAGAGCAGCATGACCTAACACTGCAGAGGCAGGGGCCAGATGGTGAATGTCCTTTGGTGCTGAGCTAAAGCGTTTTAGTTTTATCCTGAAGACAATAGGGAACCATTGGTGAAAGAGAGCCACAGGGTTCTGAGTTGCCAAGGAAGAAAAATGGTCTGACTCTCAGTGCCCCATCACCCCATCACCTTCCCTGCAATCTCTCAGTGAGCTTTGTTAAGGAAAAGTGAAACATGTCCATCTCTATTTTTTTTTTTCTTCTTCAGACAAAGCCCCTTTCCTTTGATCCTAATATTGACAAATGATCTAGTGGTGTGAACGTAATTATACAATCTCAGAATTCTACTGAATATGTTTTCCTACCAGCATTTGAATGCATCTTTCAGCTGGGTATCTCAGCTGTTTCTTTTAAATTATCCTTCTAGGCACCACCGTCTGTTGTTCCAACAGTTGGGAAGAAGAAAGCACAATACGAAGAACTGCAAGCTCCACCACCAGGCATGTATGAAACCTGTTGCGGAAGGATCAGCACGATGAGCTAGTGCTTTAAGGCTTGATGAGTGCCTCAATACTGTGTTCAGACGTACACTTTCTCCATGTATTACTGCATGGTTATAGTTTGAATTTGTGAATGAAATTTTGATGGAAGAAATGGAGAACACATGTTAATTGGATAATGGTATTATCTATATTTGCAGTGACTCTCATCATGACAACTGAAGTAGACATGAGATATTACAATGATTTGCTGAATCCAATTCCAGAGGAATTCATTTCTGTGCCCCTGATAGTGCACTGTATGCTAGAGCAGGTGGGTATACTGAGGCTTTTATGCAGATGGGCAACCTCTCTTAGCTTTGCTTTTTAAATTAATTAATTAATTAATTAAAAATTACATAATACCTGAATGCATTCTTCTTTACAAGGATTAAGATATTGCACTTATAACTATAAGTTATAACTAAATTTACTTTGATTTTCAGCCTCAATCCTTGTTTCCTTTGCTATTCTCTAAGAGTTTATAGAACATTCTCGGAAGGTTTGGTAGAACATATCATTCTGAGTATCTGGGACTGGTGCTGTTTTAGAAGGAGGAGAAAGGAGAGTCTGGCCAGGAAGGTGGGCTAGTGATTACGTCTTTTGTCGTTGTTGTTGTTGGTTGTCATTAAGTCGATTCTGCCTCATGGCGACCCCATGTGTGCACAGCAGAACTGTTCTATAGGGTTTTTCAAGGCTGTGACCTTTCAGAAGTGGATCACCAGGCCTGACTTCTGAGGTGACTTGAAGTGAGTTCGAACTGCCAATCTTTCAGCTAGTAGTTGAGTGCTTAACCATTTGTGCCACTCAGGGACTCCTTGATTAGGTTTTTAACTACCTTCAAAGTTTCTTTTGTACATAAAGGCTTAATTGATTTTATATAATTTTGAGGGCAGTTTTAGTCGCAAGTATTTTTCTTATAAATGTCCATTTTATTTAGGTGATCAATATGGCATAAAGTTCTTTATACTATTCACATATATGAATTTTTAAATTTCTTCTCTATCCACTTATGTTCCTTTTCATCTGACAGATTTATTTATTTGTACCTTCTCCTTTCTTGATTGTGGTTGTTAAAGGTATCTATTTTATTTACTTATTTTACAAAGAATCAGTATTTTGTTTTACTGATCAATTTTTTATTTCATTAAATTTATTTATCTTTATTATTTCCTTCTTACTACTTTCTTTGGGCTTATTTTGCATTTTAATTTCCAGATTTTGAATGAAAAGCTTCATTAATTTTCAGTCTTTTTTTTTTTTTTTTTTTTCTTGCTTTCTAATAAATGTATGCATGGCTGTAAATTTCCTGTTGAGTATTTCTTTGGCTACATGCTGATGTATACTAAGGTTATAGAGATAATAGAATCTGAGAAGGACTTACATCCGATTTGTTCTGACAATGCATAAACTGCATATAATCGATCAGATAAACCCAAACTGAGGGATATTCTAAAATTTAGTCATAAAAGATGAAGAAGACTAAAGAACTATTCCAAATTAAAAGAGACTAAAGAAACATGACAACTGAATGCAATGCATGATTCTAGAATGGAATCTAGATTGGGAAAACTTTTATAAAGAATTTCACTGGTACTATTGACAGGGAGCTCTGGTAGCATAGTGGCTAAAGCACTTGACTGCTAACCAGAAGGCTGGCGGTTCAAACCCACCAGCCACTCCTCGGAAGGAAGGTTGGGCAATCCTACTTCCATAGTGACACTGCTTCGGAAACCCAAGGAGGGGTCGCTATGAGTCGGGGCCGACTCGACGGCACATAACAACAACAACAACATTGACAGATTTGAATACAGACTATATACTAGATAATCATTGTTGTTATGTGCCTTGAGTCACACCCGACTCAGAGAGACCTCTCCTTGGGTTTCCGAGGCAGTATCACTACGGAAGTAGATTGCCCAACCTTCCTTCCAAGGAGTGGCTGGTGGGTTTGAATGCCAGCCTCCTGGTTAGCAGTCAAGTGCCTTAGGCACTATGCTACCAGAGCTCCCTACTAGATAATAGGTTTTTTTAAAAAATCAATATTTAATTTCCTGATATTGATCTTTGTATTTTCATGTAAAGTGTGTTTTTATTCTTAGGAGATACATGATGAATTATTTAAGGATGAAGGGTGATGATATCTGCAACTTATTCTCAAATGGTTAATCAGTAATAATAATAATAGAGAGAGAGAATGCAAAGCAAGTGTGGGAAAATGCTGAGAATTAATAAATCTAGCTGAAGGGTAAGGAGCCCTGGTGGTGCAGCGGTGAAGTACTTCACTGCTAACCAAAAGGTCAGTGGTTCAGACACAACTGCTGCTCAGCTGCTATCCTGTGGGAGAGAAATGTGGCAGTCTGCTTCTGTAAAGATTATAGCCTTGGAACTCCACGAGACAGTTCTATTCTGTCCTAGAGGGTCACTGTGAGTCAGCATTGATTCAACAGCAATGAGTTAGTTGGAGGATGTACAGGTATTCATTGTACTGTTGTTCAAATTTTCTTGGGAAAGGGAGGACACTGAAATGTGCACCTAAGATATAGACAACAGAGGCAAATACTAGTATATGCACAATACTGCATTACCACTAACACCAAACACCAGGCTACAGATAAATGCATAGACAACTGAGAACATCCAATGGGGGTCAGTGAACAGGAATGTAACCTAGACCAATGATAGATTTAGCTGAAGATAATCTTGCATAGATAATAGTGATTCAAAATAACCACAATCATTACAGAAACAACATAAGACAGAGTTGGAGCAATCCCTCCAACTCTGGAGGGATTGTCCAGAGACAACCAAACACCTTGGAAAGGAGAGAACCTCTGGGCCTGCTGACTCAGGACCATACTACTAGGGGACACCAGGCTCAATTGGCACAACATAGTACGTAAAAATCTTGTTCCACAACATACTTTGGTGAGTAGCGACTGGGGTCTGAGAACCTTTTGAGCAGCTGTCTAAGATGCAGCTAATGCTCTACTCTCATCTGAAGTGAAGAAGAGGGCAAAAAATCAAGGGCATTGGAAACAATTAGTCCAAGGATATGATGGACCTCGAGACCAGAAAAACTAGATGTCGCCTGGCTACCAATGCCAATCATTCAGGAAAGAATCAAAACTGGAGATCCTGGATAAACTGAGAGGAAAATGTGGAACAAAATTTAAAAACACAATAATGACCAGAATTACTGGTCAGATGAAGTCTGGTGGGACCCCCAAGACTATGGTCCTAGGATACCCTTTGGGCCTGGGATAAGACTCACTCCCAGGATTGGCCCTCAGCCCAACAGTAGAAAGACTTATATGCAGAACACCCAGCTCAGGGCGATGCACCCACCTACTCTACAGAGATACATCCCTTGAAGCACTCGGCCATGGGGCAGCATTTACATGGAGGGAAAGCTGGACAGACAGGAGTGCATAGTTAAGAAGGGCTCAGGGAGGGGTGGGGTCACAGGGAAAGGATGGGAGGAGAGTGGGCTAGGGTTAGAGATGGTAATTGGAGCATGAAATCAAATGTGCACAAACTGTTGAATGTAAAACAAATTCTGTTCTGTAAATTTGCACCCAAACACAATTAAAAAAAAAAAAAATTGTATGTGTCAGCTTTTTCAAAATAAAAAGGTAAATGTTTAAAAACTTGCTATGAGAATCCAACTGAGATTGGTTATTGTAATTATTAAATGGGACATAGTAAGGAACATAAAGAAAGGAATTCTGGTAGCATAGTGCCTAAGACATTTGACTGCTAACCAGGAGGCTGGCAGTTCAAACCCACCAGCCACTCCTCCGAAAGAAGATGAGGCAATCTACTTCCATAGTGATACTGCCTCGGAAACCCAAGGAGTTTCAAGTTATGAGTCGGATCCGACTCGACAGCAGTGAGTTTGTTTCTTTTTTGAGTAAGCAGAAAGATCAAACTATAGGATGGATCGTGCATTAAGATTATATATACCTAAATGCATGGATAGCAAACATTTCCCTTTTGTTATGGTAATCACTGATACTTTTGTGACATTTTGTATAACCACTGGTACTTGACTGGCAGACACTAGAAACTGGCTTGTTCTCACTAAGAGCAGTGGGAATATGTGAGTACCAATAAAGAGCTGACAGTTAAGCCAGATCTTCCCAATTTCTCTCAACAGGTTGTGGCAACTGAAGAAGATTTTGTACCCCCGAGCCTGGTGGAGCCACGCCCCAGAGCGGATGGCTTAGACCACAGAATTGCAGCTCACATCATGTCCATCCTGCCCTCACTCTGTCTCTCAGAGCAGGAGAAAAAGGTCAGGGCGTGTGAGATACACCAGGGCTTTCATAGTTTTTCAAAGATTCCCTCTTTAAAGTGCTATTATTTCAATTTATCTAGAATCTCCATGAGATATTCTTACCTGAAGAAAAAAATGAAAGCAAAGCAGTGCCCAAAGGCCCTGTCCTGTTGAACTATCATGATGTACTGGCCCACAAAAAGTACATTCTAAAGGTAACAGTGATGAGGTTACTCTAGGGGCAACTGATACAAGAATGTGCATTTGTAATTATTCATTTGAAGAAATCTTAATAAGATCAGCTTAACCAAGCTGCTTAAAAGTACTGCTCAGAATGGATACCTGCTTGAGAAGTGGGATCTCAGAGAAAATGGAGATGCATAAGGGAGGAATCATATCAGCATAGAAAATGTGCCTTATTATAGAGTTCAATTAGCCATTAAAGGAATTGTGACTACGACCAAAGTTGCTTTAAAACCTCATAGTTACTTGCTTTAAGCAGCTTTAAGTATCCTAAAAACTAGTAGAGACCAGAAAAGAATCTCAGAAAGGAGAGATGAATATAGATGAGGCCTTGGCAGTTTGTCTCTGTGAATGAAGAACCGGTTATTCCAGTGCACCAGGAACTTCTGCCAAAGTGGGAACTAGCTTTTTTGACTTTCAGCAATATACCAACAGTTTGTCTTCCCCAGTTACCATTGATTTCCCCTGTTCCCAAATAATGAGAGGGAGGGTATCATGTTTAGCCTTCTCCATATGCATAAGGCATTTGACAGCTTACCTTAATATCTTCTGTCATGTTGTTCTTTTTCATCAGGACCAAAAGAATTTTGACCCAGTTCAAATTGAGCAGAAGATGCAATCCAAGTTGCCACTGTGGGAATTCCTTCGGTTCCCACTGCCCCCACCATGGAACAGCACTAAGCGTCTAGCTGCAATTCATGAGCTCATGCACTTTTGTACAAGTGGTGAGTGCATTCCTTTGTCTTACCCTAAACTCATTAACAGTCATATATGCCTCATGAGATGGCACTTTAATTTGCAAAAAGTGTTTTTTGATTACTGACAGACCTTTCAGAGGCTGAAGTAGATATTTTGACTGACTGCAACTTTCTTATCTTGAATAATAACATTAATAATGGTATGATAGTTATGATGCATAACATTCCTTAATTTGATTCACTAGGTTTTCTTTCCACTGTGTTACCACAATCAGAATAATTCCTTTTCCTTCCCTCCCCACCACATCTCATCTACCACCCATTGACATCAGTGGAATTGATGTAGTAATACCTATCCTAGCTAAGAGGATTAAAGGTTCACTGTTTTTTTTTTTTTTTTAATGACATATTTTTAAAATAAATAAGCAAAAATCCTCCCATCCAAAAATATCACACTCTTTTCCCAGGACAATGTGCTACTTCCCTCCACTGCCTAACCACTCCATCCCTTTATCATCATTTGAAAATCTCACAAGTATTACAATAATATTACAGAGACATTATCTGGAAAGTGGGAAGATTAAACCTAACAATGCAACTTTGCCCATTCAGAGATATTTCTCTGAATTCTTAGCTTATATTCTTCTGGTAAACAAGAAACCAAAAAAAACTTTCTTATCACAAGAAACCAAAACACAAAACCCACTACCATCAAGTAAGTTGTGACTCGTAGCAACCCCTATTGAGCTTCCAAAACAGTAAATCTTTACAGAAGTAGATTGCCTCATTTTCGTTCTGCAGATCAGCTGGTAGGTTTGAACCACCAGCCGTCTGGTTAGCAGTCAACTGCCATAGACACTGTGCCTACCATGGGAGAAAGATGAAGTAGTCTGCTGTAAAAATTTACAGCTTGGAAACCCTATGGGGCAGTTCTACTCTGTCACGTAGATTCAGGTCACTATGAGTCAGAATTGAGTTGATGGCAGTGAGTTTGTTTTATATGTATATAATTTAATATTATATCTCATCTACCAATTCAATTTGGTATGAGGGAGGGTATGTCAAGTTTCCTCTGAAAATCCTTCTGGAATTTTTTTTAAAAGAATATTCATTTGTGGGTATGCCTTATGATAAGAAGGATTTTCAAAGGAAACTTGACATACCCTCCCTTCATCTTTCTCCCATGGAGCAACTGGTAGGTTCAAACTGCTAACCTTTGGGTATGTGATACACATGGAGTTGATATGAGTCAGAATCAACTCTGTGTGTATATATACAACAACATATATATATATATATATATATCCATACATATGTATGGATAAATACATATAGATATTTTTGTTGTTGTTTTAGTCGCTATTGAGTTGATTCTGACTCATATCAACTCCATGTGTATCAAAGTAGAACCATGCTCTGTAGAGTTTTCAAGGCTGTGACCAAGCAGATGACCAAGTCTTTCTTTTGAGGCACCCCTGGTGTGCATTGGAATCACCAACCTTTTGGATAGTAGTCAAGCCCTTCACTGTCTGTGCCGCCTTGTATATACCTCTTAAAAAGAAAAAAAGATCAAAGCATTACATTTCAGCAAAAAAAATAGTTATTGAATGGTCCTGTGTGGTAGTTTAAGAAATTTGCAATGATATAAGACTTTAACAGTACCCCATCTTGAAGAACAAACAAGAAGGAACTCTAATCCAACCAGATCCTGTTCTCTTAAAGAGAAAACTTTGTATAGCTCCCCCTTGATTAACTGTTACAGTTTGGATCACCATTTTCCTGTTGATCCAATCATATTTGGTTGTCTAAATATGCTTATATTTTCATTTTTTCCATACTCAACAAATTGAAAAACAAACTATCTAAACAAAATATTGTAGCAACATCTTGAACTTTGCTATCTCCTTATTTCTCTGAAGTTGTGAAGTCTAAGTTTGAAAAACTCTGCTCTAACATATATTGCTTTGTCATCCAGCTAACAAGAGTAGAACAAAGAAATGTAATGTTCTGATTAGAAACTAGCTGCTTTTTCATTAGTTGAGGGATTAAATAGCAATTGCAGTGAGAGTGAGAAAACAAGGATAAATAGCTCTTTTTCACAGTAGATTTCTCTTATGTCAGGTTGATTTGTCCAAATGTCTTGTCTGCACTCCTCATGTTTCCTTGCCTCTCATATTCTGTTCTGGAACCTTCACAAGTGAAGAAGACAAGAAAGATAGTTACAAAGTACTTCATTCAGAACAACCTCACTGCCAGCTAGGTACCACTTATTCTTTTTGAAGGAAATGTTATATTAAGGGATTTTTCCTCTATCCCTTCCTTTTTATTTTCTCCACAGTCCTTAATCAAAGAAGAAGAAGGAAAAAAAAAGGTCAAAGTAATCTGAATTTAGCAAAAATATTCATCAGCCCTTCCTTGGGCCCCCTCCACACACAAGGATGGGGTATAAATAAAAGAGCATTTGATCTGGGAGACAGAAGTGGATGGCTCGTGGCCTGTGCTACTAGGAAACTCATTTTTAATCAACTCTGAAATCAAATTCTAAGAACAGTATTCATATCTAGAGATTAATTTTTTTATAAAAAGGATGAATCTTTTCTAATTGAAAGGAACCTCCGAATTAATCTAGTCCAAATTTATTTTCAGATGAGATATCTGAGATCCTGGGAGATAACATTATTTGCCCTAAAATTATAACAGTCGTGGAAATCCCAAGATTAATATTCTGGTCCCTTGATGCCCAGTCAAGCACCCCTCCCCTGTATCAATGAGCAGGAGAGATGAAAATCCCAGTAGAGATATGAGGGTACAATACGCATATAGTGAGTATCTTCTATTTGCCATAGTGGGTTGTAGGCCTGGGCATACAAAGATTATTAGAAAGTCCCTTGTTGGTGTCGTGCTGACAGTGAGTTGATTCAAGTTAATCTCTCCTTACAACTGGAAGGGCCATTTTATACTCTTCAAGGACAATAGGTGGAAGCATCATCTGGAATCAGCTTCTCAAGGTAGAGTCACTGGGATTTTATAATACAGACCATCATTTAAAAAAAAAAAAAAAAAAAAAAATTTCCCACTTAAGGTAATATTCTAATGTATTTCTCCTTAAAAGAAGTATATTAAATTACACAGACATCTTTGGTGAGAAAGCACTTGCCTTAGAAAAGAAAAAAGCATATGCAGATTCTTCCTTCTCATTTCATTTCTAACCATAACCAAAATGTCAGACATGTCTGTCTTGATTTCTTTTTCCATTTTTAAATAGGTTTAGTGATAGAAAAAAGCAAGTATTTTGAATACTGTTGTACCATCAAGGAGCTCTGGTGGCAAAGTGGGTAAGCCATTTGGTTGCAAAACAGAAGGTCAGTGGTTCAAACCCACCAGCTGCTCCATAGGAGAAAAATGAGGCAATCTACTTCCATAAAGATTTGCAGTCTTGAGAACCCAATAGGAGTTGCCATGAGTCAGAATCAACTCAATGGCAGTGGGTTTTGGTTGGTCATACCATCACCTCATGGAATTGCAGGGTACAGTCTAGAGAACCCAGATTTGTTGGATCTGATGTTTGAAGAATGAAAGTCCCTTTAGTGCGTCTCAGAACTTCTGACCTTTGCCTTTATCCTACCACACTCCATTTCTCCTTTTGCCTTAAGATACTATTCCATTCTCTCCCACAAATACTACATACAGAAAAATACTATATACTGCTACCATTGAAACCTCACACATATCCCACCTTCTTGTCCCATCCCAAACCCCTGACCCATCCTCTTATCTATTTAATCACTTCATACTTTAACAGTTCCAAAACCAGACTCTTGATACCCCCTCAACTTTGTCTCCTCACAGTCCTCCCTTTTTCAATAAATGGCAACTATTTTCTACTAAAACCTTAGAGTCACCCTTGATTCCTCTTTTTTCTCCCATAAACAACCCCACCACATCCCTCACTATCATTCCAACATAGTCCACCATCAGCTGTCACCTGAACTATTTCAGTAGCTTTCCAACTGGTCTGCCAGCTTCCACTTTTTTACCTAGTCTTTTCTTCACATAACAACCAGAATTACCCTTATAAAATGTTAGTCAGGTATCATGCCTTCTCAATTCATAACCCATTGGTGGCCTCGATGAGAGAATAAAATCGAACCTGCCTGCCACCCGCTTTTCAAGTTCAGCACCTGTCACTGTCTCATTGTTCCACTCCACTCTGTCTGTATTGGCCTCAATGCAATTCTTTGAACACATCAAGAACACACCTGTTTCAGTCCTCTAGCACCACTCTAACAGAAATACCATGAGTGGATGGCTTTAACAAACAGGGACTTATTCTCTTAGAGTTTAGGAGGCTAGAAGTCCACATTCAAAGTGCCAGCTCTAGGGGCTGGGTGAAGGCCCTGAGACCTGGGGCTTCAGCTCTGCCTTTTGCTCGCAGCCCACTGAAGCTGGAGGCTTCCCTTAACTCAGGCAGCTGTTGGCTG
Source organism: Orycteropus afer afer (assembly GCF_000298275.1). Lineage (NCBI taxonomy): Eukaryota > Metazoa > Chordata > Mammalia > Tubulidentata > Orycteropodidae > Orycteropus > Orycteropus afer. The sequence continues at coordinate 6,014,916 of NW_006921597.1, forward strand.
CTGAGGCTGGAAAACCCAAGGTTAATAAATTCAATGGCACAGTCCCAGGATTATCAGACAACATGGCAGCCCACTCATTCAAGTCCAGAAACAGTCCCCAGATCAGCAGACAACTTGGCAGGCCATTGAGATGAAGACTCAGCTACATGCAGGGTCCAAGCATGCCAAAAAGCTCAGAGACCTTTCTCACCACTTCTCCTCATGTACTGGAAGCAGACCACATCCCTAAGGCAGCTACTCAGCTACTCAGTAGATTCTACCATGTAGCTGATTACCAATCTCATCATGGGGAATAACTACATCTAGCTGCCCAGCTGCTCAAAAGCAGATTCAGCCAAGTTGACACACAAAATGACTACTACAGGACTTTTGCATTTTCTATTTCTTTTATTCTGATACTTTTCCCCCAGATACTCATATGACTTGCTCCCCTATTTCTTTCATACTCTTGCTTAATTTTTCAGAAGATTTTTCTCTGACTACTTATAAAATAGAAGCCCTATCTCCAACCATTATCACTTTTTATCCCCTGACCCAGCTTTATTCTTCTTTATCTTCTCTGTTACATCCTACACTTGTCTTTTACACCTTCTACCCACTAGAATGTATACTCAATCCGAGCAGGAATTTGTTCACTGCTGTGTTCCTAGCTTTAATTATGACTGCTAACACACAATCTTTATTAAAAAAAAAATATTCTGAAATGAATGAATTAGCAAACTCTCCTTTTTCTGTAATTATTTTGCCTCTTCCCTGTCTCTCTGTCTCTCTTTTGAATCTCACTTTTTTTTTTTTTTTTTCCCTGAAAGGAGCCCTAATCTCTGTTGGAAACAAGAGACAACCCCTGAATCATTGATCTGCATGACCACTTTATTTTCTCTCACTGAAGTTCTTGTTCATTTGTTAGTCCCTACCTCCCACCCCTCCACCTTGAACTTCTAGTGTGCAAGAACCAAATCTTGACTGTTCCTTGAATCAATCCCAGGTACCTGTGACAAAGCCTGATAGAAAACAGTAATCAGTAAGTCATTGAGTGGATGAATGAATGCTGTGAAAGAACAGATGCACAAATGAATAGAGTCCATTGAAAGCTGATAAACTTTCAAGTAGAAAAGTTCCACATCCACTCATGTGGGTGAGAGACCTTTCCTGAGCCCTAATGAAGAGAGATAACTACTGAATATAACAGTCTATATTAGACACAAGTGAATAATTTCTCTGTTAAAAATACAACAGCAGCAAAGCATATTTTTGCTCAAAAATATTAAGTTGTAAGCCAATATGATACTCTGAATAGTCCATATATACTAATCTGGACACCTAATTTTCATTAGGCTATGAGGTAGTTTGGAAGCATTACCTTGAAAAATTATATCTTGATTAGATAGCTTTTTGATTATTGTATCCCTTGAAAGTTTTGCAAAATTGTGGAGCCAGTGTTTAAAGTCCCGTACGTACCCATCATGACGTGACTCCCTTGTCAGTCTGACCTGAAAGTTCCCTGTTTGCTTCTTTGTAAGCATTGGACCATGTGGTAATAAGAGCATTCCTAGAAGCACAGCTGTTTCTTTCTTACAGAAGTCTTGAGCTGGAATGAAGTAGAACGAGCCTTCAAGGTATTTACATTTGAGAGCCTGAAACTCTCTGAGGTTGATAAAGAAGGAAAACTGAAGCCTTCTGGAATGATGTGTGGAACAGATTCTGATATTCTCAACATACCATGGGACAACCCTGCCAAATTTGCAAAACAGATAAGGCAGCAAAATACCATGAAAATGAACACTCAAAAGGCCAAACACCAAAAAGGTACAGTTCATAGAGGAAAGGAAAGGCGTTCTTGCGTTTTATGGTTGAAATGTTTCTAGGATTGTATCTCATGGATCCTTTTTTCACTGGCTAGATATTGAAACTGAAGACAGAGTATTATTTGTGGATGAAACTTGGTTAAAGTTTGTGCAAGATGATGAGACCAAAGGAGAACATTCAGGTTCCCATCAGCCTAGTGATATGAAGGATTCTAGTTCAAATAGTCCAAGTCCCTTAGACCCTGACAATAGAGAGCTGTTGGAGCAGGAGAGCAGCAACATAATGAGTCAGACTTTCCTTGATTCTTTGGGTAAGTAAAAATGTGTGTGTGTGTGTGTGTGTGTGCATGCCTGCTGAAGTAAAAAGTAGGGGAGCAAGAGCTCTAAAAAACACTTTAGAAAGTTTCTGATGTGTGGGGTAATATAAAATTGCTAGATTGAAGTAGTAAAAAATTAATTATTACTTTTACTTAAATCATGAAAGCTAAATGCAGTTCACTTACATATTTCATTATAAAGCTAGTGTAATAGGAAGAACACACTGCATTATAAATCAGTGTTCATTGCAGGACTATTTACGATAGCTAAAAGGTAAGAATAGCCTAAATGCCCATCAACAGATGAATGGATAAGCAAAATGTGATGCATACACACAATGGAATATTATTCAGCCACATAAAGAAATGAAGCCCTGATATATGCTATAACATGGGTGAACCTTGAAAACATGATGCTGAGGGAAGTCAGTCAGTCACAAAAAGACAAATATTGTATGATTCCACTTATATGAAATATCTTGGACAGGCAAATTAATAGAGACAATAGTTTATTAGTGGTTACCAAGGGTGGGCAGGTTGTTGTTGTTGTTATGTGCCGTTGAGTCGGACCCAACTCGTAGCGACCCCTCCTTGGGTTTCTGAGGTGGTATCCCTATGGAAGTAGCTTTTCTTTATTTCAACCATTGCTTTCAAAACATACTAATGTTTCTTAGTCCACTTGCTTACTTTAGTAAATTTAGTATAATTAAACATGATTTAAATGTTAATCATCAATATTTCACAGAGTTATCGTGACTACATGCAAAAACTCTAAAGTGAAATAAAGTGCAATAACATAGTGAAATGTGAGTACAAAGCTTGGTACTAAATCAGTGCTCCATAAAAATGGATCCCTTCCCCTTCTCTTCTAGCAGGGATTTTTACTCTCATTGTACCATACAGCATTATAAATATTGTTAGATGAAGCTTAGAAGAGTTATGAAGCTAGATTGGTATTGAGCTACATTACACACAACTGCCAAGTTAATCTATAACTCCATTATTTCTCTGATCATAACCTTAGTGGCTCCCTACTATCTGCTAAGCTGAACCCAACTCTTTAACCTGCTTTATATACTTCTCTGCAAGTACCTCTTCAGAAAGGTTAAGTTTATTTGTTTAAAAATATGCTTTATTTAAATAAAAATGGTAATAAGGTAATCATTATATAAGAATGGTCATCAATTTTCCACACAGAACACTCAAATCCAAATTGTCTCATTGTCAAATGCTATCAAACTTTCCCAAAATCAGTAACTCTAATCCTAACAAAAATTATTCCAGAGAAGAGAAAACTAGGGTACCCTCCCCTACAGATTTTGTGACTCTACAATAAATTTAATAATAACACTGAAAAGGATGGTACAACAAAGAAAATTAAAAATCAAACTCATTCATGAACCTGGATGCAAAAATCCTAAATAAAACATAAGCAATATATGAAAGGATAATAATACATCACAAAGAAGTTGTGTTGATAACAAGAATAGAAGGAAAACACATACATTGGAACATTAATATATTTGTCAATTAACATAGGAACATTAATATAATTTGTCAATTAACACATTCATGAAAAAAATGTATAATCATCTCACTTAGATAGAGATAACTTGATAAAATTCTGTAACAATTTATGGAAAAAAACCAGTGCCCACCCCTGGTTACCACTAGGAATAGAAGTAAAATTCTTCAGTCTTAGAAAAGGCATTTTTAAAAATACTACAACAAACATATATCAAGGTAAAAACTGAAAGTCCTCCTTTGAGGTCAGGAAGATCCCCACTATCAGCACTTGTATTTGATATTGCACTAGAAATTCTGGCCAACTCATTAAGGCAAGAAAAGGAGATGAAAAGTTTAAGATTTGAAAAACAGGAAGCAAAACTGTCATTTTAAAATATTATGTATGTAGAATCCCAAAACCACACAAAAAAAATATTAGAATTAATACATGAGTTTGATAAAAAGGTTATGGTTGTTAAGGGATATGCAAGAGGACATCTCAAGTGCTGGCACTTTTTTTTTTTTTAACAATTATTAATTATATTTGACATTCATGTTTAAGGTACATTTCTGCATTATATATATTATATCTTGGTATCATATATGTGAAGTATTGTTATACTTCATAATTTTAAACAAATGTTTTTTTAAAAAATGGTAAGTGGCACAAGGGAGTAGTTGTTAAATTAGTATTGACTGAATGGGTATCGTACCATTTTTATTTATCTAGATGAGGCTGGAAGAGGAACTAAGAAAAGCAATGGAGTGGCATTACAGAAGAGTGGCTTGCCTAATGGTAGAGCTGCTAAGTGAGGGGGAGAGAGACAAAGGAAGGAAGGAGATAGCATTATCTAATATTGCCCTGCTATAAGGAGCTCTGGTAGCATAGTGGCTAAGACACTTGCCTGCTAACCAGACGGCTGGCGGTTCAAACCCACCAGCCACTCCTCGGAAGGAAGGTTGGGCAATCCTACTTCCGTAGTGATACTGCCTCGGAAACCCAAGGAGGGGTCGCTATGAGTCGGGGCCGACTCGACGGCACATAACAACAACAACAACAACAACATATTCCAAATAGGAGCTCTGGTGGGGCAGTGCCTAAGGCATTTGACTGCTAACCATAAGGCTAGCTGTTCAAACCCAACAGCCATTCCTTGGAAGGAAGGTTGGGCAATCTACTTCCATAGGGATACTGCCTCAGAAACCCAAGGAAGGGTCGCTATGTGTTGGGTCCGACTCTATGGCAGTGAGGTTGTTTTTTTTTTTTTTTTTTTGGTATATTCCAAGCACTATGCCAAGATATTATATTAACTAATAATCTATGTAAGCATATCTATGTAAGCATCAAGCCTATGAGAAAAACACTGTTGTTTCAGTTCTACAAATAAGAAAACCAAGATTTAGAGGGATTAAGTTATTCAACAATATACAAGTAGGAAGCCAGAGTTTGAACCAAAAGCTGTCTTCAGTTCCAAAAAATCCCAAGTGATGTATTCAACATGGTTTAGCCATATTTATATTCTCTTGTCTGATTCTTATCTTTGTTTACTTTTGGGTCTTCCTTTCTTCCTTCTCAATGGGATAGACTCCCCATTTCTCTATCCTCGGTAGCATTACCTGGCTCACAAGATAAAGTGAAACCTGAGCTGTTATGACATTAGTGTATCCTATGGCAGTACAGTGTATCCTATGGGAGCCAGAATAAACCAAGAAAGATATAACACCTGAGATTTCTTTATTCATTTTCTTTCAACCAGCTGGTGTGTAGTTTTCCTCAGGCAGCTCTTGCCATCTGGTGGTCAAAACACATAAATTAGTGTTCTGGATCCTGGTGGAAAGTAGGTAATTAGCAACACCCTAAATCATCAGGGCTAAAAATGTTATAGTGGAGAGTTTATCCTAGAAGCTGAGAAGCCTTGAGAACTGTACCCAGGACCTGTAAGGGATTCCACCTGGTGCACATTGGCCTCAGGAACCGTTACATTTAAACAGATAAGGCAGTTGACCTTCTATGTGCTGCTATGGATATTGTGTGTATAAGAATTGTGTATTTGTTCATTGTCGATCTTGCTTCCCCTCCACCCTATAACTCTGAATCACACTTATTGCAAAAGCAGCCACTTTAAATCTCTTTATACAAAGAAGAAATCATTCATGTACTTCCTACACAATTTTTTTTTAGCATCAAAAACATACAAAGGCCTGTTCCTGGACATGAAGGGCTGAATATTTGTGTTTTTCTTAACCAAGCACTGGATTTCCATCTGAGACTGTTTTTGAACTTGACAGGGCCTATTGGATATTTATGAAAAACCTGAGAGTTGATAACCATGAGGCTATAAGTTTAGATGTGTCCTTTATGCTTGTTGGGTGTTTTTTTAATAAAGTGACTGCTTTGCAGAGGGATCTTGTTATCTCTAAAATAAAACAGATTAGGAAAGCTGTTTTTCAAAGGGATGAGAAAGCATCCATTTCCAGATGTGTCAAAAACTACTGAATCACACTGTCAAAGGATTATGCGGTTGAAGGCAGAAATCAGAGAGAAAGAAAAAATTGATTTGCACTATACAAGTAAATAAAAGGTTCAGGTTAGTTTTAGAGTACTTTTTCCTTTGACAAAATAATAGATGAACAATTTTTAAAACATTTTCTAAACTAGAGACTTATTCTTCTGGATGCTTAGACACGGGAGGGAATATCAAATCTCCCGGAAATCTGGCAGACCACGGAATAGAATAATTTTTATTCCACAGATTTCATATCATTTGCTTCAAGCACACATGGGACATCATGGTCTATTTAGAGTTATAATTAGCCTGAATTTTCTTGTGAGTGGATGTATTATTTATATAAATACTGAACTTAATTGGCTTTATAGTTTTCCTCTAACTCAAAATGGGTGCTCTGGTAGCATAGTGCCTAAGGCACTTGACTGCTAACCAGAAGGCTGGTGGTTCAAACCAGCCCCTCCTTGGAAGGAAGGTTGGGCAGTCTGCTTCCGTAGTGATACTGCCTCAGAAACCCAAGGAGGGGTCGCTATGAGTCAGGACTGACTCGACAGCACATACCAACAATAACTAACTCAAAATGGAACACTCATGCTGTCAACCCTCACCAACCCAAGGAAAGCTGGAACTAACTAGAAACAAAAATGTAAGAAGCTGTTTTCCTAAAAAATAGCTAAATGTTGGTCTGTCCTTGATAGACATAATTAACCACTCCCAAGTATAGTTCTCTTTGTCACAGAATAAAAAGTTAAATCATATGTTGTCACCATTAGGTGCTGTTGAATTGCTTCTGGCTCATAATGACCCTAAATACAACAGAACAAAACACTGCTCAGTCTTGTGCCATCCTCACAATGCTTTCTATACCTGAGCCCATTATTGCAGCCACTGTGTCAATCCATCTCGTTTGAGGGTATTTCCCTTTTTCGCTGACCCTCTACTTTACCAAGCATGATATCCTTCTCCAGGGATTGGTGCCTTTTGACAACATTACCAAAGTAGGTGAGACAAAGTCTGGCCATTTTTGCTTCTAAAGAGCATTCTGATTGTACTTCTTCCAAGACAGATTTGTTTGCTCTTCTGGCAGTCCATGGTGTTTTCAGCATTCTTCACCAGCACCACAACTCCAAAGTGTTAATTCTTATTGATCTTCCTTATTCATTGTCCAGCTTTCACATGCTTATGTGGTGATTGAAAATACCATGGCTTGGGTCAGATGCACCTTAGTCTTCAAAGTGACATCTTTGAAGACTACTTCAAGACATATTTACCCAAAAATAAGCTTTTGTTGTAGATTTCTTCCATATTCTGACTCTTACTTCATAATTCTATTCATTTCCAGTTTCAATTTTATAT
>NW_006921597.1:6022834-6047899 GCF_000298275.1 Orycteropus afer afer
AAAAAAAAGTTGTACTAGTTTCTTCCATGAGCTGGGTGCTCAGAATACTCTGGGAAAAATAAGGTGAAGTTTCCATTTTCAAGAAATTTACATTCAGGGATTTGGGGTGGGTTTGAGAGAGACAGACAGACCAAAACAAATAAATGGTATCAGGCACTGGTAAATGTTACAATTGAAAATAAAGCAGGATAAGAATCAGAAGGTTCCCAAATGTGACATTTGAGCAACACTCCAGATGAAGTAAAGATTTGAAACAGGTGACATCCAGGGGCAAAGCATGCCAGACAGAGGGAAAAGCAAATACAAAAGCCCCAAGGCTCAGCAAGTAGGCCAGTGGGTCAGGAGTACAGTAAGCATGTAAGAGGGTGAAAGAAGATGTATTTGGAAAGTTAGACATGAGCCATTTCATATATAACTTTGTAGGAGTTGTTTAGGCTTTTGTAATTATTCTGACTGAGAAGTCAATTTGGCTCAGTTGTTCATCAGCCTTACAAATGTCTTCCTACAAGTTTCACCACCCCTACTCTCTATCTTTGCTCAAATTTAGAAAATGGTATGAACTTTATCCATTCCTCTGTTAGAGTTTCACAATTACAAGAGCTATTACATATTTTGAGATAGTCACAGTAAAGAAATCTATTCATGTTAAATTTATTTTTTATGGAACTCTTTCTTTCTATGTAACATTCATTAATTTTAGGAATTACTAAAACATGGTGGTGCAGAAGCCAATGGCATGAATTGATTCTCTCCCTGCTCAGTCATATCATTGTTTGCTCCACAGCCAAAGATGATATTGCAGTCCTAACCATGTATAAGTATACTCACTGGTCACAAGGACTGCAAGTGTGTATAGTTTATCTAGGTCTGTTGTATGGTGCCTTGGAGCCCAATTACCCATTCATTTGTCCATTAAACTAACTTTTGTTAAACTACATCTATAAAACTAAAGATACTAAATAGATAGTTTTTAGATTAAAGAAAGATTAATGAACGGAAGAAGTGCAGAATGGTAAACTGTTACCATTTTCTAATGGGACATGCATTTATCTGCTAGCTCTTCTTTCCACACATGCCCCCTTCCTGTGTGACTATCATCCACCAGATAGGACCCACAAAAATTTGAAAAGGCTTTGTGATGGTCACCAGCATGACAAGATAAACAATGCATATTAAGCAGTCAAACAGACGATTTAATCAGTATTTACAATGTGTAAAGGTACCTTGTTAGGAAAGAGTGATACAGTCTGAAGACAGAATATCTGCTATGATAAAACCCACTGCCCTTGAGTCGGATCCAATTCACAGTGACCCCTCCTTGGGTTTCCAAGGCAGTATCACTATGGAAGTAGATTGCCCAACCTTCTTTCCGAGGAGTGGCTGGTGGGTTTGAACTGCTAGCCTTCTGGTTAGCAGTCAAATGTCTTAGGCACTATAACTTCAATATAATAAGCTGGGCCCTTTTCAAAGAGTTTAGTAGAACTTTTCTAGGTAGAAACTGATTTAAGATTATTAATACAAACACCCCCTTTGGAGGCATGAAACATGCCTTTCAGGAATTGTCAACACGGAAACACAGATCATATGTGCAACAAAAAAGGCACAACACTGACCAAGGCAAGAACAAAGGCCAAACACAACTGGATGTTGGTGTCTTTGATTTACAGAGCAGACTACGGACAGTGAGATCAAAGATGAAGCAGACACAAAGACTGATTCTTTTGAAAAGGTAAGGAATGATTTTCTCAAAAGTGTAAATGGCAAGTAAAATGATCTGAGAAAAGCATGACCCAAAGTGAGAAATGCACACCAAAAAGGACATGCTTAGAGGACAATGCTGATGGTAGAGAGGTTATTCAGACATCCCCAGACTAGCTCCACTTGGAAAGAAAGGGGTTAATTTTACTAGCCAGCTCAAGCAAAAACTTCCAAACTCCACACTCCTCTCTAGACAGTGTGGCTTGGCATCCTCACAAACACCTGCTGACCATACAGCCATGTAGAACTAACGCTGTCTTGAAGTGAGTTCAGAAAACCTGCCTGTAATTGCTAACAGGACTCAGAAGAGTATAACCTAACAATAAAAATATTTAGATTATGTTGCCCATAAAAAAGAAAGAAAGAAAAGTCAAAGGCATATACTTTCTGGCAGCAGTTCTCCTAAAATGTTGCCATATGGATTTATACATATGCAGATTTCCCCAATTAGATAGAGTGCATGCTTGTGAGTTGCTGGAGTCCAAGAAGGCTCTATTTGGACTTAAACAAATTAAGACTGAAATTGTGTTCCTATGAATTTTTAGAAACATAAGAAGATGACAGTGGAAGCAAATTTAGAGGACATAAAGAAAACGCAGCAGCGCAGTCTAATGGACTGGAGTTTTACTGAACATTTTAAACCAGAAGTACTGCTTCAGGTATTTATAGACTGTGATTCTCCAGGAGACAGTTGCATTGGTCTGAAGAGTAATGGTGGGATTTAGCACGGTTCATTTCTAGGTTACTCTCTCACATAGAGTTCAGATCAATATTCCCATTTACTCTAGCTATAAAATGATTTTAATCCCAGGTTATGTTATGCATTCCCAAGGAAGTTCTGAATAACTTAAAATATACTTTCCTAAAGGATGTTTTTATAAAACCATTTAAGAAAAGAAAAATATGCATAACTGATGCATGAATTTTCTACAAAAAAGAGTAACACATTCTTGAGAAGTAACTTCATTTTTTCACATATTGCCTGTCAGTTCTATTCAGTTTTCACTACTTTTCCAAATGTTTTCTGATGCCATTAACAGGCCAATGGTAGCTATAATTGCTGTTCTTGCCAGATGCCCTTGATTTGGCACCAAATCTTAGCGACCCTATGTGAAACAGAACAAAATACTGCCCAGGCCTGCACCAGCCTCACAATCCTTGCTATACCTAAACCCATCGTTGTAGCAATAGTGCCAATCAGCTCGTTAAGAGCCTTCCCTTTTTTCAATGACCCTTCACTTTACCAAGCATGATACCCTTTTCCAGAGAATGGTCCCTTCTGAAACATGAACAAAGTAGTTGAGACAAAGTCTGGCCATTCTTGCTTCCAAGGAGCATTCTAGCTGTACTTCTTCCAGGACAGATTTGTTCATTCTTCTGGCAGTTCATGGTATTTCCAGTATCCTTTGCCAATACCACAACTCAAAAGCACCAACTCTTCTTCAGTCTTCCTTATTCATTGTCCAGCTTTCACATGCATATGAGGCAATTGAAAATACCATGGCTTGGGTTAAGCACACCTTAGTCTTCAAACAGACATCTTTGCTCTTTAGCTCTTTAAAAAGGTCCTTTGCAGCAGATTTGCCCAGTGCAATGCATCTGATTTCTTGACAGCTGCTTCCATTGTTGTTGATGATAGATCCAAGTAATATGAAATCACTGACAACTTCAATCTTTTCTCCATTTATTGTGATGCTGCTTATCAGTCCAGTTGAGAGGATTTTCGTTTTCTTTATATTGAGGTGTAATCCATACTGCAGACTGTAGTCTTTAATCTTCATCAGTAAGTGCTTCAAGTCATCATTCAGCAAACAAGATTGTGTCATCTGCATATCTCAGGTTGTTAATGATTCTTCCTGCAGTCCTAATGCCACACTGTTCCTCATATAGTTCAGCTTCTCAGATTATTTGCTCAGCATACAGATTAAGTATGGTGAAAGGATACAACCCTGTCACACTCCCTTCCTGATTTTAAACCATGCAGTATCCCCTTGTTCTGTTTGAATGACAGCCTCCTGGTCCATGTATAGATCTCCCATGAGCACAATTAAATGTTCTGGAATTCTCATTGTTCTGAATGTTATCCATAATTTTTTTATGATCCACAATGTCAAATTCTTTTGCATAGTCAATAAAACACAAGTAAACTTGTTTCTAATAGTCTTTGCTTTCAGCAAAGATCCATCTAACATCAGCAATGATATCCCTCATTCCACATCCTCTTCTGAATCCAGCTTGCATTTCAGGAAGTTCCTTGTCAGTATATTGCTGCAACTGTTTTTGAATTATCTTCAGCAAAGTTTTACTTGCATTTGATATTAATGATACTGTTTGATAATTTTCACATTCTGTTGGATCACCTTTGTTTGGAATGGGCACAAATATGGATCTCTTCCAATCAGTTGGCCAGGTAGATATGTTCCAAATCTCTTGGAATAGCTAAGTGAGTGCCTCTAGTGCAGCATTCATTTGTTGAAACATCTCAACAGGTATTTTGTCAATTCCTGGAGCCTTGTTTTTTGCCAGTTCCTTCAGTGCAGCTTTAATTTCTTCCATCAATACCATTGGTTCTTGATCATATGCCACCTCTTGAAATAGATGAACATCAACCAATTCTTTTTGGTACAATGACTGTGTATTCCTTCCATCTTCTTTTGATGTTTCTTGTATCATTCAATATTTTGCCCATAGAATCTTCAATATTGCAACTCAAGGCTTGATTTTTTTATTCAGTTCTTTCAGCTTGAGTAATGCCAAGTATTTTCTTCTGTTTTGGTTTTCTAACTCCAGATCTTTGCACATTTCATTATAATAATGGATTTTGTCTTCTTAAGTTGCTCTTTGAAATCTACTGTTTAGCTATTTTATCTTGTAATTGCGTCCATTTTCTTTAGCTGTTTCAGAGTCTCTTTTGACATCCATTTTGGTCTTTTCTTCCTTTCCTGTTTCTTAACAACTTTTTGATTTCTTCATGGATGATGTTCTTGATGTCATCCCACAATTCATCTGGTGTTTGGTCCTTGGTGTTCAGTGCATCAAATCTATTCTTCAGATGGTCTATAATGTCAGGTGGGATGTAATCAAGGTCATATTTTGGCCCTCATAGACAAGTTTTAATTGTGTTCAGCTTCAGGTTGAACTTGCATATGAGCAATTGGTGGTCTTTTCCATACTTAGCTCCTGGCTTTGTTTTGGCTGAGGATCTTGAGCTTCTCCATTGCCTCTTTCCACAGGTATAGTCGACCTGATTCCTGTGTATTCCATCTGGTGAGATCCACTTGTATAGCCACCATTTATGTTGTTGAGAAGAGTATCATCAATGAACAATTCATTGGTCTTATAAAATTCTGTCCTGCAATCTCTGGGGTTATTTCTATCACCAAGGCCACATTCTTCAAACACCAGTAATTCTTTCTTGTCTCCAAGCTTCACAGTCCAATCATTAGTAATATCAACACATCTTGATTGCATGATTTGTTAATTTCAGACTGCAGAAGGTGGTAAAAATCTTTAATTTCTTCATCTTTGGCTTTGGGGGAGTTCTGGTAGGGTAGTGCCTAAGGCATTTGACTCCTAACCAGAAGGCTGGCAGTTCAAACACACCAGCCACTCCTTGGAAGGAATACTAGGTAATCTACTTCTATAGAGAGACTGGCTTGGAAACCCAAGGAGGGGTCACTATGAGTCAGAATCAACTCAACAGCAATGAGTTGTTTTTTGTTTTTTGGCTTTGGTGCTTGATGTATACTACTTGAATAATAGTAGTATTAACTGGTCTCCCTTGTAGGCATATGGATGGTATCATATCCTTGATAGCATTGTACTTCAGCATAGATTTTCCTTTTCTTTATTTATTTTTTTAATTTTTATTGTGCTTTGGTTGAAAGTTTAAAGAGCAAATTTATTTTCCATGCAGCAGTTCCTGAGACAGAGTGAATCTCTGTCTCATAGCATTGACTGCAATTTTCCACAATGCAATAGCTGTCTTCCCACTTCCTTCCCATAGTTACCTCTTCCCTGTGTCCTTCCATCCCATGTACTCCTGCTCCCTGAGCTGTCTCCCTGTGCGTGCATGGCCCTTCTATTCTCCCATAATTGATCCCTCCAAGGAGTGTATCTACCTAATGTAAATGTTCAGCTCATATGCTTGTCTTTTGTTTGGCTGGAACCCACAGAAGTGGGTTCAATTCCAGACCTTAGGGGCAGCTAGGGGCCATAGTCTCAGGAGTTCCACCAGGCTCTATCAGACCAGCAAGCCTGGTCCTTTTTTTTTTTTTTAGTTTTGTTCCACATTATTCTCCCACTCTATCTAGGATCTCCCACACAGATCCCCTTCCAGGTGGTTGACAGACACCATCTAGTTCTTCTGGTCTCATAGTCTATATAGGCTGAGGATCACATGGTGTACCAGTCCCTTGGACTGTTTCCATGCATCTTTGGTTTTCTTCATTCTTCTTTGCTCTGGACCAGGAGAGACCCATCGTTGCATCTAAATGCCCACTTGCAAGCTTTTAAGACCCCAGTAGCTACTCATCAAAGTGGGATGTGGAACAGTGTTTTTGTGTAGTATGTTATGCCAGTTGAGCTTGATGTCCCCTGCAACCATGGTTCCAGCCCACAGGTCCAACTGCTCAGTCTCTCTGGGTAGCTGGCTCTGGCCAAGAAGTGACTACAACCTTGTCCCTTGTCAGCTCTCCTATATACCTGGGAATTCTTACAGAACATACAAATACAGTTGTAGAAATATTGTCTGCCAACCCTATACATGGTCATGGACACACTTCCCCCTGTATAGACACTTCTAATAGTTCAGCCTTTCCACCCATCTATCCACTCATAGATCAATGTTTACCATCACTGACAATGCAGTACTATATGTACAAAAGGGTTCATTTTTGTTGTCTGTACCTCTCATGCCCCTCTCTATGTCTTCGTCTTCCTCAGTGCTACCATGTTGATGACTTACATTTGGTACATTCCTGTTCTCTTCACCCAAATCAGTACTTGTCTCTACCTATCTAGAAGTTTTCCCTCCCCTCCCCTCCCACCCTTGGTAAACAACAAAGAAAATGTTCTTCCATATATAAACCTTTCCTTGACTTTTTACAATAACAGATTAATCCAATATTTGTCCTTCTGTGATTGACTTATTTCACTTGGTATAATGTCCTCCAAGTTCATTCATGTTATGCAATGTTTTGCAGATTTTCTGTTATTTTTAGGGTTGCGTAGTATTCCATTATGTGTATGTGCCATAGTTTGGTTATCCATTCTTCTGTTGGTGGGTACCTAGGTTGTTTCCATCTTTTTGCTATTGGAAATAGTGCTGCAATCAACATGAGTGTACATATACCTGATCTTGTCCTGGCTTTCACTTCTTTAGGATATATACCTAGTAATGGAATGGCTGGGTCAAATGGTATTTCTAATTCCAACTTTTTAAGGAATCACCATGCAGCTTTCCACAGTGGTTGTATCATTTTACACTCCCACTAGCAGTGCATGAGACTCCCAGTCTCTCCACATCATTACCAGCATTTTTATTTTCTGTCTTGTTGAACTTTGCTCCTAGTGCTGGGGCAAGATGGTATCTCATTGTTGGTTTGATTTGCATCCCTCTAATGGCTAATGATTGTGAGCATTTCTTCATATGTTTTTTGGCCACCTGAATATAAATTTTAGAGATAAGTCCCCAGTCAGATATGTCATTGACAAATATTTTTTCCCAATCTATAGGCTCTCTTTTGACTCTTTTGGAGAAGTCTTTGGAAGCACATAAAAGTTTAATTTTTAGAATGTTCCATTTTTTCCAGTTTATCTTCTGCTGTTTGTGCATTTTTGGTTATGCTTGAGAGTCTATTCATGCCATATATCATTCAAACTCACTGCTGTCAAGTCGGATCCGACTCAGAGTGACCCCTCCTTGGGTTTCCAAGGTGGTATCTCTACTTCGGAAGTAGATTGCCCAATCTTCCTTCCAAGGAATGGCTGGTGGGTTTGAACTACCAGCCTACTGGTTGGCAGTTAAATGCCTTTGGCACTACACCACCAGAGCTCCAGGCCCCTAAATTTTGCCCCTAGTTTTTCCTTGAGGAACATTATAGTTTCAAGTTTCACATTTAAGTGTTTGATCCATCTAGAGTTAGTTTTTGTGTATGGTGTGAGATACAGATCTTGTTTCATTTTTCTGCAAATGGATACCCAGTTTTGCCAGCACCATTTGTTAAACCGACAATCTCTTCCTCATTTAAAAGATTTCAGCCCTATGTCAAAGATTAGCTAACCATAGTTCAATGGATCTATTTCTAGGTTCTCAATTCTGTTCCATTGGTCTATGTGCCTATGAATCTGTTGTTGCACCAATACCAGGCAGTTTTGACTACTGTAGCTGTATAGTAGGTATTGAGATCTGGGAATGTGAGACCTCCTACTTTCTTCTTCTTCTTCAATAGTGCTTTGTTTACCCAAGGTCCCTTTCCTTTCCATATAAAGTTAGTGACTGGTTTATCCATATCCTTAAGGAATGTTGATGGGATCTGGATTGAATATATAGATTGCTTTGGGTATAACTGACAATTTCACAATGTTTGATCTTCCTATCCACAAGCATGGTATGTTCTTCCCTTTATGTAGATCTCTTATGGTTTCTTTAAGTAGTTTTTAATAGTTTTCTTTGTACAGGTCTTTTGTGTCCCTGGTAAGATATGTTCCCATATATTTTATTTATTTACTTATTTATTTATAGCTATTGTAAATGGTATTGATTTCCTTATTTCTTTTTCAGCAATCTCTTCACTGGTGTAGAGGAATTCAACTGATTTTTGTATGTTGATCTTGTATCCTGCCACTATGCTCAATTTCTGAATTAGTTCCAGTAGTTTTTTTTGAGTCTCTTGGGTTCTCTAGAAGCTCTGGTGGCATAGTACCTAAGGCATTTGACTGCTAACCAGAAGGCTGGTGGTTCAAACCCACCAGCCACTCTTTGGAAGGAAGGTTGGGCAATGTGCTTCCGTAGTGATACCACCTTGGAAAACCAAGGAGGGGTGACTATGACTCAGATCCGACTTGACAGCAGTGAGTTTGGTTTTTAGTTTTTTCTTGGATTTTCTATGTATAAGATCATGTTGTTGTTGTTGTTGTTATTTGCTGTCGAGTCGGCCCCGACTCATAGTGACCCCTCCCTGGGTTTCTGAGGCAGTATCACTACGGAAGTAGGATTTCCCAACCAGCAAATAGGGATAGTTTGACTTCTTCCTTACCAATTTGGATGCCTTTGATTTCCCTTTCTTGCCTTATTGCCCTGGCTAGGACTTCCAATACAATGTTGAATAGAAGTGGTGATAGAGGGCATCCTTGTCTGGTTCCTGTTCACAAAGGGAGTGGTTTCAGCCTCTCTTCAATCAGAATAATGTTGACTGTTGTTTTTGAATGTTGTTGGTTGTTGTTGTTATGTGCTGTCAAGTCAGCCCTGACTCATAGAGACCCCTCCTTGGGTTTCCGAGGCAGTATCACTACAGAAGTAGGATTGCCCAACCTTCCTTCTGAGGAGTGGCTGGTGGGTTTGAACCATCAGCCTTCTGGTTAACAGTCAAGTGCTTTAGGTACTATGCTACCAGAGCTCCTACTCCTTATTTTATTGAGGAATTTCCCTTCTATTCCTATTTGCTGAGGGTTTTTATCAGAAACAGGTGTTGTATTTTATCAAATGCCTTTTCTGCATTGATTGATATGATCATATGGTTCTTTTCCTTTCTATTTATGTGATGGATGACATTGGTTGTTTTTCTAATGTTGAACCATCCTTGCATACTGATATGAACCCCACTTGGTCATAATGCATCATTTTTTTGATATGTTGTTGGAGTCTATTGGCTAGGATTTTGTTGAAGATTTTTGCATTCATATTCATGAAGAATATTGTAGTTTTCTTTTTTAGTGATGTGTTGCCTGGTTTTGGTATCAAGGTTATACTTGCTCCATAAAATGAATTTGGAAAGATTCCATTCTTTTCTATGTTCTGAGATGATGCTTTGCAGTATTTCAATGTTTTAAAATTTGGTAAGGCTTGCTTTATGGTCTAACATATGATCTGTCTTGGAGAATGTTCTATGTGCACTGCAAAAGAAAGTATAATGTGCTGTTGTTGGGTGAAGTGCTCTGTAGATGTCTATAAGGTCAAGTTTGTGGACTGTATTGCTTAGCTCTGCATCTTTGTTGAGTTTCTTTCTAGTTGTTCTATCTTTCATGAAAATGTATTAAAGTCTCTTACTATGACTGTGGATTCATCTGTCTCTTCAATTCTGTTAAAGTCTGATTTATGTATTTTGTGGCTCTTTCATTGGATCCATAGATATTTATTGTGGTTATATCTTCTTGTTCCTTTGATCCTTTAATCATTGTATTATGTCCTTCCTTGCTGTTTATGATGATTTTGTCTTAAAGTCAATTTTTATCAGAAATTAATATTGCCACTCCTGCTCTTTTTTGGTTGCCATTTGCTTGATATATCTTTTTCCAATCTTTGATTTTTAGTCTATTTTGTCTTTGTCTCTAAGGTGTGTCTCTTGTAGACAGCATATTGATGGGTTATGTTTTCTTATCCAGATTGCAACTCTCCATCTCTTGAGTGGTGGATTTAATCCATTGACATTCAATGTAATTATCAACAAGTAAGAATTTGTTGTTATCATTTTGTTATTTGTTTTTTTGTGGTGTTCTTATTATTTTTTTTCCATATTCTTTTCTGTGCTGAGCTCATTATGTTTATGAATTGTGTCATCATTTCCTTCATTGTTGTTGTT
Source organism: Orycteropus afer afer (assembly GCF_000298275.1). NCBI lineage: Eukaryota > Metazoa > Chordata > Mammalia > Tubulidentata > Orycteropodidae > Orycteropus > Orycteropus afer. Next base: position 6,033,394 of record NW_006921597.1, read on the forward strand.
TTTTTGTTGTTGTTGTTTGCCGTCAAGTCGGCCCCAACTCATAGTGACCCCTCCTTGGGTTTCCGAGGCAGTATCACTATGGAAGTAGGATTGCCCAACCTTTCTTCCAAGGAGTGGCTGGTGGGTTTGAACCGCAAGCCTTCTGGTGAGCAGTCAAGTGCCATAGGCACTATGCTACCAGAGCTCCTATTTGCTAAATATTTGTGTTTGTCCTCTTTTTTATCATGATGTGAAGGTTTATTATTTTTCTTTGAGGTCACCCTGTGATATATAATTTTCTTACTGAGGTTAGAGCAGCCCATTCTGTCTTACAACTCTCTTCACTTCCTCACCATTTAGAAGTTTTGTAACAACAGTGCGGCATCCGTTTGTTGAAACATCTCATTGAGTATTCTGTCAATTCCTGGAGCCTTGTTTTTCACCAATTCCTTCAGTGCAGCTTCAATTTCTTCCTTCAATACCATTGTGATCATATGCCACCTCTTGAAATGGTTGAACATTGACCAGTTCTTTTTGGAATAGTGACTTGGTGTATTCCTTCAATCTTTTGATGTTTACTGCATCATTCAATGTTTTGCCATAGAATCTAAATATTGAAACTCAAGGCTTAAATTTTTTCCTCAGTTTTTTCAGCTTGGGAAATGTCAAGTGTGTTCTTCCCTATTGGTTTTCTAACTCCAGGTCTTTGCACATTTCATTATAATAATTGACTTTGTCTTTTCAAGCTCTTCTTTGAAATATTCAGTTCAGCTCTTTTTTCTTGCCATTTTTTTCCATTTTCTTTAGCTACTCTCCACTGAAGGGCAAGTTTCAGAGTCTCTTATGACATGCATTTTGGTCTTTTCTTCCTTTCATGTCTTTTTAATGACCTTTTGCTTTCTTCATGGATGATGTTCTTGATGCCATCCCACAGTTCCTCTCATTTTCAGTCATTCATGTTCAATGTATCAAATCTGTTCTTTAGATGGCCTCCAAATTCAAGAGGGATATAATCAAGTTCATATTTTGGCTCTTATGGACTTCTTTTAATTGTCTTCAGCTTCAGCTTGAACTTGCATAAGAGCAGTTAATGGTCTTTTCCACAGTGAGCTCCTGGCCTTGTTTTGGCTGAAGATATTGAGCTTCTCCATAGCCTCTTGCCACAGATGTAGTTGATCTGATTGCAGTATACTCCATCTGGCAAAGACCACATGTATAGCTTCCATTTGTGTTGTTGAAAAAAAGGTATTTGTAATGAATAAGTCATTGGTCTTGCAAAATTCTATCATGCACTCTCCAGCATTATTTTATCACCAAGGCCATATTTTCCAACTGCTGGTGGTTCTTATTTATTTCCAACTTTTACATTCCAATCACCAGTGATAATTAACACATAGTGATTGCATGTTCATTCAATTTCAAATTGCAGAAGTTGGTAAAAATCTTCAATTTCCTTATCTTTGGCTTTGGTGGTTGGTGCATAAATTGAATAATAGTAGTAGTATATGGTCTTCCTTGTTGGTGTATGGATATTACCCTATCGCTGACAGCATTGTACTTCAGGATAGATATTGATACATTCTTTGTGATGATTAATGCCATGTTATTCCTCTTCCATTTGTCATTCCTGGCATAGTAGATCATATGATTGTCTGATTCAAAATGGGCAAAACCAGTCCATTTCAGCTCACTAATGACTAAGATTTTGATTTTTGACAGCTTCCAACTTTCCTAGATTCATACTTTGTACATTCCATGTTCTGATTATTCATGAATGTTTGCAACTGTTTCTTTTTATCTTGAGATGTGCCACATCAGCAAAAGGAGGTCTCAAAAACGTTTCTCTATCCATATCATTAAGATCGGCTCTATTCCGAGGAGTCAGCTCTTTTCCAGTTTTATTTTGAGTGCCTTCTCAACCTGAGGTGCTCATCTTCTGGCATTATATCGGACAGTGTTTCAGGGCTTTTCATAAAGTTTTCCAGTAATATATTAGACAGTGTTTCACTGCTATTCATTAGGCTTCCACTGGCCAATTCTTTTAGAAGTCGATGGCCTCTTCCTTCTTCCAAATCTGTCTTCTTCTGGAAGCTCTGCTGAAACCTGTCCACCATGTGTAACCCTGCTGGCAATGGAAACACCTGTGGCATACCCTTCAGCCTCACAGCAACACATAAGCTACCACAGGATGATAAACTGACAGACAAGTCTCCCTTAGCTCTTCCAAACCACTGTGCTCACTTCTTGGTCTCCCTCAGCCACTCCAAACTCTCACTCTTCCCTAGCCGCTCCAAACCCACCAGCTCACTTCACTCCCAGCCTCTCCCCAGCCACTCCAACACCTGCCTACTCTGCATACCAGGCTCACTTACCTGGCCTGCCCTGGGTGCTCCAAACACCCGCCTGCCCTATTTGACTCATAGAGACCCTATATACAACAGAACAAAGCACTCCTCTGTCCTGCACCATCCTCCAAATCATTGCCATGCTTGAGCCCATTGTTGCAACCACTGTGTCAATCCATCTGGTCAGAGTCTTCCCTTTTTCACTGGCTCTCTACCTAACATGATAAACTTTTCCAAGTATCAGTCCCTTGTAACAACATGACCAAAGTATGAGAGATGACATTTGCTATTCTTGCTTCTAAAGAGCATTCCACCTGTACTTCCTCCAAGACAGATTTGTTCATTTGTCTGGTAGTCCATGGGACATTCAATATTTTTCACCAACAGTACAATTTAAATGCATCAATTCTTCTGTAGACTTTCTTATTCATTTTCTAGTTCTCACATGCATATGAGGCTATTGAAAATACCATAGCTTGGGTCAGGCACATCTTAGTTGTGAAAGTAACAGATTTGCTATTAAATACTTTAAATAGGTCTTTTGCACCGGATTTGTCCAATGCAATATAATCATTTGATTTGAATGCTGTTCCCATGGATGTTGCTACTAGAGCCAGATAAAATGAAATCTTGGACATCTTCAATGTTTTCTCCATTAATCATCATGTAAGGATTTTTGTTTTCTTTATGTTGAGGTATAATCCTTACTGAATGCTGCAGTCTTTCATCTTCATCAGTAAGTGCTTCAAGTCTTCATCACTTTCAGCAAGCAAAGGTTGTGTCATCTGCATACGGCAGGTTGCTGAGTCTTCATCCAATCCTGATACCATGTTCTTCTTCATATAATGCAGCTTTTTGTATTCTTTGCTCAACATACAGATTGAATAAGTATGGTGAAATACACAACCCTGACATATGTCTTTCTAGATTTTAAATCACATAGTATTCCCTTGTTCTGTTCAAATGACAGCTTCTTGTTTTATGTACAGGTTTCTCATGAGCACAATTAAGTGTTCTGGAATTCCCATTCTTCCCAATGTTATCCATAATTTGTTATGACCCACACAGTTGAGTGCTTTGCATAGTCAATAAACACAGGTAAACATTTCTCTTTTTTTAGCCATGATCCATCTGGACATCAGCAATGATATCCCTCATTCCACGTCCTCTTGTAAATTTGCTTTAATTTCTGGCAGTTATCTGTGGATGTATTGCTGCAACTGTTTTTGAATTATCTTCAGCAAAATTTTGCTTGCATGTGATATTAATGATATTGTTTGATAATTTCCACATTCTATTGGATTACTTTTCTTTGGAATGGACACACATATGGATCTCTTCCCATTAGTTGTCCAGGTAGCTATCTTTCACATTTCTTGGCATGGTGGGACTTCCAGTAAGATGGTGGAATAGCAGGTAAGGTACACAGACCCTCTTCAACAAGAAAAGAGAAACTAATTGACATAGATACAAAGGATAATCCTGAAGCCCTGAGCTTTGAAAGGAAGAATACAGAAATGGACAAATACCAACTAGTAGAACAACCTGAATGAAAAAAGTGAATAAGGAGACAAATGGAGCTGCAGACGATCAGCTATCCTGACAGCATAGACAGCCTGACTATGACCAAGTGGTATTAGGACCTGAGAATTACCCTAAAAACCAGCCTTCTCACCAAGGGGTGCATAGATGACTGCTGTGGTGGTTGATGACTAAAGAGGGAAACAACAAAGGAGACAAACTTGGGACCATAGTCTCAGGGAACATCAAACTCAAGTGGCATAACATACTACACAAAAATGTTGTTCCACATCCTACTTTGGCAAGTAGTGACTGGGATCTTCAAAGCTTGCAAGTGGCCATCTAAATACAATGATGGGTCTCTCCCCATCCAGAGCAAAGAAGAATGAAGAAAACCAAAGACACATGGTAACAATTAGTCCAAGTGATTGGTATACCATGCGAGCCCCAGCCTATATGAGACCAGAAGAACTAGATGGTGCCAAGCTACTACTGTCAACCATTCAGAGGGGGATCTATGTAGGAGATCCTGGATAGAGTGGGAGATTAATGTGGAACAAACTCAGTCATTTTAAAAAGAGAGAGAGAGAGAGACCAAGTTTGCTGGTCTGATAGACTGATGGAACCACTGAGACTATCGCCCCTAGCTGCCCCTAAGGTCTGGAATTGAACCCATTCCTATGGCTTCCAGCCAAACAAAAGACAGACATATGAGCTGAACATTTACATTAGGTGGTTACACTCCTTGGAGAGACTAATCATGGGAGAATAGAAGGGCTATGTATCCACAGGATGACAGCTAGAGGAGCAGGACTGCATGGGAGGGAAGGACACAGGGAAGAGGTAACTATGGGGAGGAAGTGGGAAGAGAGCTGTTGCATTGTGGGAAATTGTATCAATGCCATGAGACAAAGTGTATGAGAGCTGCTGTATGGAAAGTGAATTTGCTCTGTAAACTTTCACTCAAATCACAATAAAACATTTAAAAAAAAAAAAAAAAGAAGGAGACAAACTGAGCTGTGGACTTTCAGCTGTCCAGAGGGTACAGCCAGTTTGAATGTTTATAAGAGGGGGCCATTTTGGCTATTTAAAGAGATAACATTCTTGTTTAGATTTCAGGGACCTAAGAATAGGCTCCACTTGTCAAGGACAGTACAGATATATGGGAGGCTGATGACTGGAAAGGAGACCAGTAGTGAGTGCTTAAGTGCTGCCAGCTAATGAATAGAGAAGCACAGTACCTTGCTCACTCAGATGACATCCAAACTCAGCAAAGAAAATGAGAATCTTGGGCGAATCAGTCCAACATAGAATCACCAATTAAATATAAATACAAAAATGTCACAGTGTCTCAGAGACAATAGATCATCACAGTCAACATAAAGAAGCAAGATAAAGCAGTAGAAACAAAGGACCAGGGTACAGACCCAGAACACATCCCTAAGGAGGAAGCAGCATTGGAACTCCTTGATAAGGAATTTGAAAGACTTATACTTAGGTACCTTCAATGAATTGAGAGACAGATCAAGGAAAACACTGAAAACATTAAGGAAAGCACTGAGAAAACTGTAGAACAATTTTGAAAGACAATACAAGAACAATATGACAACTGAAAAATTAGAAATGATACAAAATCTAGAGATAGAAATCCAGAAGATTAATACTAAATTTTCAGAAATAAATAATACATTGAATGGGAAAAGGAGTAAAATTGAATCAGTGGAAGACAGAATTAGTGAGATTGAAGACAGATACCTCAATACTTCTTTGGAAAGGGATCAGTCAGAAAAAAGATGAAAACAGAATGAAAAAAGCCTAAGGTTTGTGTGCTATACCATCAAAAGGAATAACCTACATGTAATCAGAGTTCCGGAACAGGAAGAGACAGATAAACAAAGAAAATTGTCAAAGATTTGTTGGAAGAGAATTTCCTTGATCTGATGAAAGACAAGAATATATCCATTCAAGAAGTCCAACAAACCCCAAACAGTATAGATCCCAAAAGAAAATCACCAACATATCATCAAACTCACCAAAACTAGAGACAAAGAAAGAATCCTGAAATCAGCATGGGAAAAACAAAAAGTTACCTACAAAGCGCAACCAATAAGACTAAGCTTAGATTTCTTGGCAGAAACCATGCAGGCGAGAAGACAATGGAATGGTGTATATAAAACCATGAAAGAAAAAAAAAATTCCAATGAAGAATTATATAGCCAGCAAAATTGTCTCTCAAATATGATGGTGAAATTAGGACATTTCCACATGAACAGAAATTATGGGAATTTATTTAAGTTAGACCAACCTTACCAGAGATGCTAAATGGAGTCCTTTGGACACAGAACCAACAACAGCAAACAACAACCAACCATTAACACACATGACAACAGAACTGAGAAACCAACCCAATTATGGAAGTATCCAAAGTAAATAAGCTTACAAGATTGTAAACATGAAACCAGAGACATCAATTGGCAAATGAGGACAACTACAAACCAAAAACAGGGAAAAAAATTGTGTAGTTACAGAACTTCTAAATGGTGAGGGAGTCAAGACAACTGCAAGATAGAACAGACTGTTCTAAACTTGAGAACAAAATGAAAAATCACAGGGTAATCTCAAAGAAAAATTACAAACCTTCACATCAAAATAAAAAAAGAGGACAAACACAAATATTTAGCAAATACTAAAGCAATAGCAACAAAGGAAGTGATAACATGATTCATAAACAAAACAAGCTCAGCACAGAAAATTATATGGAACAAAGAAGTCAGCAACACCATGAAAAAACACATAACAAAATGAGAGTGTGGTAGTTCAGATTGTGTGTCAACTTGGCTGGGCCTGGTTGAGTGGCTTGGCAGCTGGATGTTGTATTCTCCATGATGAGACTTGTAATCAACTCCATGGTGAAATTTACTGGGAGCAGCTGAGTAGTACCTTAGGGAATGTGGTCTGCTTCCTGTATATAAGCAGAAGCTTTGAGGAATGGTCTCTATCTTATGGCACACTTGGACCTTGCATATAGCCGTGTCATTGTTCAGCAGCCTGCCATGCTCTTCTGACCTTGAGGCTTACAATGAACTTGAAGCAATAGCCTGCTGTGTGGGCTGGTAACATCGGGACTGTGTCTTTTTACTTGTCAACTTTGGGTTTGTCAGCCTCAGCAGCCAGCAGCTGAATGAAGAAAAGCCTCTAGCTTCAGTGGGCTGAGAGTTGGAGACAGAGCTGGACCCCAAGGTTGAGGGGCTTTCACCCAGCCCGTAGAGCCTGGCACTTTGAATTTGTCTTAAAGCCTCCAAATTGTAAGAATAAACTCCTGTTTGTTAAGGCCATCCCATTTGTAGTATATTCCTGTCAAAGCAGCACTAGGTAACCAGAACAGAGAGCAACAAACTCATACTTGTCAATAATTACACTGAATATCAATGGATTAAATCCACCACTCAAGGGGTGGAGAGTTGCAGTCTGGATAAGAAAACATAACCCATCAATATGCTGTCTAGAAGAGACACACCTTAGAGACAAAGACAAAAATAAACTAAAAATCAAAGATTGGAAAAAGATAAATTGAGCAAATGGCAACCAAAAAAGAGCAGGAGTGGAAATATTAATTTCTGATCAAATTGCCTTTAAGACAAAATCACCATAAAAGACAAGGAAGGACATTATATAATGATTAAAGGATTGATGGAACAAGAGGACATAAGCATAATAAATATCTATGGTCCCAACAGAAGAGCCCCAAAACATGTAAATCAGACTTTAACAGAATTGAAGAGACAAATAGATGACTCCCCAGTCATAGTAGGAGACTTTAATTCTCCGATGAAAGATAGAACAACTGGAAAGAAACTCAGCAAAGATGCAGAAGAATTAAACAATACAATCCACCAACTTGACATTATAGACATCTAAAGAGCACTTCACCTAACAACAGCGCAATATACATTCTTTTCCAGTGCACATGGAACATTCTCCAGGACAGACCATATGTTAGGCCATAAAGCAAGTCTTAATAAATTTAAAAACATTGAAATACTGCAAAGCATCTTCTCAGATCACAATGCTATCAAATTAGAAATCAACAATAGGAAGATCAATGGAAAAAGAGCAAACACATGGAAACTGAATAACACCCTCCTTAAAAACAACTGGATAATAGAAGAAATAAAAAATGAAAGTAAAAAAATTCCTTGAATCAAATGAGAGTGAAAACACAATATACCAAAATTTTCGGGACACAGCAAAAGCAGTGATCAGAGGCCAATTTATAGCAATAAATATACACCTCAAAAAAGAAGAGTGAGCCAAAAATCAACACCTTAATTCAACATCTCCAACTAAGGAAAGGGAAGCAAAAAAAAAAAAAAAAAAAAAAAAAAACACCCTACAGTCACCAGAAGAAAACAAATAATAAAGATTTGAACAGAAATAAATGAAACAAAATAGAAAAACAATGGAAAAAAATCAACAAGAGAAGAAGTTTTTTTTTTAAAGATTAATAAAATTGTCAAGCCACTGACAAATTTATCAAAGGAAAAGAGGAGGTAGAATACAAATAACATGAATAAGAAATGAAATGGGTGACATCACAACAGAACCAACTGAAAATAAAAGGATAACATCAGGATACTATGAAAAACTGTACTCCAACAAATTAGAAAATCTAGAAGAAATGGATAGATTTATAGAAACATACTACTTATGTAAACTAACACAGACTGAGGTAGAAAATTTGAACAGACCCATAACAAAAGAAGAAATTGAATAGGTCATAAAAAAAATTAACAACAAAAGAAAATCCCTGGCCCAGATGGTTTCACTGGAGAATTCTACTAGTCATCCAGAGAACTGACAGAATTCTACTCAAACTATTCCATAATATAGAAAAAGATAGAATCCTCCCTAATTCATTTTATGAAGCAAGCATAATCTTGATACCAAAACTAGGCAAAGACATCACTAAAAAGGAAAATTACAGACCAATATCCTTCATGAATATAGATGCAAAACTCTTCAACAAAATCCTAGCTAATAGACTCCAACAACATATCTAAAAAAAATAGTACCTTATGACCAAGTGGGGTTCCTACCAGGGATGCAAGGATTGTTCAACATTAGAAAAACAATCAATGTCATCAATCACATAAATAAAACAAAGGAAAAGAAATACATGATCATATCAATCAGTGCAGAAAAGGCATTTGATAAAATCCAACACCCATTGCTGATCAAAACTCTCAGCAAAATAGGAATAGAAGGGACATTCCTCAACATAATAAAAGGCATATATGCAAAACCAACAGCCAACATTATTCTCAACGGAGAGAGAGTGAAACCATTCCCCTTGCGAACAGGAACCAGACAATGATCTGTCACCACTTCTATTCAACATTGTATTGGAAGGCCTAACCAGGGCAATAAGACAAGAAAGGGAAATCAAAGGCATCCAAATTGGTAAGAAAGAAGTCAAACTATCCCTATTTGCTAATAATATGGTCCTATACATAGAAAATCCAAAAGACTCAGTGAAAGAAACTACTGTAATTAATTGAGAGATCTAGCATAGTGGCAGGATACAAGATCAACATCCAAAACCCAGTTGGATTCTTCTATATCAGCAAAGAGATTGCTGAAAAGGAAATAAGGAAATCCATACCATTCACAATACGTACAAAATAATAATAATAACATACTTAGGAATAAATCTCACGAGGGACACAAAAGATCTGTGCAAATAAAACTACAAAACACTACTCCAAGAAACCATAAGAGAGCTACATAAATGGAAGAAAATAACCATGCTCATAGATAGGAGGATTGAACAAAGTGAAAATGTCAATAGTACCCAAAGCAATCTATACATTCAATGCAATCCCAATCCAGATCCCATCAACATTCTTTCAGGATAGGGAAAAAAAAAATCACTAATTTTATATGCAAAGGAAAGAGACCTTGAATAAGCAAAGCACTACTGAAGAAGAAAAGCAAAGTAGGAGGTCTCACACTCCCAGATCTGAAAACCTACTGTACAGCCACAGTAGTCAAAACAGCCTGGTATTGGTACAATGACAGACACATAGACCAGTGTAATCGAATTGAGAACCCAGAAATCAATCCATCAACCTATGGTCAGCCAATTTTTGGTGAAGGGCTGAAATCCATTAAATGAGGAAGAGATTGTCTGTGCTGGCAAAACTGGATATCCATTTGCAGAAAAATGAAACAAGGTCTATACCTCACACCATTCACAAAAAACTAACTCCAGATGGATCAAAGAATTAAATGTGAAATAAGGGCAAATTTAAGGGCCCTACTTTATGGCATAAATAGACACTGTCAATTATAACCCACAATGCACAGAGAGCAGAAGATAAACCAGATGAATGGGACCTTCTAAAAATTAAATTTTTATGTGCTTCCAAGGACTGCTCCAAGAGTAAAAAGACAACCTACAGATTGGGAAAAAATATTCGACAATGATGTATCTGAGAAGGGATTTATCTCTAACATTTATAGAAAATTTTAACACCTCAGCAACAAAAAGACAATCCAATTGAAAAATGGGCAGAAGACAGGAATAGACACTTCACACAAAGAGAATATTCAGGAAGCCAACAAAAACATGGAAAAATATTCATGATCATTAGCCATTGTTGTTGTTGTTGTTGTTGTTATGTGCGATCGAGTTGGACCCCTCCATAGGTTTCTGAGGTGGTATCACTACAGAAGTAGATCGCCCAACCTTCCTTCCAAGGAGTGACTGGTGGGTTTGAACTGCCAGCCTTCTGGTTAGCAGTCAAGTGCCTTAGGCAGCCATTAGAGAGATGCAAATCAAAAGAACAATGAGATGCACTCTAGCCCCAACACTGATAGGAAAGTTCAACAAGACAGAAAATAACAAACGCTGGTGAGGACATGGAGAGAGTAGGACTCTCATACACTGCTGCTGCTGTTGTTGTTAGGTGCTGTCGAGTTGTTTCCAACTCATAGCAACCCTATGCACAGCAGAACAAAACATGGCCCAATCCCGCACCAGCTCCATGATCCTTGCCATACTTGAGCCCTTTGTCGCAGCCACCATGTCAATCCATCTTGTTGAAGGCCTGCCCCTCTTTCGTTGACCCTCCACCTTACCAAGCATGACATCCTTCTCCAGGGAATGGTCGCCTCTGACAACATGACCAAAGTAGGTGAGATGAAGTCTGGCCATCCTCACTTCCAAGGAGCATCTTGGCCGCACTCCCTCCAGGACAGATCTGTTAGTTCCTTTAGCAGTCCATGGTACTTTCAGCATTCTTCGCCAGCACCACAACTTAAAATCATCAACTCTTCTTTGGGCTTCCTTATTCATTGTCCAGATCGCACATGCATATGAGGCAATTGGAAATATCATGGCCTGTGTCAGGCACACCTTAGTCCTCAAGGAGACATCTTTGTTCCTCAGAACTTGGAAGAGTTCCTTCGCAGCCAACCTGCCCAGTGCTACACATCATCTAATGTCCTGACTGCTGCTTCCATTGGTGTCGATTGTAGAACCAAGTAATGTGAATTCTTTGACAACCTCAATATTTTCTCCATTTATCATGATGCTGCTTATTGATCCAGGTGTGAGGATTTTTGTTTTCTCTATATTGAGATGTAATCCATACTGCAGACTGTGTTCCTCAATCTTCATCAGTAAGTACTTCATCATCCTCACTTTCAGCAAGCAAAGTTGTATCATCAGCATATCTTAGGTTGTTGATGATTATTCCCCCACTCCTGATGCCATGTTTTTCTTCATATAATCCAGCTTCTCGGATAGTTTGCTCAGCATATAGATTGAATAAGTATGGGGAAAGGATACAACCCTATTGCACTTCCTTCCTGATTTTAAACCACACAGTGTCCCCTTGTTCCATTCGAATGACAACCTCCTGATCAAGGTACACGTTCCTCATGAGTACAATCAAGTGTTCAGGAATTCCCATTCTTCTCAATGTTATCCATAATTTGTCATGATCCACACAATCAAATGCCTTTGCATAGTCAATAAAACATAAGTAAACATCTTTCTGGTATTCTTTGCCTTGAGCCAAGATCCATCTGACAGCAGCTATGATATCCCTTGTTCTACGTCCTCTTCTGAATCCAGCTTGCACCTCTGGAAGTTCCCTATCAATATACTGCTGCAACCGTTTTTGAATTATTTTCAGTAAGATCTTGCTTGCATGCAATATTAATGATATTGTTCGATAATTTCCACAATCTGTGGGATCACCTTTCTTTGGAATGGGGACAAATATGGATCTCTTCCAGTCAGTTGGCCGGGTAGCTCTCTTCCAAATCTCTTGGCATAAGCAAGTGAGTGTCTCCAGTGCAGCATCCGTTTGTTGAAATATCTCAATGAGTATTCTGTCAATTCCTGGAACCTTGTTCTTTGCCAATTCCTTCACTGCAGCTTCAACTTCCTCCTTCAGTACCATTGGTTCTAGATCATATGCCACCTTCTGAAATGGATGAAGATCTACCACTTCTTTTTGGTACAGTGACTCTGTGTATCCCTGCCATCTTCTCTTGATGTTCCCTGCATTATTCAATGTTTTGCCCTTAGAATCTTTCAATATTGCAACTTGAGGCTTAAATTTTTTCCTCAATTCTTTCAGCTTGAGAAATGTTGAGCACGTTCTTCCTTTTTGGTTTTCTAACTCAAGGTCTTTGCACATTTCATAATAGTAATTTGCTTTGTCTTCTCAAGCTGCTCTTTGAAATCTTCGGTTCTTTTATCTTATCATTTCTTCCATTTGCTTTAGCTACTCTCCACTCAAGGGCAAGTTTCAGAGTCTCTTCTGTCATCCAGTTTGATATTCTTTTGTTGTCTTTTTAGTGACCTCTTGCTTTCTTAATGGATGATGTTCTTGATGTCATCCCACAATTCTTCTGGTTTTTGGTCATTGGTGTTCAATGCATCAAATCTATTCTTTAGATGGTCTCTAAATTCAGGAGGGATATATATATATTCTAGATCATATTTTGGCTCTCATGGACTTGTTTTAATTGTCTTCAACTTCAAGTTGAACTTACATATGAGTAGTTGATGATTTGTTCCACAATCAGCTCCTGGCCTTGTTTTGGCCAAAGATACTGATTTTCTCCATTGCCTCTTGCCACATATGTAGTCAGTCTGATTCCTGTGTGTTCCATCTGGTGAAGTCCACATGTAGAGCCACTGTTCATGTTGTTGAAAAAAGGTGTTTGCAATGAAAAAGTCGTTGGCCTTGCAAAATTCTACCATGAGAGTTCCAGCATTATTTCTGTCACCAAGGCCAAATTTTCCAACTACCAGGGATTGTTCTTTGTCTCCAACTTTTGCATTCCAGTCACCAGTGATAATTAACACACCCTGATTGCATGTTCGGTCAATTTCAGACTGCAAGAGTTGATAAAAATCTTCAATTTCTTCATCTTTGGCTTTGGTGGTTGGTGCATAAATTTGAATAATAGTTGTATTAACAAGTCTTCCTTGTAGGCATATGGATATTATGTTATCACTGACAGCATTGTAGTTCAGCACAGATCTTGAAACATCCTTTGTGATGATGAATGCCATGCCATTCCTCTTTAAACTGTTGTGCCCAGCATAGTAGATCATATGGTTGTCTGATTCAAAATGGCCAAAACCAGTCCATTTTAGCTCACTAATGCCTAGGATATTGATCTTTATGCATTCCATTTCATTTTTGACAACTTCCAATTTTCCTAGATTCATACTTCGTGCATTCCATGTTCCAATTATTAATGCATGTTTGCTGCTGTTTCTCCTCAATTTGAGTGGTGCCATGTCTGCAAATGGAGGTCTCAAAAGCTTTATCTTATCCATATGAGTAAGGCTGATTTTTCCCTGATAATGAAGCTCTTGCCCAGTCCTACTTTGAGAGCTTTCTAAGCTAAGTGACTCATCTTCCTCCTCTATATTGGTCAATGTTTCTGGACTATTTATAAAGTTGCACAGTAATGTATCAGACAATGTTTCTCTGCTATTCATAAGGTTTTCCCTGGCCAATTCTTTAAGAAGTGGATGGCCTTCTCCTTCTTCCTAGTGTATCTCAGTCTGCAAGCTGGGCTGATACCTGTGCACCATGTGCACCCCACTGGGTTTGAAACACCAGTGGCACAGCCTCAAGACTCACAGCAACACATCAGCACAGTAGGACAAACCGACGGACAAGTTTGTCTCCCTTAGCTGTTGGACCCCTCCACCCACCCTTACCTGGATCCCTGAAGATGACTCCTCAATCTATTCTGGTCCCCTTTGCCTTTTCTGTCCTCTCACTGCTTGTGGGGCATGGCCTGGGGTCCCTCTCCTCACCTCGGTCCCTGTGGCTGATTTCTCGATCTGTTCCAGTCCCCTTTGCCTTTTTCAGTCACTTTAAATATCCAAAATGGCTGCCGCTTGTAAACATTCAAAATGGCTGCGCCCTGGGTCATTTGCACATTTCATTATAGTAATTGGCTTTGTCATACTGTACTCATTTCTGTTCTTTAGTTCCTTTATGGCATTTATTGAAAGTTGTATTATGTAGCCACTCCTTGGAAGGAAGATGGGGCAATCTACTTCCATAGTGATACTGCCTCAGAAACCCAAGGAGGGGTCGCTATGAGTCGGGTCCGACTCA
>NW_006921597.1:6047999-6049885 GCF_000298275.1 Orycteropus afer afer
ATATATATATATATATATATATATATATATATATATATATACACACACACTTTTTTGTTGATTGTCTCCCCTAATAAAATGTAGACTGCCCCTATAGCAGGGGCCTTGCCTATCTTGTTCATTGCTGTTTTCTCAGTACCTACAAAGTTCTTAGCACATAGTAGGAATTTATTTTTAAGGAGAGAATTAACTAAACTCATCAATGATACCAACAATATTAGTAGAGAATAAAGGGCAAAAGCCAAACAGTAAGATAAGACAAGAATGATATTATATGAACACTTTTTCAAAAACTGATTAAGAAAATCTATCACTCACTGCCCTTGAGTCAGATCCAACTCATAGCGACCACTCCTTGGGTTTCTGAGGAGGTATCACTACGGAAGTAGATTGCCCAACCTTCTTCCAAGGAATGGCTGGTGGGTTTGAACCACCAGAATTCTGGTTAACAGTTAAATACCTTAGGCATAATGCCACCAGAGCTCTCAAGAAAGTCTATAGCTCTGAGAAACTTAGTGCTATATATAGCAGCCAGTACAAATATGAAACACAAAGATTGTGAACTTTCACTATCTGATAGAAGGGAAAGTATATTGCTTATTAGAAGAAAACCCAGTTGTTTTCTGGGTTTAAACCCTGAGAGGAATTTGCCTTTCAAAAACAAGTCAGTAAAGTAATAGTAATAGCTATCTTAGATGTCCAATGCTGATATAACAGAAATACTACAAATGAATGTCTTTGTTGTTGTTGTTGTTATGAGTGTCTTTAACAAACAGAAATTTATTTTTTCAGTTTAGGAGGATAACAGTCCAAATTTAGGCTGCAGAGTCTAGGGGGAGGTTTTCTCTCTATTGGCTCTGCTTCTTTGAGCTTCTGCTCCTGGGCAGTCTTCATGGCTTGACATTTCTCTTCCTTCATCTCTGCTTCTCTCACTTGCTAGCTTAATCCCTTTTATGTCTCTACAAGATTAACTCAAGATACACCCTACATTAACCCTGTCTCCTTAACATAATAAGAACAACCCATTCCCAAATGGGATTATCATCACAGGGATAGAAGTTAGGATTTACAACAAATATTTTTTGGAGACACAGTTCAATCCATAACAATTCCCTATATAGCATTTTTTTTTAATGCTAAGATAGTCACTACATGTATATTTCTTGTATGGGCCCTGAGGGAACAGATATAAAAGTTTAAGTGCCAGTCCATGAAGTCCACTTATACAGAGGACTGGATTGGGAAAGCAAATGTATTATTTTTGTTATGCTATCAGTGTAGAATGAAACAAAAGAAAAATAGCCCTTTCATAACATAATATATAATGCCATGCCTTCAGATCATGCAAACAATAGAACTGAGAGCAGCCTACAATATCTAATTGATATTGAAAAAACAATCCACAGCTGTCAAACTGATTTTCCTATGGACATATTTCCTATGTCGATTGACAGTTAGCAGGAAACAGGATGGCAAGATGCCCACTGCACCCCTCTGTTGGTGGTTGCCATTGCAGTGCATGCTGACAGTGGCATGTTTTGGAAAAGGCCAGTGTGAGAAGTCAGGTAGAAGCAATGTACATCATAAAGACTACTCATTTCATTGTAAACCAATATGGTATAATGGGAAGCCTCTGTGGAGTGAGAAATGATGGACTGTAGGGTCAAAAGACTGGTATGAGCCCTGGCATCAGTTCTTACTAACTGTTCTTAGACAGGTCTCTTCTACTCTCCTAGCCCCAATTTATGCGGAAAAATGAGGATTCTAATCATGGGAGCTCTGGTAGCATGGTGGCTAAGACACTTGCCTGCTAACCAGACGGCTGGCGGTTCAAACCCACCAGCCACTCCTTGGAAGGAAGGTTGGGCAATCCTACTTCCGTAGTG
>NW_006921597.1:6049985-6080916 GCF_000298275.1 Orycteropus afer afer
AACAACAACAATCATTTAAAATGGGAAAAGAAATCATACCTATTTATTTGGGTTTTTTAGTGATAATAAAAATGAGATAATGTATATGAAAGCATGGAAAATGCTAAATAAATAATGCTTGACCTAATAACGCCTGTCAAATTGATTTAAACTCATAGCAACCTCATGTGACAGACGAGAATTGCCCCATAGAGTTTTCTTGACTGTACTCTTTATGGAGGCATATCGCCACGTCTTTCTCCCACAGAACTGCTGAGTGGGTTTGAACCACTAACCTTTCAGCTGGCAGCCAAGTACTTAACAATCACACTACCAGGACTTCTGGCCTGTATGCCTAGAAGCTAGTATTTGTTTTTCTGTAAGTGTTGCTGAAATGCCCAGAAAAAAATATATACATTTATGCTTTCACTTTCTAGCAGTTAGGAATGAATCCTCAGTGAATCCAAACTTAATTAGTGATGTGGAGATAATGGGAGAAACAAAAAGGGAGCAGAGAAATGCTGTAGCAGGAGCCACTCTCTTGGAATAAAAAAAAAAAAAGGCATAACAGAGCAATTATTTCAATTTGCAGGTTCTTCAAGAAGCCAATCAGCAATATAGGTGCATTGATTCCTATTATCATACACAAGACAACTCTCTACTCTTAGTCTTTCACAACCCAATGAATACAGAACGTCTGCACTGTGAATATTGGAATATTGCACTTCACTCCAATGTTGGATTCAGGTAACCAACTTGGGTAGTTTAGTCAACTGTACAGTTAGTTAGTTCAGTTAGCTTCTCACTCTGTTACTTAGTTTTTAGTTCCTTAGCCTAAACTAGATGGTCCAACTCAATGAGAACATTTGTGTAGTACATTAGATTCAATTCAGCTCACCAAATTCAATGTCTTCTGTGTGCCAGGTGCTGTGAAAGGCACTGAAGCTACAACACTGAAAAACACAGACAACATTCTTGGTCTCATGGAGTCTAGTGGGGATGTTAATTTACATTTTGTTCATTTAGGCTCTGATAAGATTGTCTCTGAAAGATTTCAAGTAGGAACTCAAGAACATGGCACTCAGCATGCTGGTTTTTGGTAACTCCAAAAACTTTGGAGGACTCAAAAGTAGAAAAATTGATTGACATACCAATACAGCAATCAAATACCCAGCAAGGCACCTATAGGAATCAGTGGTTCTTTTATTCCCAGCTCCTTAGTGATTTCTTTGCTTTCCTACAACTTTCTGTCCCTTGCAGTTCATAATGAGGGCATTTCATAGTGCCTAAGGCACTTGACAGGAGCTCTGTTAGCATAGTGCCTAACTCACTTGACTGCTAACCAGAAGACTGGTGGTTCAAACCCACCAGCCACTCCTCAGAAGAAGGGTTGGGCAATCTACTTCCATAGAGATACTGCCTCAGAAACCCAAGGAGTTTTCGCTATGAGTCAGTGCTGACTCAATGGCACGTAACAAAAACAACAATAACAACAAGGCATTTGACTGCTAACCAGAAGCCTGGCAGTTCAAACCCACCAGCCACTCCTCAGAAGGGAGGTTGGGCAACCTACTTCCATAGTGATACCACCTTGGAAACCCAAGGAGGGGTCACTGTGAATCGAGTATGACTCCACAGCACGTAACAAAACAACAACAACAATACTGCTTAATGAATTAAAAAAGAAAAAAAAGCTGCCATCAAGTCAATTCCAACTCATAGTGACCCTCTCAGATCCATATAGTTTCCAAGGGTATAAATCTTTATGAAAACAAACTGCCACATCTTTCTCCCAGGGAGCAGCTGTTGGGTTAACAGCCCTTCAATTTGCTGCCAAGCACTTAACCACTGTGCAACCAGGTTCCTTGTTTAATGTATTTATTTGTATAGCATTATTTTAGTTCCAGTAGATAAAAATATAGAGCACAGATTTACAGAATAATTGATTGGAGAATGTTGCATACACACATTCTAAAGTCATAAAATAATTTTTTTTTCTTGTTGTTTAGTTAAAGTATGTAATAGATGTATCAAGAGAATATCATGAACTATTAATCTGTACTTTGTTTTGTTTTTTTCATTGCCAATAATTAGAATTTTAATATATTTCCTGATCTTATTTGCTGATACCCACCCACTGCCATTG
Organism: Orycteropus afer afer; assembly: GCF_000298275.1. Classification (NCBI taxonomy): domain Eukaryota; kingdom Metazoa; phylum Chordata; class Mammalia; order Tubulidentata; family Orycteropodidae; genus Orycteropus; species Orycteropus afer. The sequence continues at coordinate 6,052,111 of NW_006921597.1, forward strand.
AGTTGATTCCAACTCATAGCAACCCCCATTGGGTTTCCAAGGCTGTAAATCTTTCTGGAAGTAGATTGCCTCATCTTCCTCCCATGGAACAGCTTGTGGGTTTGAACCACCAAGCTTCTGTTTAGCAGCCAAATGCCTTACCCCCTACACCACGAAAGCTCCTTTATTTGCTGATAGGACCTTCAATATAACTTCAAGAGGGAATTCGTGTCTTCTTTAAAGAGAAGTGTGTGAATATTTACCCATTAAGTATATTGTTGGTATGTATACAAATACTCTGTTAAGTTAGTGAAGTTCCTGCCTGTTACTAGTTCTTTAGGAGTTCTAAATCATAAATGGTTGTAAAATCTTATCAAATGATTTTTCTACATCAGTTCAGGTGTTCATATTTCTTTCTTTTAATCTGTTATAGTGCTGAATTCCATTAATAGATATTCTAGTGTTGAACCAAACTTGTATTCCTGGGGTAAATCCAATTTGGCCATTATGTTATTTTTATATATACATATATATAAATTGCTGCATTTGGTTTGCTAATATATTGTTTGGAATATTTGCTTTGTGTTCATAGGCAAGATTCACTTGGAATTTCCCCCTTTTTAACTGTTCATGTCCAATTTAAGTATTAAGATTATACAAACATCATAAATTAACTGAGGAATCTGCCTTTTTTTACTTCCGTTTCTTAGTTTTCCAAAAGGATTTGTGTAAGAATAAGATATATGTTCCTTTGACATTTGATAGAATATCCAGATAAAGGCACCTAAGTCTGGGGAGATGTTACTGATTTAATTTCTTTCATGGCTGTTAGACTCTTCTGGTTTTCTAATTATTTTTTAGTTAGGTTTAATTCTTTACATATTTATAGGGATTTGATAATTGCACCTGTTTTCTAAATTATTGGTATAAGTTTGATTTAAATATCTCTCCTCTTTTTATTCTGTTACATCTAACTGTATTTCTTTTAGTTTCCAATATTTTTAATCTGTGAGTTCTCTATATTTTTTTATCAATCTTAACAGAGTTTTGCCAATTTTATTAATATTTTTAAAGAACTAACTCTTGCTTTCTGATTCTCCTTTTTATTTAATTGAATTATGTTGTTATTTTTTTAAATAATTTTCTGTTTGTTATTCCCTTGAGTTATTTGGATATTCTTTGACTTCTTAAATTAGAAGGTTGTGTCATGATTTTTAAGTTTTTTTTTTTTTTTTTTTTCATTTATACTATAAGCATTTAAGGGAAAATCTTCCAAATACCTCTTTAGGAACACTCCTGTTCTGGTTACCTAGTGCCGCTCTGACAAGAATATACCACAAATGGGATGGCCTTAACAAACAGGAGTTTATTCTCTTATAGTTTGGAGGCTTTAAGTCCAAGTTCAAAGTGCCAGGTTCTAGGGGCTAGGTGAAAGCCCCTCAACCTTGGGGTCCAGCTCTGCCTCCTGCTCCCAGCTCACTGAAGCTAGAGGCATTTCTTCACTCAGCTGCTGGCTGCTGAGGCTGAGAAGCCCATGGCTGATAAGTAAAAAGGCACAGTCCAGATGTTACCAAACCACATGGCAGGCCATTAATTTAAATCCATTGTAAGTCCCAAAGTTGGCAGAGCATGGCAGGCTGCTGAACAATGACACAGCTATATGCAGGGTTCAAGCGTGCCATAAACTAGAGACCATTCCCAAAGCTGCTTCTTATATATACAGGAAGCAGACCACATCCCAAAGGTAGCTACTCAGCTGCTTGTGGTAGGTCCCACCATGGTGTTGATTGCCAGTCTCATCATGGGGAATAACTACCACCAGCTGCCCAGCCACTCAACCAGGCCCAGCCAAATTGACACACAAACATAACCACCGCAACCCCCAAAGATCGGATTGATAGTATTTTTATTTTCTTTCATTTCTAATTTCCATTGTGATTTCTAATTGACCCATCCTTTATATAAAAATGGAAGATTTTTTGACTAAGTTACATTTTTTAGTTTATAATTTTAGATATCATGGTTAGATAATTTGTTCTATACTATAGTGATGTAAAATTTATTGAGACCTGCTTTATTGTTTAATATATGGTCAGTTTTCATAAATGTTCCAAGTTTACAAGAGAAGAATGTCTATTTTCCAATTTTTGAGTGCAGGGATGTACTTTTAAAATCTTCCATTTTCTTTTTGTTTTTTGACAACTTTGTCAGGCAGTCAGTGAGAAAACTATTTTTAAAAACTCCCTATATGATGGTAAATTAGTCATTTTCTTCCTGTGATTAAATCTGTTTGGTTGCATGCATGTTGAAGTTATGTTACTAAGTGAATAGAAGACTAGAATTGTTATGTCTTCCTGATGAATATTTTATATTTATGCAATGTCCTTCTTTATTTCTAAGATCACTTTTTGCTATCAATTTATTTTGTATGCTATTATTATTGATATGTCTGATATTGATATATCCACATAAATTTTATCTTACATATGCATTTTTTTTTTTCTGAAATTGATAGATGCTACAAACCTTTTTTCATTAATGTTTTATCTGGTATGACCTTTTCCATCCATTTACTTCTTATAAAAAATATATATATAGCTGAATATTTTTCAAAAAAAATGTAGTGTGACATTTTTTGCCTCTTGAAAAAAATCTAGTTTATATAATTGCATTCATTTCTACCATCTAATTTTATCCTCGGAAGGAAGGTTGGGCAATCCTACTTCCGTAGTGATACTGCCTCAGAAACCCAAGGAGGGGTCGCTATGAGTCGGGGCCGACTCGATGGCACATAACAACAACAATTTTATCCTTACCTTGATATGTTTTCTGTTTCTTTTTCACTTCTCTTTTTTTTATTATTTTGTTTAGATTAATCCCATTATTTTTCCTCTATTAGAGTCATAATAGTTACATATTACCTATTTTCATTTGTTCTTTAGAACATTTTTAAATTGACAGTCTAATGTCAATGCTTTTATCTTCTTCCCAAACAAAAGAAGCACAATATGCTTTAATTTCATCTATCCCCCTCCTACATTTTATATTATCACAATCTAAGGCTTAGGTATAGCTTGATGTTTTGGTCTCATATGTTAGACAACATCATCATTTGCATTTATATCCAATGTTCAAATGAACACATTTACCATTTATTTTTCCCTTCTTCTTGCAGTATGTGCTTTAGAGGTTCCTGTAGGAGCTCTGGTAGCCCAGTGCCTAAGGCACTAGACTGCTAACCAGAAGCCTGGCAGTTCAAACCCACTGGCCACTTCTCAGAAGGAAGATGGGGCAATCTACTTCCATAGTGATACTGCCTTGAAAACCCAAGGAGGGGTTGCTGTGAGTCGGGTCCGACTTGACGGCACATAACAACAACAACAACATATTAAGGCAGGGGCCTGAGGTAGGCAGGCCGGGGGTTTGGAGGCTGCTTTTCACTTGGGGGTGGCTCTTACTTAAGGCTGGGAACTGAGGTAGGTAGGCCCAGGCTGGGAACTGAGGTAGGTAGGCCCAGGGTTTGGAGGCTGCTTTTTGCTTGGGTATGGCTCTATATTGATACTGAGACCTGAGGTAGGTGGGTGCAGAGGGGTTAGGGACAACTAAGAGAGACGAACTTGTCTATCAGTTTGTTGTCCTGTGGTGGCTTATGTGTTACTGTGAGGCTGGAGGCTATGCTGCCGTGTTACAAAATGCCAACAGGGTCACCCATGGTGGAGAGGTTTCAGCAGAGCTTCCAGGCTTGACTCAGAAGAAGGAAAAGGCCTTCTACTTCTCAAAGAATTGACCAATGAAAACCTTATGAATACCAGTGAAACACTGTCTGATATATTACTGGAAAAGTTTACGAACAGCCATGAAACATTGTCTGACATAGTGCCAGAAGATGAGTGCATCAGATCAGAGGTACTCAAAATTTGACTGAGGAAGAGCTGACTCTTCAGAGTAGAGAGGACCTTAACGATATGGAGAGTAAAGCTTTCAGGACCTCCATTGGCTGATATGGCACAACTCAAAATGAGCAGAAACAGATGCAAATATCCATTAATAATTGGAACATGGAATGTTTGAAGTATGAATCTAGGAAAATTGGAAGTTGTCAAAAATGAAATGGAACACATAAAGATCAATATCCTAGGCATTAGTGAGCTGAAATGGAATTGGTTTTGCCCATTTTGAATCAGGCAACTATATGATCTACTGTGCAGGAAATGACAAATAGAAGAGGAATGGTGTGGCATTCATTGTCACAAAGACTATTTCAGGATCTGTCCTGAAGTACAATGCTGTCAGTGATAGGATAATATCCATATGCTTCCAAAGAAGACAAGTAAATACTACTGGTTATCCAAATTTATGCACCAGCCACCAAAGCCAAAGATGAGGACATTGAAGATTTCTACCAAATACTGCAGTCTGAATAGATTGAACATGCAATCAAGATGTGTTGATTATCACTGCTGACTAGAATGCAAAAGTTGGAAACAAAGAAGAGTCACCAGTAGTTGGAAAAGATGGTCTTGGAGATAGAAATAATACTAGAAATCGCATGATAGAATTTTGCAAGACCAAAGAATTATTCATTGCAAATACCTTTTTTCAACAACATAAGCAACACCTGTATATGTGGACTTTACCAGATGAAATACACAGGAATCAGATTGACTACATCTGTGGCAAGAGGCAATGGAAAAGTTCAATATCTTTGGCCAAAACAAGGCCAGGAGCTGATTGTGGAACAGACCATCAACTTCTCATATACAAGTTCAACTTGAAGTTGAAGACAATTAAAGCAAGTCCCCAAGAGCTAAAATATGACCTTGATAATATGCCTCCTAAATTTAGAGACCATTTAAAGAATAGATTTGATGCATTGAACACCAGTGACCAAAAACCAGAGGAACTGTGGGATGATATCAAAAACATCATTCGTGAAGAAAGTAAGAGGTCATTAAAAAGATGAGAAAGGAAGAAAAGACCAAAATGGATGTCAGAAGAGCCTCTGAAACTTGCCCTTGGTGGAGAGTAGCTAAAGCAAATGGAAGAAATGACAAGATAAAAGAGCTGAACAGAAGATTTCAAAGAGCAGCTCGAGCAGACAAAGCCAATTATTATCATGAAATATGCAAAAACCTGGAGTTAAAGAACCAACGAGGAAGAACATGCTTGGCATTTCTCAAGCTGAAAGAACTGAGGGAAAAATTTAAGCCTCGAGTTGCAATATTGTAAGTTTCTATGGGCAAAATTGAATAATGCAGAAAGCATCAAAAGAAGATGGAAGGAATACACAGAGTCACTGTACCAAAAAGAACTGGTCAATCTTCATCCATTTCAGGAGGTGGCATGTGTTCAAGAACCAATGGTATTGAGGGAAGAGGTCGAAGCTACACTGAGGGAATTGACGAGGAACAAGGCTTCTGGAATTGAGCGAATACCCATTGAGATGTTATGATGCCCCATTGGAGGCACTCACTCGGTTATGCCAAGAGATTTAGAAGACAGCTACCTGGCCAACTGACTGGAAGAGATCCATATTTGTACCCATTCCAAAAAAAGTGACCCCACAGAATGTGGAAATTATCAAACAATATCATTAATATTGCATGCAAGTAAAATCTTACTGAAGATAATTCAAAAACGGTTGCAGCAGTATATTGACAGAGAGCTTCCAGAGGTGCAGACTGGATTCAGAAGAGGACATGGAATGAGGGATGTCATTGCTTATGTTAAATGGATCTTGGCTCACAGCAAAGAATACCAGAAAGATGTTTACTTATGTTTTATTGACTATGCCAAAGCATTCGATTGTGTGGATCATGACAAATTGTGGATAACATTGAGAAGAATGTGAATTCCAGAACACTTGATTATACTCAACTTCTGGAAAGATGGAGGAATAAGCATTATACTTATCATACTCATAAAGAACCTGTATATAGACCAGGAGGCTGTCATTAGAACAAGACAAGGGGTTCTAAAGGGCATGGTTTAAAATCAAGAAAGGAGTGTGTCAAGGTTGTATCCTTTCACCATACTTATTGAACTTGTATGCCTGAGCAAATAATCCAAGAATCTAGATTATCTGAAGAAGAATGTGGCATCAGGATTGGAGGAAGACTCATTAACAACCTGTGATATGCAGATGACATAACTTTGCTTGCTGAAAGTGAGGATGACTTGAAGCACTTACTGATGAAGATTAAAGACTACAGTCTACAATATGGATTACACCTCAATATAAAGAAAACAAAATTCTTCACCACTGGTCCAATAAACAGTCATGATGGATGGAGAAAAGATTGAAGTCGTTAAGGATTTGATATTGGCTCTACAAGCAGCACCAGTGGAAGCAGCAGTCAAGACATCAGACGATGTATTGCATTGGGCAAAGGACCTCTTTCAAGTGATGAGGAGCAAGGATGTCTTCTTGAAGACTAAGGTGCACCTGACCGAAGCCATGGTATTTTCAGTCACCTTATGCATGTGAGAGCTGGAAAATGAATAAAGAAGAATGAAGAAGAGCTGATGCTTTTGAGTTGTGGTGTTAGAGAAGAATGCTAAGAGAACCATGGTCTTCTAAAAGGATGAACAAATCTGTCCTGGATAAAGTGCAGCCAGAATGCTCCTTGGAAGAGAGAAGGGTCAGATTCATCTCACCTACTTTGGTCATGTTGTCAGAAGGAACTGTTTCATCTCACCTACTTTGGTCATGTTGTCAGAAAGAACCATTCCCTGGAGAAGGATATCATGCTTGGTAAAGTGGAGGGTCAATGACGAAGGGGAAGGCCCTCAACCAGATGGATTGACACAGTGGCTGCAATGATTGGCACAGGTATAGCAAAGATTGTGAGGCTGGCACAGGACTGTCAGTGTTTCATTCTGCTGTGCATATGGTTGCTGTGAGTCAGAGATGACTTGACGGCACCTAACAACAGCAACAGCATAGTGATGCAATCTTTGGTGATGAAATCACTTTTGTTAATTGAAAATGTCTGCATTTTGACCTTGTTCATGAAAGATAATATTTCTCTGTATATAGTTCTTAATAGACAGCTATATTCTTCTCATTGAGGATATTTATCCCACTGTCTTCCAGGTGCATTTGAGGCTGTTAAGAGGTTAACGTGAATCTTAATGGGAAATGGTGGAAGCATGCTCTTTAAAACCAGAAACAAGAAAAAGATGGCCACTATCACCTATTCTAAGCAATATTTAATAAATGCTAGCAAAATAAATTAATGAAATTAACTTAAAAGTGTAAGCACTGAAAAGTAACATTATTGACAAATGAGATGATTTTCTACCTAAGAAAATCCCAAAACTCTAAGAAATTATGAAATAATAGGAGAAATTATCTTGAGGTCATATTTTTTAAAAAACTTCATTTTGTGTGTAATAAATAGTTAGAAATGTAATTCTTCAAAAAGTAACATATACCATTGATAATAGAAACAAAAACTGTAGGTTACCCACTCTATAATAGATACAGACACACATTCACCAAAGTGGAACCCTGTCTCTTCCCACACCTCACTTCATAAATAACTTAAAATTATAGCTACACTTTGCTTCACATTATCAAAGTAAGTAATAGAGACTAGTATTTTGATTTATTTAGATTTTATAAATTAATAAAATATTTATATCTATAAATTTTTCATCTCAGTAAAATATTTTATAATTTATATTTTATTCATAATTTACTTCAGAGTTATTTTTGTAATATTTTCCTAAATATGTGAAGATGCATCACTTAAAGATAGATTTGTGTTATACTAGACTCATGAAATGAAATGACAATTTTAATAGTTTTTATGATCTGCCATTCCATCACAGGATAATTATGGATTGGAACTGAGAACTAGATTTACAAGATGCAATAAGCTTTAGTCCAGTACTATACTTACTTAACTTTATTAAAGAATAACCTATTGCCATTGTTTTGGTTATCCAGTGCCACTCTAACCACAAATGAGATGGCTTTAACATACAGGAGTTTGTTCTCTTACAGTTTTGGAGATTAGAAGTCTGAGTTCCAGGTGTCAAGTACTAGGAACTAGATGAAAGGCCCTCAGCCTTGGGCTTCAGCTCTGCTTCTTGCTCCCGACCCAGTGAAGCTAGAAGCATCTCTTTACTCAGGCAGCTGCTAGCTGCTGAGACTGACAAACCTAAGGTCAACAAGTGATAAGGCACGGTCCCGATATTACCAAACCACATAACCAAACCAAACCAAACTCCCTGCCATGGAGTTGGATCCGACTCATAGCGACCCCTCCTTGGGTTTCATAGGCGGCATCACTAGGAAAGTAACTTGCCAATCTTCCTTCTGAGGAGTGGCTGGTGGGTTTGAACCACCAGCCTTCTGGTTAGCAGTCAAATGCCTTAGGCACTACGCTAGTCCACTAAGAGTCCCAAGATCAGCAAGGCAACATGGCAGGCTGCTGAACAATGACTCGGCTACATGGAAGGTTCAAGCATGCCATCAGCTGGAGACCTTCAAAATTCCTTCTTATATACTGGAAAACAGACCACATCCCTAAAGCAACTACTCAGCTGCTCCAATCGATTCCACCATTAATTACCATTCTCACCATGGAGAATAACTACATCCAGCTGCCCAGCCACTCAACCAGGCCCAGCCAGAGTTGACACACAAACTTAACTACCACAGGCATCAAGTTAATTCTGACTCATAGTGACCCTATAGGACAGAGTAAAACTGCCCCCATAGAGTTTCCAAGGCTGTAATGTCTATGGAAGCAGACTTCCCCATCTTTCTTCCACAGAGCAGCTGGTGGATTCCAACTCTCAACCTGTCAGCTGAGCACTTAACCACTATACCACCAGGCTCCTTATAAAATGAGTACAGGGCAGGACATACAGCTTCACCAGAATCTTATTTCATTAGATAACTCAACAGCTACCCCTTCAGAAGGAAGGTTGGGCAATCTACTTCCGTAGTGATACTGCCTTGGAAACCCAAGGAGGGGCTGTCCAACTTGATGGCAAATAACAACAACAACCTTTTTACATAATGTCTTTTGCGTCCTTCACCCACACTCATTGTGTATAACTGCAAAGTTATGTACCACGATAAGATATGCGTGGGTCACTTTCACACAGAGAAGCCATAGCCTCAGTTTCCCACCAAGCCCTTTGTACTACCTCTCAGCTCTCTTATCAAATTTTAGTCCCACAAATATGGGGTTTCACAGCAATCAAGGCAGTCAAAATATTCCACATTTATCTTAACTTTGTACTTCTCAAAAAATAATACTGTCAGAAATTGGACAAGGTCATCTTCCCAGGCCTATTTCTAATGCTTTACTCACATATACGGGAGTTCTGGTGGCATAGTGCCTAAGGCATTTGACTGCTAACCAAAAGGCTGGTGGTTCAAACCCACTAGCCACTCCTCGGAAGGAAGATTGGGCAATCTACTCCGTAGAGATACTGCCTTGGAAACGTAAGGAGGGGTTGCTATGAGTTGAATCGACTCAATGGCAGTGAGTTACTCACAAAAAAAATAGCTGACATATTACAGTGCATTATCTATTTTTAGAAGGATGCTACCCTTCACATGGAAAATTAGTTAGTGGCTTCCTGGAGGCTGGACAGCAAGGTCCAAGGGAAGAGATGGTAGTGTGAAAGGATGAGGAATAGATCATTGATTGACAATCTTTTCATTTCATCTAAGGGTAATCCTTTATTCAGGTTTTCTTCTCCTTCTTGAATTGATTTTAGTAATTTATATTTTCCCAGGGAATCATGCATGACTTCTAGATTTTCTAGTCTATTGGCATGAAATTAAACACAGTATTCTCATGATAAATGTCAGTTTCTGAAAGAGGTCTATTTAATGTCTCTATTATGGATTTATCTGTTTCTTTTATCTATTAGTTCTACATATATAGTGTGTGTGTGTGTGTGTGTGTGTGTAAATTTATTTTTGAATCTGTATTTTTAGATTCATCCTTCTTAATGGATTGTAACTTGTATCAATATAAAATCGCCCTCTGTGTTCTCTTTAATGCTTTTCATCTTGAATTTAACTATGTCAGATATTAATATTTTTGGACATTCTTTCTTTATGTAAGAATTTATTGATATAGGTTTCAATCATTGTATGTGTCAGCTAGGAATTGTATTTCATTATATTAATGGAAACCTGACTATAGAGGTTAAACTAATAAAGGAGTTTTTTTCTCATGTAGCAGTAACTCTGGAGTAGAGCAGTGCCTCAGGGATAGTGAAGCTACTCACTATGGTTGTTATTAACGCTTCTTCTGGCTTCCCATTAAGCTATCTGCCACATTTTAATTTTTCTGTATAATTTTTGTTTTATGGGCACATCTCTATATAATAATAGCTAGAGTTTTTTTGTGTGTGGTTGTTGTTTGTTTGTTTGTTAGCCATTCTCAGAGCCTCTATTTTTTAGAGTTTGATCCATTCACTTTCATTTGCATTGATAATGTGATTGACCTCATTGTTACCAATTAATTTTCTATACATATTTATATTTTAGTATTAATCCCTTTCATTCCTTTTGTTTGATTGAACTTTCTTAGCTCATCCTTGGCGTGTGATATTTTAAAAGTATTCATTCTATGTATATTCCTCCAGAGGTTACATTTATTCTTTTAAATCATATATTTAAACACATTTTTTTATATCATGGTTGGTGTCAATTAGTATTAATAAAATTTCCCAGGAAATCTTTTAAGTTTTAATATACTTCCATTTTTCCTAAAAATACCCCAGCCCCCCATTTTGAAATTATCTAAGAATTTTGTTTTAATAATAATGTTTTATAATCACAAGTAGTATAAACAATTATTTACATTTAATTATAAATTTTACTTTTTCCCTCACACCTTTTAGTTATGTCCCATATTGTCTTCCTATTCTTGAACTGGATTTTTCAATGTAATTAGAGTGCATTTAAAAAAATTCATTCAGAAAGTTTTCGTGGGTGGTAAGCTTCCTGATTATTTTCATTGTTTAATATTCTTTATTTTGTCCTTTCATGGGCATACTAGTTTGGCTGTATATATGAGCCTATGTCCCTCATGGTAGGTCCCTCTCAGGCCTCTAGATCCTATTCAAAATGCTGAATTACTGGAAGGTCTGAGAAGAGAGACATGATCTAACTTCAGAATTAAAAGTCTCATGGTGTCAATGACGGGACCAAGATCAGTTGGGAGGCTGTTGCTGCACTCCTAACAAGAGATAGTAGTTACTTAGTCAGAATGATAACAGTAAAGGAGGTAAGAAATAATGAGAGTTTTTATATTTTAAAAGTAAAAAGCATTTGGAAGTCTTGATAGATTGAAGAAAGGGTGTGAGAAAATGAGCAGAGTCAGAATGACTTCAGAATATTTGGCCTTTTCAACTGGGAGTGAATACTTGCTATCAGCTGAGATGACAAAGGCTTTGATTGGGCAGTTTGGAGTGGAAGATCAGGAACTCATTTGGAGACATGTTGAGTTTAAGAAGTCAGTCACTTTCCAAATGAAGCCATTTGAGCACCCATGATTCACAGCCTACGGTTTTCAGTTTACTTCTTTAAAATGGATCAAGAACTAAAGAAAATTGCCAAACAACTTGAGTGTGTAATCTATCTAGCTTTCCTTTTTTCAAATGTTGGACTTCACTTTCACATAATTTGACAACAACAAAACAAAACCATTGTATCAAGTCAATTATGACTCATGACAACTCCATGAGTTTCAGAGTAGAACTGTGCTCCATAAAGTTTTCAAAGGCTATGATCTTTCAGAAGTAGATTGCAAAGCCTTTTCTCTAGGTGTCTCTGGGTAAGTCATGCTGACAACCTTTTGGTTAGTATCCAAGCACTTAACTGCTTGTGCCATCCAGGGTCTCCTAACTTTACAATAACTAATCATTATTTTCAGACCTGAATCATTCAGCTTATTTCTTCCAAAACATCTCTCTTTGGACATTCATATATGATAAGTTACAATAATCAGGATAACTAATATGAATGGATTTGGGAGCAATTATATCTGGTTCTTGGTAAGCAACAACTCACTGATGTGAGTTTAAGTGCCCAAGCAGCTGGAGGAGTGGTATTTAGGATGTGAATATTCACAAGGCCAATAAGTTTTATAGCAAGAGTGGAGTGTTTTTGGTTAATCTAGTGAGGCAGCTTAAAAAGTTTCTATTGGGTTACAAAATACGGAGATTGCACCATATTACTCTCTAATTAGCAGTGTTTCAGAGAGACTATTTCTCCAAATCATAATCAACTCTTGGTGTTATGAAATTTGTTAATTCTTGACTTAGATGGAAATGATATTTCATTTCTAAATTTACATATCTTTCATTATAAATGAAATTAGACGTGTTTCATATGCTGACTGGATATTTGTGGTTGAATACTTTGTGCAAAACTCATCTAGGATATCTCTAAGTCTGTTATATTTGTTACACGAGCAGTTGAGGGGCAATTCATTCATTTTTCAAAAGTGCATTTGCACAGTCAGTATCTTAAGTTTTGTTTTTGTTTTTGTTTTTTGTTTTTTTTTACTTTAATAGTAACTCAATTGTCATCTGCTCTTTCTTGCTTTTTTTTTTTTTTTTTTAGAAATTATTTGGAACTTGTTGTGAAATCCATTCAACACTGGATCACAAGTGAAGAAGCTATGTATCAGGAATCTAAAATGGCTGAGGATATAACTAAGACCAAGGTTGATGCAGAATTCAAATCTTCTGCCAAAGTTTCTTCTCCTAGCAAAGTTTATTCTCCTAAAAAGTCTAAAAGTAAGTAACCAGTTCAACTTATACCTAAATTCCAAAAGACATTCAGCAGGCTCATATTTCTTAATTTAATTAAGAGTATGGGTATTTTAGAATTGATGTGGGTATTTTAGAATTGAAAAGAGTTACCCACAAAATTCCTGTGACTCTTTACTTCCGCTAATAAGTAGAATATGTTGAGATTATGCTTGATGGGGATAATGAGACACTTGCCTTATGTTAACCCCACTTTCTGCCAGATCAGGAGGATTTTATCTGTTGTGCAGGTCAAATGTGATATGTTAGGGAAATACCAAATGTCTTTATTTTGGTAGGATTGGTAGGCTCCACTATGAAAGATATGATGATAATATATTACGTAAATTCAGAGGCAGTGGATTGCTATAAAAATAATTATAGTTTCCAAAAGTGAGACCAAAATAAGACCTTCCTTAAAACAACAAGTAGATGAGTCCCGAGGTGAATGGTCAATTTGGGATCAGAAAACACCAGGTAGGTGAAGGGAAAAGCAGCATAACAAAAAAGTGTGACTAGCACCATTTCACTAAGGAAAAGGAAGACACAGAGAGGTGCACAAGATGTCCAGACAATAAAGGTAAATACCACTGCATTATCAATAATAGAAAACACTACTCTACAGGAGGATACATATGCAGACAGGCAAGAAGAGTAGGTATAGACAGGCCAATGGGAATATATAAAATTAAATATATATTATATATAATATATATAAAACCTGGTAGCTGTTGCATTCATTTTAAGGCCTTTTAAGTCAAGAAAGATGTAGATATTCAAATCAGAATGACCACAATGGTGAGAAAAGACTACAATATGGAAGGAAAAGTTAAGCTTGTTCTAACTAGAGTAAATTGGTGAAAGCTTTACAAAGGGAGATTCCAGTTCAATAGGAGCTGCAACATTGCAACACACTGTCTGAGATTGGAATGCCCCACCCCCAGAGGCTGTGAGTCCCCCATCACTGACAGAGCTCAGTCCCACTTCAGATGACCACTAAGGGTAGCATAGAAATAATTCAGTGAGAATGACTAGGGAGTTGAACCTGATAGCCTTTGATAACTCCCTCAAAGCCTCAAGCTTTGGTCCTTTTCTGGTACCTATTTTAGGGGTTACTGAGAGTTAATTTTCTCTGGTTACAGGTAACAAAGGAATCAGCAAAATGGAGGTGTCAGAGAGTGAAAAAGAGAAAGAAAAAGAGAAGGAAAAGATTCCTTTCATTTTAGAAGGCTCTCTGAAGGTAATCCTTCAGGAAGATAAATAATACAAAGTAATTACAAATCCAAAATTATTTTGTGATGAAAAGTTTGTGTAGTATAACAGGAAATGATCATTTTGCTAAGCCCTCAGGAATAATTGAATCTGCAATGAAAGGACACTCTCTCCACCAAGATGTCTCCTCCCAGATGATAAGCTTTAAGGAAAGCTGTGTTTTATTAATTTTTATATAACCACCATTTAGAGAAGTGTCTTGTTCATACTTTGTATACTCTTTGTTTATTCTGTAGTTGTCTGTTTTTGTTTGCGTAATTTTTATTAGAATTTTTTTAATGACAAAAGTAATACATGCTTTTGTAATAAATCGAAGTTATTCTGGCTATCCTAAGCCCTTAAAATAATAAATATTAACAATTTAGTATGTTCTATGCTCATACAAGCACATACACAGAAATACACAGAAAGATTTTTTGTTTTGTTTGCTTTTGGTTTGATTTTGTACTCTGCTGTTTGCTTTTTGCTTTTTTTTTTCCTTAGCAACATATAAATTTCTCCTCAGGACAATATATATAAATCTAACTTATTTTTCATAGTGATATATAAGTTCATAATTCATAATCCACAAATTATTCAACAATTACCTTATTAATAGACACACATTCTATAGATACAGAAGAATTTCGTGTAGTCAAATCTATTATTTTGACGAAAATTTAAAAGACTAACAATACCAGATTTTGGCAAGGATATGAAGTAATATGAATTAGCATACACTTCTGATTAGAGTATAAATTTGTACTTCCACTTTAGAAAACTGGCCATATCTGTTAAGTTAAACATATACTTTCTCACTAGCCTAGAGATTCCACTCCTGGATATATACCTAATGAAAATGCCTGCACCTATGCACCACACAGGCAAAATTGTTCTTGGAGCATTATTTGTAATTCTCCCAAAAAAGAAACAATCCAAATGTTCATCAGTAGAGTGCCTAAATCATGGTATAGTTATAAGAGGAAATACTACGAAGTAATGGAAATGAATGTGCTGCAGTCACCAGCAAGGCAGATGAATCTCATAAACATTACATTAAGCAAAAGAAGACAATGTCAAAAGAATATATACATCATGTGTGATTCATTTCTATGCAGTTTGAAAACAGGCAAAATGAAACAAAATACTACAAATCAGGAGAGTGATTGTCTTTGGGACAGTGGGGGTGGGTAGTGATCGGGAAGAAGCATGAGAAGGACTTTGGGGAGCTGTTGTTATGTGCCGTCGAGTCAGACCCGATTCATAGCGACCCCTCCTTGGGTTTCCGAGGCAGTGTCACTACAGAAGTAGATTGTCCAACCTTCCTTCCAAGGAGTGGCTAGAGTTTTCTATTTCTTGACCTAGCTGGTGGTTACAGGAATGATTGCTTTGTGATCATTCATTCAGTTATTCCCTTACAGCTTTTGTTCCTTTTGTATGTATGCTATAGCTTATTTAAAAAAAAAAAAAAAAAAAAAACTTTCATAAAAAACTGTCCTTTTCTCATTATGGTTTCTGGGCTTTCTGTGTTATTGATTCCATCCTGAGGTTATACACTTATTTTCCTATATTTTCTTCAACTATTTTAATAGCTTTGTTTTTTATATTCAGATATCTAATCTATTTGAAATTTATTGTGTTTATGGTATAAGGGCCTTACTTTTTTTGTCCACAAGGATTATCATTTGATTATTGTTTTAGTGTTTTTAGTGAACCTGTGTTTAACAGAATGAAACACTGCCTGGTCATGACCCATCCTCACAACCTTTGCAATTCTTGAGTCCATTGTTGCAACCACTATGTCAATCCATCTCATTGAGGGTCTTCCCCTTTTTCACTGACCCTCAACTTTACCAAAGAGCTCTGGTAGCATAGTGCCTAAGATATTTGACTGCTAACCAGAAGACTGGCAGTTCACGCCACCAGCCACTCCCCAGAAGGAAGATTGGGCAATCTAGTTCCATAGTGATACTGCCTCAGAAACTCAAGGAGGGGTCACTATGAGTTGGATCCGACTCCACAGCAGTGAGTTTGGGTTTTTTGGTCCACTTTACCAAGCATGATAGCCTTCTGTAGGGACTGGTACTTTCTGACAACATGACCAAAGTATGTGAGGCAAAGTTTGGACATTCTCACTTCTAAGGAACATTCCAGCTATTCTTCTTCCAGGACAGATGTGTTTCTTCTTCTGGAAGTTGATGATATTTTCAATTTCTTCACCTACAGAATTCAAATGGATCAATTCTTCTTTGGTCTTTCTTATTCATTGTACAGCTTTCACATGCATATAAGGCTATTGAAAATATACCATGGGTTGGGTCAGGCACACCTTAGTCTTCACAATGACATCTGTGCTCCTAAACACTTTAAAGAGGTCTTTTGCAACAGTTTTTTGTTTTGTTTTGTTTTGCTTTTTAATTGTGATTTGGGTGAAAGTTTACAGAGCAAATTCACTTTCCATACAGCAGCTCACATACACTTTGTCTCATGACATTGACTACAATTTGCCATAATGCAACAGCTCTCCTCCTACTTCCTCCCCATAGTTAACCTCTTCCCTGTGTCCTTCCCTCCATGCACTCCTGCCCCATTATCTGTCTCTCTGTGGTCTTGCAACAGTTTTGCTCAGTGCAATATGCCATCTGATTTCTTGACTGCTGCTTCTATGGGCATTGATTGTGGATCCTGGTTAAATGAAACTTTGACAACTTGAATCTTTTCTTCATTTATCATGATGTTGCTTTTATTGTGATGTCTTTTTTATTAGTGCCATTTAATTAAGTAGAACATTAATCCTCCCACTGATTTAGGATGTCAACTATATCATATATTTGTTTTATTAGCTGCCATCGAGTAGATCCCTGGCTCATAGTGACCCTATAACAAAAGGATATCCTGCATGGTCTTGCATCATCCCAATAATCACATGGTAATCGGACTGTTGTGATCCCTAGGGTTTTCCTTAGCTGATTTTGAGAAGTAAGTTGCCAGATCTTTCTTCCTCATCTGTCTTAGTCTGGAAGTTCCACAGAAGCG
This sequence comes from Orycteropus afer afer, assembly GCF_000298275.1. Lineage (NCBI taxonomy): Eukaryota > Metazoa > Chordata > Mammalia > Tubulidentata > Orycteropodidae > Orycteropus > Orycteropus afer. The sequence goes on from NW_006921597.1 coordinate 6,069,172, forward strand.
TGTTCAATATCATGGCAACATGCAAGCCTCCACTGGCAGGTGAGTGGTGGCCGTACACGAAGTCCATTGGCTGGAAATCAAATGTAGGTCTCCAGCATGGAAGGCTAGAATTCTGCCGCTGCACCACCAATGCCTCCATATCATATATTCTTTGAATCCATTTTTGAATGCTGTATTCTGTTTCAGCTACTACCTAACAATTCCTATGCAAGTACCATACTCTTTTAGTTATGGTAGTTTTGCTGTAAGCTTTAATATTGGGTAGACAAGAGCCCACTCCATGCCCCATCATATTCAATAAGCTTTGAAACAATGTTGAATAATTCTGGTGAACCTTCCTGGCTTCTTGATCTTAATGGTAAAGATAATTACATGGAAAATTTTTAGAATTTTACTGTTAATTGCTACTGAACTATATGAAGTTGTTTTTCAGTGTTTAATGGTATCGAAAGGAGCTCTGGTGGTGTAGTGGTTAAGGCATTTGGCTGCTCACCGAAAGGTTGGAGGTTCAAACCCACTAGTTGTTCTGTGGGAGGAAGATGAAGCAATCTGCTTCCATAGAGATTTACAGTCTTGGAAACCCAATGAGGATTGCTGTGAGTCGGAATTGATTCAATGGCAGTGGGTTGGGTTTGGTTTTCACCGGTATTGAAACTAGTATTTATTCATTCTCCTCATATATTTTGCTGGCATACTGAATTATGGAAGTAGACTTAATAAATGAATCACCTTTTCATTTCTGTAACAACTCCTCTTTGGTGTTTTTGTAACTGAATACAATTCAAGTTTAGTCCTCAACGCATATAACTGCATACAACATTTGCCTAGAGGCACTTGACTGCAACCAGAAGGCTGGCAGTTCAAATCCACCAGCCACTCCTTGGAAGGAAGATGGGGCAATCTACTTCCGTAGTGATACTGCCTCAGAAACCCAAGGAGGGGTCGCTATGAGTCGGGTCCAACTCGACAGCACATAACGACAACAACAACAGGGGTGCCTAGGGTGGGAGAAGGAGGATTTGATAAAAAGTAATTTGTGTTCACACCCTAACTGAATCAGAATCTTTAGAAGTAGAACCTAGGAATTTAGATTTTAATAAGCTCCTGGTATATAATGTGTGGAATTGGTCTATAGGCATTTTTCTGTTTGTTTCATGATTTTTAATAAATATGTTCTGGTGTTTGAGGTGAAAGTTTACATAACAAATTAGATTCCCATTTAACAATTTTTACACAAACTGTGACACTGGTTACAATTTCCACAATGTGTCAGCATTCTCATTATTTCCATTCTGTTTGTTCTATTTCCATTGATTTAGCTTTACTGTTCCTCCTTGCCTTCTCATCTTTGTTGTTAGGAAATTTTGACTGTTTGGTCTCATATAGTTGAATGTTTAGGGGAGCATATTATTCACAGGAAATACTGTTTATTTTATAAGGCAATCTGTTATTTGCCTGAAAGATGACCTATGGGAGTGGCTTCAGTTCCAAATTCAATTGATATCTTAAGACCATATTCTTGGGAGGGTGTCTAGTCTCTATCAGACTAATAAGTCTGGCATTTTTTAGGAATTTGAATCTTGCTCTATGTTTTTCTCCCATTTATCCATGACTTTCTATTGTGTCGCTGGTCCGATTGGTTGGTAGAGGTAGCCAGGCACCATCTAGTTCTTCTGGTCTCAGGCTAGAAGAGGCTGTCATTCATTTTGGCTGTTACTCCTGTGGGCTCTTTTTCCTGTAAACCAGTTTCTTCTTTGAGTCTTTGGTTTCTTTCATTCTCTTTTGTTCTAAACAAATAGAGAACAATAGCTATATCTTGGCTTATTGACTTTTGTGGTGTTTGATAGGCAAATCATATTAAGGTTATAATAGCTCTTAAAATGAATTGAGGAAGTCCATCAAGGCTGCTGAGTACAAGATCAACTTGGGGCAGGCGGAGGGGGGGCGACCACAAGCCTTCCTATACACCACTAATAACCAGCTAGAAGATGTAATAATAATAATATACCATTCATAAGAAAATAAAAAAAGCTACAAGGGGCCAAGAAAAATCAGTTAATAAAAGATATCCTAATCTTTTACATAGAAAATTACAAAATATTATTAAAGGACATTAAACCTAAACAAGTAGGAAAATATACCATGGATGAGAAATTTCAACTTAGGAAATGAAATATACTATAAACTCAATGCAGTTCAAATAAAAATACCAGTAGAATTTTTCACAGACCTTAAAAAGTGGTTCTTAAAATTAATACTGAAGAATAAAGGAGTAGCAAAGACAAGAAAAAAGAATAATATTGGAAGATTAGCTTTGTTAGCTATTTAAATTTATAATAAATCTATTTTTATTAAAACAGTGGGCATAAAATATACAAAAGGAACAGAATAGGGAGCAAAGAAAGACCAAAACAACCACATATATGGAAACTTGATACACTAAAATGGTGGCGTTATAAAAATGGATGAAATAATGGTCTTTTAAATAAGTAGTCCTAGGATAATATGTTATTCATATGGAAAATTATGAAATAAGATCCATAATTCAGTCATTGAGATGAGCAAAACTAAATCCCAAGTGGATTAAAAACTTGCGTTTGAAAAGCAAAACTTTAAAAAACATAAATGGGACTATATCTTAACAATCTTGACATAAGAAAGGATTTTTTAAACAAGAATTAAAAAGTACAAAAAAAAAAGATTTTTGTAGTTGTTAGGTACTATCAAGTCGATTCCAACTCATAGCGACCCTGTTTACAACAGAACAAAACACTACCCTGTCCTGTGCCATCCTAACAATCCTTGCTTTGCCTAAACCCATCATTGCATCCATTGCATCCACTGCATCAATCCCTCTCATCTTTTTGTTGACCCTCCTCTCTACCAAGCATGATATCCTTCTCCAGGGACTGGTCTCTTCTAACAATGTGACCAAAGTAGGTGAGACAAAGTCTGGCCATTCTCACTTCTCCAGGAGCATTCTGGCTGCACTTCTTCCAGGACAGATTTGTTTGTTCTGGCAGTCCATGGTGCTTTCAGTACTCACCATTACCATAATTCAAAGGCATCAATTCTTCTTTGGTCTTTCTTATTCATTGTCCAGCTTTCACATACATCTGAGGCAATTGAAAATACCCTGGCTTAGGTTGGGTGCAACTTAATCTTGAAAGTGACATCTTTGCTCTTCAACTTTAAAGAGGCTTTTGCAGCAGGTTTGCCAAGTGCAATACAATGTATGATTTATTGGCTGCTCCTTCCATGAGTGTTGATTGTGGATCCAAGTAAAATGAAATCTTTGGCAACTTCCATCTTTTCACCATATATCACGATGTTGTTTACCGATCCAGTTGTGAAGACTTGTTTTCTTTATGTTGAGGTATAATCCATGCTGAAGACTGTAGTCTTTGATCTTCATCAGTAAGTACCTCGAGTCCTCTTCATTTTCAACAGGCAAGGTTGTGTCATCTGCATATCGTAGGTTGTTAATGAGTTTTTCAATCCTGATGCTGTGTCCCTTTTCATATAGTCTAGCTTCTCAGATTCTTTGCTCAGCATACAGATTGAATAAGTTTGTTGAAAGGATACAGTCCTCAAGCATGCCCTTCCAAATTTTAAACCATTTGCTATTGCCTTTTTCTGTCCAAATGACAGCCTTTTGGTCTATGTACAGGTTTCTCATGAGCACAAATAGGTGTTCTGGAATTCCCATTCTTCACAATTATAGCCATAATTTGTTAGGATCCACACAGCCTGATATCTTTGGATAGTCAATAAAACACAGGTAAATATCTTTCTGATATTCTTTGCTTTCAGCTATGATCCATCTGACATCAGCAGTGATATCCCTCATTCCACATCCTCTCCTGAATCTAGCTTGCATTTCTGATAGTTCCCTGCCAATATACTCCTGCAATCATTTTTGAATTATCTTCAGCAAAATTTTACTTGTGTGTGATATTTCAGTGTAGTAAATTTCATGGTATGGCTTTTCTAGCCATAGTCTTTGTAAACTCTGTGGTAGAATTTGACATGAGCAACTGAGTAGCTCCTGTCTGTTAAAGTTATCCATCTGGTGTAATTCTGTTGGAGCAGCATGAAGCAATATTCTGGAAAGTTTGCTCTCTCTCTCTCTCTCAGGTGTGTAGAATTCTGATGTTTGGACTGATTAGTTTTGCTACTATGCCTGGCTTAAAATGAGCCTTCCTAAAGGCAGAAGGAGCCCCTCTGACTGCTAACTGAGAAAGACATGCTGCTGAGAGAAATGCACTACTGAGAGACGTGAGAGGGACACACTGCTGAGAGAGAGACGTGAGAGACACACACTGACAAGAGAGAGACATGCTACTACTGAAAGAGACTGAGAGAGACTCTCAGCTGAGAGATGGCCAGCTGAGAGATGGCTGGCTGAGAGAGATTGAGTGCATTCCTGAACTTGAATTGTAGCCTGTTGCTTCTCCAATAAACCCCATAATCTGTGAGTTCTGTGTGGCCACTGCAACAAATTATTGAACTCAGCAGAGAGGTGGTGGGTGCCACGGGAGGAACAGTTGATGTCAAAGTTAGTGAGAGGGCTGGAGGGTGGTAGCATGTCCAGCCTCATTAGAGGAGGCACTGGGCTTCTAGTGGTGATTCTGTCCTCCTCTTCTGTAGTTAGAGGAGGTCAGAAGATGCCGCCTCCTTACCCCTTTAGCAGTTGGTGTCAGAAGCGGTGGGATTTGTTGCAGTGGCTCCAGACTGATAGAAGCATGGAACTTTGTAAAAGAAAGAAGGAAGGAGCCTGGGAAGTGAAACTTTGGTTGGTGTTACCTATTAAAGGAGATTATCAATCCAGAGGCTAGGGCTTTTGGTTATACCCAGCCAAAGCCCCAAGATCATATACATAGCATGGGAATGTAATCAAGGTGAAGATATAAACCTGAAATGTCTTAAACAGGATTATGTGTTTTGGATTATGTGTTTATCTGAATGTACTATGGGTATTGAATGCTCTCTTACCTACTTGTACATTAGAAATGATTATGGGGTATGGATGACAGAGAGCATGTAAGTCTGCCTTCAGCCAATACTTGATTGGCTGTGTTAAAAGGGGAAATAGAACTTGTCCAGAAGAAACATAGGCTTTTGTTTCAAACCCTGTGTGTAGAATATGGGGAGCTTAGGTAGAAAACTTGAGTCCCACCCAGAACTACTGAGAGAACAGAAGATTTGAAGAAAGAACTTGAAGAGAGAGGGAAAAAAAAAATGACTGTTTGGCTTTTTGAATTTCAAGCAAGTAGTTACACTTTGGGTGCATCGAGGCAGGAAAGGCACGGCACATGAGAGAAATCCCTTCCAGGACTGGAAGTTAAAGGAAGCTGGTGAGTAGATGGCTTTGTATGCTGCTTGCTTATGACCACCTGGGCCCACTTGAAGAGTGGAAATGGGGGAAGTGCAGCAATGACTAAATGGGCTGAGTTTGGTACTCTCTGACCTAGACCACAGAGGCTAGGAATGAGAAGGACTGGCTGGTCTGAAGTGCAAGGATTTGTGAGCCTACGAGCATTGCAATAGTTCCTGAGGACTGAGGATGTGAGAGAGAAGGTGCTGGCTCGTCTGAAGTGAAGAGAAGAGAAGAGTGTGACTCTCAAACTTGGCAGCTGGAACCCATGACCTAGCTGAGATTGCACAAAGCAATCTCCTGGGAAGTTCATTCTCTGTCTCAGGTATATAGAATTCTGATATTGGGATTGGTTAATTTTGCTATTCTGCCAGGCTTAAAATGAGCCCCCCTAGAAGCAAAAGGAGTCTCTCTAACTACCTGCTAAGAAAGACGTGCTGCTGAGAGAGAGACACAAGAGACACTCACTACTGAGAGAGAGAGACGTGCTACTGAGAGAGACTGTCAGCGGAGAGAGACTGAGTACCTTCCTGAACTTGAATTGTAGCCTGTCACTTCCCTATTAAACCCCATAATCTGTGAGTTCTGTGTGGCCACTGCAACAAATTATCAAACCCAGCAGGGAGGTGGTGGATACCACGGGAGGAATGGTTGATGTTGAGGTTAATAAGAAGGTTGGAGGGTGGCTTTTCTGGCGTCATATGAGCAGGCATTAGGCTGCTGATGGTGATTCTCTCCTCCTCTTGTGTAGTTAGAGGCAGTCAGAAGATGCCACCTCCTTGCCCCTTTAGCAGATATTAATGATATTGTTTGATGATTTCCATATTCTCTTGGATCACCTTTCTTTGGAATGGACACAGATATGGATCTCTTGTAGTAAGTTTCCCAGGTAACTGTCTTCCAAATTTTCTGGCATAGATAAGTAAGCACCTCCAGAGCCGTATCCATTTGTTGAAACATCTCAATGGGTAGTCCGTCAATTTCTGGAGCCTTGTTTTTGGCAATTCCTTCAGTGCAGCTTGGACTTCTTCCTTCAATATCATTGGTTCTTGATCATATGCTATCTCCTGAGATGATTGAACATTGACCAATTCTTTTTGGTACAATGACTGTGTGTTCCTTCCATCTTCTTTTGATGCTTCCTGCCTCATTCAATATTTTGCCCATAGAATCCTTCAATATTGCAACTCAAGGGTTAATTGTTTTCTACAGTTCTTTCAGCTTGAGAAATGTTGATTGTGTTCTTCCCTTTTGGTTTTCTAACTTTAGTCTTTGCACATTTCATAATAATACTTTACTTTATCTTCTCAAGCTACCCTTTGAAATTTTCTGTTCAGCTCATTTGTTTCAACATTTCTTCCTTTCACTTTAGCTACTTTCCATTCAAGACGAAGTTTCAGAGTCTCTGCTGACATTCATTTGGTCTTTTCTTCCTCTTCTGTCTTTTTAATGACCTTTTGCTTTTTTCATGTATGATACTCTTAATGTCATTTCACAATTTGTCTGGTCTTTAGTGATTGATTTTCAGTGCATCAAATCTATTCTTCAGATGGTCTCTGAATTCAGGTGGGATATCCTCAAGAGTATATTTTGGTAGCATAGTGCCTAAGGCACTTGACTGCTAAACAGAAGGCTGGTGGTTCAAACCCACCAGCCAGTCCTTGGAAGGAAGATGGGGCAATCTACTTCCGTAGTGATACTGCCTCGGAAACCCAAGGAGGGGTCACTATGAGTCGGGTTTGACTCGATGGCACATAACAACAACAACAAGACTTGTTTTAATTGTCTTCAGATTTAACTTGAGCTTGCATATGAGCAGTTGATGGTCTGTTCCACAGTCAGCGCCTGGCCTTGTTTTAGCTGAAGATATTGGGCATCTCCATCACCTCTTTCACAGGTGTAGTCTATCTGATTCCTGTGTATTCCATCTGGCAAGCCACCATTTATGTTGTTGAGAAAAAGGTATTTGCAAAGACTAAGTTGTTGGTCTTCGAAAATTCTGTCTTGCGCTCTCTGGCATCATTTCTATCACTGAGGCCATATTTTCCAACTACTGGTGACTCTTCTTTGTTTCCAAGTATCACATTCTGATCACCAGCAATAATCAATACATCTTAATTTCATATTCAGTTAATTCAGACTGCAGGAGTTGATAAAAATCTTCAATTTCTTCATCTTTGTCTCTAGTGATTGGTGTGTAAATTTGAATAATACTCATATTAACTAGTCTTCCTTGTAGGCATATGGCTATTATCCTATCACTGATGGCATTATACTTCAGGATAGATTTTGAAATGTTCTTTTTGATGGTGAATATGATGCCATTCCTCTTCAATTTTTTATCCCCAGCATAGTAGACCAATTCGAAATAGCCAATACTAGTCCATTTTGGCTCAATAATGCTTAGAATATTGATCTTTATGCATTCTATTTCATTTTTTACAACTTCCAATTTTCCTAGACTCATACGTCATACATTCCACATTTGGACTATTAATGGATCTTTACAGCTGTTTCTTCAGATTTTGAGTCATGCTCCATCAGTAAATGAAAGTCCAGAAAGCTTTAACTCCATCCATGTCATTAAGGCTGACTTTATTTTGAGGAGGCAGCTCTTCCCCAATAATATTTTGAGTCCTTTCTGACCTAAGCAGCTCATCTTCTGGCACTGCCTCAGAGAATGTTTCACAGATCTTCAGAAAATTTTCCAGTAATAGACAGTGTTTCACTGCTATTCCTAAGGGTTTTTGTAGCCAACTCTTTGAGAAGTGGATAGCCTTGTCCTTCTTCCCAGTCTCTCTGAGTCTGGAAACATCACTGAAACCTGTCCACCATGGGTGACCCTGATGTTATTTGAAATACTGGTGGCATAACCTCCAACCTCACAATAACATGCAAGCCACCACAGTATGACAAACTGACAGATGAGTGGTGGACCTGCATTTGAAAAGCAAATCTTTGAAAAATATATATGGGACTATATCTTAACTATCTTAATATAAAAAAAAAATTAAAAAGATTACATTAAAAGAAAGAAAAGATTACATTGATTGAATTTTAAACATTTGACTATGCTTGTCTTGCTTTGAAATAAGTAATAGCCGTGTTAAGTGAGTTGGGGAGTAAGTCTTCTTTCTCTACTTTTTGAGATAGTTTAAGTTTATAATTACATGTATTTTCAGTGTTTGGTAGAATTCAAGTGTAAAATAATATGAGCCTTGTGACTTTTGATGGGTAGTTTTTTGTTTTGTTTTTGTTTGTTTAACTGACAAATCAATTTAGTTAAGAATTATAAAAATATAATGTTTTGCTTTTTAAATTTCTTCTTGAAATTTTTTGTTATAGTTTTCTAATAATTTGTCTACTTCTTCTCAATTTCCAATATATTAGCAGAAAAATTTAGTACTATTTTCTTACCTTTTTATTCTGCTATGTCTGTTGCTTAATTCTCTTTTGAAATTCCCATTATTGTTTGTGTTTTCTTTTTTTTAATTTTTATTGTGCTTTGGGGGAAAGTTTACAGAGCATATTCATTTTCCATACAGCAGTTCACATACACTCTGGCTCATGACGTTGACTGCAATGGAACAGCTCTCTTCCAACTTCCTCCCCATTGTTACTTCTTCCCTGTATCCTTCCCTCCCATGCACTCCTGCCCTCCGGGCTGTCTCCCTGTGCATACATAGCCCTTCTATTCTCCCATGATCGATCTCTCCAAGAAGTGTATCTTCCTAATGTAAATGTTAATCTCATATGCCCATCTTTTGTTTGGGTGGAAGTCACAGAAGTGGGTTCAATTCCAGACCTGAAGGGCAGCTAGATGCCATAGTATCAGTTGTTCCACAAGGTTCTATCAGACAGAAAACTTGGTCCCTTTTATTCTTTTTTATGATCTTGACTTTTGTTCCACCTTGTACTCCCACTCTATCCAAGATCTCCTACATGGATCCCCGTTCGAGTAGTTGATAGTGGTAGCCAGACACCATCTAGTTCTTCTGGTCTCATACTCATATAGGCTGAGGATAACATGGTGTACCAGTCCCTTGGACTAATTACTTTCATGGGCCTTTGGTTTTCTTCATTCTTCTTTGCTCTGGATGAGGGGAAACCCATCTTTGCATCTAGATGGCTCCTTGCAAGCTTTTAAGATCCCAGTAGCTACTCGCCAAAGTAAGATGTGGAACAATGTTTTTGTCTAGTATGTTATGCCAATTGAGCTTGATGTCCCCTGCCACCATGGTCCCAAGCCCACATCCAACTACGTGCTCCTTCCGTGTAGCTGGCTGTGGCCAAGAAGTGACTATAACCTTTTCCCTTGTCAGCTCTACTATATACCTGGGAATTCGTACAGAACATACCAATACACTTGAAGAAACATTGCCTGCCAACTTTATACGTGCTCTTGGGCACACTTCCCCCTGCATAGTCATACCTAATAGTTCAGCCTGTCTGCCCATCTATCCACCCATAAATCAATGTTTGCCTTCACTGACAGTGCAGCACCATGTGTACAAAAGGGTTCATCTTTGTTGTCTGTACCTCCCATGCACCTCTCTGTGTCTTCCTCTTCCTCAATGTCACCATGTCGATCACTCACATTTGGTACATTGCCCTTCTCTTGACCCTAATCAATACTTGTCTCTACCTATATAACTGTGTTCCTTCCCTTACCCTCCCACCCCCGGTAAACAACAAAGAAAAATTCCTTCCATATATAAACATTTCCTTGACTTTTTACAATAACAAACTAATCAAGTATTTGTCCTTCTGTGATTGACTTCTTTCACTCAGCATAATGTCCTCCAAGTTCATCCATGTTATGTGGTGTTTTGCAGATTCTTTGTTATTCTTTAAGGTTGCATAGTATCCCATTGTATGTATGTACCATGTTTGGTTATCCATTCTTCTGTTGATTGGCATCTAGGTTATTTCCATCTTTTTGCTATTGTAAATAGTACTGCAATGAACATGGGTGTGCATATATCTGTTCTTTTCCTGGCTCTCCTTTCTTTAGGATATGTACCTAATAATGGAATTCCTAGGTCAAATGGTATTCTAATTCCAAGTTTTCAAGGAATGGCTTTACTGCTTTCCACAGTGGTTCTATCATTTTACACTCCCACCAGCAGTGTATGAGAGTCCCAATCTCTCGACACCCTCACCAGCATTTGTTATTTTCTCTCTTGTTAAACTGTGCCGTAGTGCTGGGACAACATATTATCTCATTGTTTTGATTTGCATCTCTCTAATGTTTATTGATCATGAACATTTCTTCATGTGTTTGTTGGCCACCTGAATATCCTCTTTGGTGAAGTGTCTATTCATGTCTTCTGCCTATTTTTCAATTGGATTATTTGTCTTTTTGTTGTTGAGGTGTTGAAATTTTCTATAAATTTTAGAGATAAGTCCTTTGTCAGATATGTCATTACCAAATATTTTTCTCCCAATCTGGAGGTTCTCTTTTGACTCTTTTGGAAAAGTCTTCGAAAGCACATAAAAATTTAATTTGGAGAAGGCCCATTCATCTAGTTTATCTTCGGCTGTTTGTGCATTTTGGGTTATGCTTGATAGTCTATTTATGCCATTTATTAGGGCCTCTAAATTTGCCCCTAGTTTTTCCTTGAAGAGCTTTATAGTTCTAAGCTTTACATTTAAGTCTTTGATCCATCCAGAGTTAGTTTTTGTGTATGGTATGAGGTACATATCTTTTTTCATTTTTCTGCAAATAGATATCCAGTTTTGCCAGCATCATTTGTTAAACAGACAATCTCTTCCCCATTTAATGGATTTTGGCCCTTTGTCAAAGATCATCTGACCATAGGTTGATGGATCTATTTCTGGGTTCTCAATTCTATTTCATTGGTTTATGTGTCTGTCGTTGTACCAATATCAGGAAGTTTTGACTCCTGTGGCTATATAGTAGGTTTTGAGACCTGGAATTGTGAGACCTCCTACTTTGTTCCTTCTCATCATAGTGCTTTGCTTTTTTGAGGTCTCTTTCCTGTCCATATAAAGTTAGTGATTGTTTTTTCCATATACATAAAGAATGTTATGGGATCTGGATTGGGATTGCATTGAATGTATAGATTGCTTTGGTTAGAATTGACATTTTCACAGTGTTCAATCTTCCTATCCACGAACATGGTATGTTCTTCCATTTATGTAGATCTCTTATGGTTTCTCGAAGTAGTCTTTTGTAGTTTTCTTTATATAGGTCTTGTGTGTCCTTGGTAAGATTTATTCCCAAGTATTTTTTTTTTTTTTAAGCTATCGTAAATGGGATCGATTTCCTTATTCTTTTTCAGCAATCTCTTTGCTGGTGTAGACGAATCCAACTGCCTTTTTGGAAATCAATATTGTATCCTGCC
>NW_006921597.1:6083691-6087648 GCF_000298275.1 Orycteropus afer afer
ATTACCCTTTTTATTTCAGTTGGTTCTGTTGTGATATCTCCCATTTCATTTCTTATTCATGTTATTTGTATTCTCTCCCTCTTTTCCTTTGTTAAATTTGTCAGTGGTTTGTCAATTTTATTAATCTTTTCAAAAAACCAACTTCTAGTCTTGTTGATTTTTCTATTATCTTTCTGTTTTCTGTTTCATTGATTTCTGCTCAAATCTTTATTATTTCCTTTCTTCTGGTGAATGTAGATTTTTCTTGCTATTCTTTTTCTAATTGTTGGAGATGTTGGTTTAAAGTGTTGATTTTGGCTCTTTCTTCTTTTTAGATATGGATTTATTGCTGTAAATTGGCCCCTGATAACTGTTTTTGCTGTGTCCCAAAGATTTTGGTATGTTGTATTTTCATTCTTGTTTGATTCAAGAATTTTTTAATTTCATTTTTTATTTCTTCTATTACCCACTTGTTTCTAAGGAGTTTCAATGTGCTTGTTCCTTTTCCATTGATCTTCCTACTGTTGATTTCTAATTTTATAGCATTGTGATCTGAGAAGATTCTTTGCAGTATTTCAGTGTTTTAAAATTTACTCATGCTTGCTTTCCTCTGAAGGTACATTGGGCAATGTACTTCTGTAGGGATACTACCTCAGAAACCCAAGGAGGGGTCACTATGGGTCAAATCAACTCAATGGTAGTGAGTTTGGTTTGGAGTTTATGGTCTACCCTGGAAAATGTTCCATATGCACTGCAAAAGAATATGTATTGTGCTGTTGTTGGGTGAAGTGTTTTGTAGAGATCTATAAGGGCAGGTTGGTGGGTTGTATTGTTTAGTTCTTCTGTATCTTTGTTGAGTTTCTTTCCAGCTAGTCTGTCTTTCATTGAAGATGATGTAGTAAAGTCTCCTAATATGACTGTGGAGTTATCAATTTGTCTTTTCAATTCTGTTAAATCTGATTTATGTATTTTGGGGTTCTTTCATTGGGTCCATAGCTATTTATTATGGTTATATCTTCTTGTTCAATTGATCCTTTAATAATTATGTAATACCCTTCCTTGTCTCTTATGGGGGTTTTTGTCTTAAAGTCAATTTTATCAGAAATTATATTGCCATTCCTGCTCTTTTTTGGTTGCCATTTCCTGGATAGATATTTTCCAACCTTTGATATTTAGTCTATTTTTGTCTTTGTCTCTAAGTTGTGTCCCTTGTAGACAGCATATTGATGGGTTATGTTTTCTTATCTAGTCTGCAACTCTCTGTCTTGTGTGTGGTGCATTTATTCCATTGACTTCAGTGTAATTATCAACAAGTATGTATTTGTTGCTGTCATTTTGTTATGTGTTATTTCGTGGTCTTCCTTGTTTCTTTGTTCCTTATAATTTTCTGTGCTGAGCTCATTTTGTTTATGAATTATGTTATCATTCCCTTCATTGCTGTTGTTTTAGTATTTGCTAAGTATCTGTGCTTGTCCTCTTTTTTGTTATGATGTGAAGGCTTATTATTTTTCTTTGAGGTTACCCTGTGATTTACAATTTTCTCCCTGAGGTTAGAACAGTCCATTCCATCTTGCAACTCTCTTGACTTCCTCACCATCTAGAAGTTCTGTAACTACACTATTTTCTCTCTCTTTTTGTTTTGTAGTTGTCCTCATTTGCCAATTGATGTCTCTGGTTTCCTATATACAATTTTGTAAGCTTATTTTACTTTGGATAGTTCCATAGATGTGTTGGTTTCTGGGTTTGTTATCTTGTGTATTAATGGTCAGTTGTTGTTTGCTATATTGGTTCTCTGTTCAAAGGACTCCCTTTAGTATCTCTTATAAGGTTGGTCTGGTTTTAACAAATTCCCTTAATTTCTGCTTATCTGGAAATCTCCTAATTTCACCATCATATTTGAGGGACAATTTTGCTGGATATATAATTCTTGGCTGGAAATTTTTCTCTTTCAGAGTTTTATGTATACCATCCCATTGTCTTCTTGCCTGCATGGCTCCTGCTGAAAAATCAGAGCTTAGTCTTATTGGTTGTCCTTTGTAGGTAAGTTTTTGTTTTTCCCATGCTGCTTTCAGGATTATTTCTTTGTCTTTGGTTTTAGCGAGTTTGACGATGATATGTCTTGATGATTTTTTGGGAGGGTCTATCCTGTTTGGGGTTCATTGGACTTCCTGAATGGATGTAGTCTCATCTTTCATCATATCAAGGAAGTTCTCTTCCAACAAATCTTGGACAATTTCCTCAGTCATTTTCTTTTTCTCTTTGTGTTCTGGAATTTCGATTACACATTGTTTATTCCTTTTGATGGTATCCCATATGAATCCTAGGCTTTCTTCATTTAGTTTTGATCCTTTTTCTGATTGATCCCTTTCCAAAGAAGTATTCAGGTATTTGCCTTCAATCTCATTAATTCTGTCTTCCATTGATTCAATTCTACTCCTTTCCCCTTTCAATGTATTATCTATTTCTGGAAATTTAGTATTAATCTTCTGGATTTCTCTCTGTAGATTTTGTATCATTTCTAATTTTTCATTTATTTTGTCATTTTGTTTTGTATTTTCTTCCAGAATTCTTCAAGGTTTTGTCTGTGTTCCCCTTAATTTTGTCACTGTTTTCCTTGATCTGTCTGTAAATCCATTGAAGGTACCTGTTTTGGTTACCTAGTGCTGCTCTGACAGGAATGTACCACAAATGGAATGACTTTAACAAATAAAAGTTCATTCTCTTACAGTTTGGAGGCTTTAAGTCTGAGTTCAAAGTGCCAGACCCTAAGGACTGGGTGAAACCCCCTTAGCCTTGGAATTCAGCTTTGCCTTCTACTCCCAGCTCACTGAAACTGGAGGCTTTTCTTCACTCAGACAGCTGCTGGCTGCTGAGGCAGACTAACCCAAGGTTGACAAGTAAAAAAGCACAGTTCCAATATTACCAAACAACACAGCGGGCCACTAATTCAAGTGCATTGAAAGTCTCAAGATCGGCAGAGCATGGCAGGCTCCTGAACAATGACTCAGCTACCTGCAGAATTCAAGTGCACCATAAACTGGAGACCATTCCCAAAACTGCTTCTTATATATGGGAAGCAGACCACATCCCTAAAGCAGCTACTCAGCTGCTTGTGGTAGATCCCATCATGGAGTTGATTGCCAGTCTCATCACGGGGAATAACTACCACCAGCTGCCCAGCCACTCAACCAGGCCCAGCCACGTCAACACACTAACTTAACTGACACAGTACCTAAATATAATTCTTTTAAATTCCTTATCAGAGAGTTCCAGTGCTGCTTCTTCCTCAGGGATGTGTTCTGGGTATGTATCCTGCTTCCTAGTTTCTAATGCTTTATCTTGCTTCTTTGTATGGACTGTGATGATCTGTTTTCTCCAAGACATTGTGATTTTGTTGTATTTATATTTTATTGGTTATTGTATGTTGGAGTGATTAAAGTTTTGTTTTCTTTGTTTTTTTTTTTTTTTAGGGGGGGTATGTATCTGAGTAAGCAGGGTATTGTGTTCCTCTCTTTGCTAGTTGGCAGCACTGTGCACTCACTCCCTGTCTCCTGATAGATGTGATAGGGAATGAGAGTGGCTGCACAGATATCTGTTAACTGTTTGTAGAGAGCAGTTAAGGATGAGTCAGGCTTTTTTGGTGGTCATGTATCATTGGCTAGTTTGTGCAGAAGGAAGTGGTGGCTCTCACTCAGTAAGTGGAACTGCAGGAAGTACAAATGTGGTTGCATTGTATGGGCATGTTTGCTGTCTCCCACTCAGACAAAAACATTAATCAAAAAACCATCAAAAACGTGAAAGCAGATGGACAAAAACCACACTGCATAAACACACAAGAACAATCACTAAAAAGAGAAAATTAAAAAAAAGAAGAAGAAGAAGAAAGGTAATAAATGAGAGAAAATATTTAAAGAAATGTGTTAAAAAGCCAAAAGAAATATGAATAGAAAAAGGGGAGAAAAGAAAAGAAAAAAAAAA
>NW_006921597.1:6087853-6090342 GCF_000298275.1 Orycteropus afer afer
AAAAAAAAAAGAGGAAAAAACATCTGGGCAGGGTGGGGCAGGGCACCCAGGCTGTCAGAGCACACAGACGGGGATGGAATTCCTGCTGGCCCAAAAGGTGGCTGGGAGTGAGGGATGGCCACATCTCTGTTCATCAAGAGGGTGTGGTGTGTAAGAGTAACAAGGGGAATATCGCACCTTTGCAGACCTTAGTGTCTGGTATGTCCTTGTGATCCCGACAAGTGAAGCTTGGTATCTGAGAGAACTCTGTCATTTTAAATATCCAAAGTGGTTGAACCACTTGTAAACATTCAAAATGACTGCACCCTCTGGACAGCCAAAAATCTACTGCTCAGCCATCTCCCTCTTCACTGCTTCCCCCTTTATTCACCAGCTACCAGTGCAGTCCTCCATGCAGCCCCTGGCTAGCGGGGCTGATTTTTAGGTTAATTCTTAAGTCCTAAGCCCACTTAGCAATATTGAAGCTGTCCATGCCATCAGGATCACTGACAGACCACAGCTCCATATGTCTACTTTTTCAGTGTTTTCTTACAGGTTCTTCTAGTTGGAGTTTAGTCCACTTCTGTATCCTTCCTTTCAAAGCTCAGGGCTCCAGGATTATCCTCTGTATCTATGTTAACTGGTTCCCCTTTTCTTTGTTGAAGAGGGTCTGTGTAGTTTGTCTGCCTATTCTGCTATCTTACTAGAACTCATTGTGCCTTTTTTAAAAAAAAATTTCCTAGACAACACTTGCCAGACATTAATCTATTTTTCCCAGTGCAACATTTGGTCTTTGCTTATCCTTTCTATCATATCTTTACTTTTCATTTAATTTGTTTCTACTATATTGTCTTTTTCTAAGTTCTTAAGTTTCATGCCTTCCTCTTTTCAGCCTGTCTGGTTCTAATATAAGAATTTAATCCTTTAAGTGTCCTTCTGAGTGTGGCTTAAGCTGTATTCTTCAAGTTTTTATGTGAAGCATTTTTGTTATAATTCAGTTCTAAGCATTTTATAATTATGTCCACTTTTATTTATTTTTCACTGTATAAGGTATTTACAAGTGGGCTTTTTATGCCTGATAATATGAGAATAGGAAGTTGTTTCCTTAGCTTTGTGTTACTTATTTCTAACCTATTTTTTCTTTGTCAGTAAACAGGACTGTTTTAATTCTTTGAAATTTGTTGAGATTTTTTAACCTAATATATAATCATTTAAGGATTCCTGGTAGCTCAGTGGTTAAGTGCTCAACTGCTAACCGTAAGTTTTATGGTTCAAACTCACCATCCATTCTGTGGGAAGAAGACATGACACTCTGCTTTCGTAAAGATTACAGCCTTGGAAATTCTATGGGGCAGTTGTTCTTTGTCCCATAGGGTACATCTGAGTGAGAATCAACTTGACAGGCATGGGTTTATATAGTCATTTATCCCAAGGTTCCATGTATGCTTGGGGGGATGAAAACAACAACATGAATTCTCAGTTATTGGGTGCTATGTTCTGTCTACACCTAGTAGACAATGCATGTTAATTGTGTTGTTCAATTAGTCTTATTTCCTTACTGGCTTTTTGTCTTTTAAATTTATCAGTTATTGACAGAAGTGTATAAATTTCTCATAGTGAAACTAGATTTGAAAGTTGTGGTTCGGTTTGTGTGTCAATTTGGCTGGGCCTGTTGAATGTCTGGGCAACTGGATGTAGTATTCCCCATGATGAGACTGGTAATCCACTCTACGGTGGAATCTACTGTGAGCAGCTGAGTAGCTAGCTGCCTTAGTGAATGTGGTCTGCTTCCTCTATATAAGCAGAAACCTTGGGGAATGGTCTCTAGCATATGGCACACTTGGCCCCTGCATGTAGTCATGTCATTGTTCAGCACCCTGCCATGCTCTGCCGACCTTGGGAATTACAATCAACTTGAATCAATGACCTGCCATGTGGTTTGGTAACATCAGGACTATGCCTTTTTCCTTGTCAACCTTGGACTTCTCAGCCTCAGCAGCCAGTAGCTGTCTGAGTAAAGAAATGCCTCTAGTTCCAGTGGGTCTGGAGCAAGAGGCAGAGCTGGACCCCAAGGCTGAGGGGCTTTCACCCAGCCTCTAGAGCCTGGCACTTTGAACTTGGACTTAAAGCCTTCAAACTGTAAGAGAATAAACTCCTGTTTGTTAAGGCCATCCCATTTGTGGTATATATTTTTGTTAGAGTGGCACTAGGTAACTAGAACAAAAGTACTTTTTAATTTTTAGTTTTTTATAGTTTGAACTTTATTAGTAATTCTTTCCTTCAAATCTGTTTGGTCTGCTATTATGAAAACTTCATTATCTCTCTTTCAGGTAGTACTGAATGGCACATTCCATCCTTATGTGTTGTCCTTACATGTTGTGTGCCTCTTGCAAGCAAGCACTATAAACTAGATTTTTTATTTTATTTTTTTTTTATTAGGATTTGGGTGAAGATTTACAGAGTAAATTCACATTTCATACAGCAGTTCACATATACTTTGTCTCATGTCA
>NW_006921597.1:6102707-6131656 GCF_000298275.1 Orycteropus afer afer
GGTCCAAGAATAACTTCTATGTCTGTGTCAATTGGTTTTCCTTTTCTTTGTTGAAGAGGGTCTGTGCAGTCCTTCTATCTAGTCCACCATCTTCCCCAGAGTGGTCCTGTATTTGGAATTTCTTGAACCAACCTCTTTTGTAATACCTATTTTCTTTTCCTTCCTGTGATCCATTGTCCTCCGTTTCTTGTTTTGTTTCATACTGAATTTTTTTTTCCCCTGTCTTTCATTTGCAATCAATTTGATGATAGAGACACTAACTTTGGACTCAGTTAAGTGAAATGATACCCCTCCCCCAAAAAAAATGATTCCATTTTTCTTATCGGTAGACTTGTGTTACAAAAATAATAATGCTAAATTATTAGTCAATTAACAAATTGCAGAAATTTGTTTTCTCTCATGTTGTTTGCCCACCCACTGCTATCCAGTAGATTCCAGCTCATGGCAACCATATAGGACAGAGTAGAACTGCCTCCATAGGGTTTCCAAGCTGTAAATCATTATGGATGCAGACTGCACATCTTTCTCCTGTAGAATGGCTGGTAGGTTCAAACCACTGACCTTTGGTTAGCAGCTTTAACCACTGTGGCATCAGAGCTCCTTCATCCTATGTAAGTACCTACATAAAGTTAATCAAGTATCTTCATTTTCTTCCAGAACAATACAAAATCCTATTAAAATTATTTAAAGTGTGCTCCCCCTTTCCCAACTTACCCTGTTGTCTTGATGTTTAACGTTTATCTCTTCTTTTTTTTTCTCTTTTTCCTGCAAGTTAGACGTTATTATTATCATTGCTTTCCATAGTTCATGTTGTTTAAATTTAGCCCCATGTTTATCATTTGTTTTATTGAGCATTCCTTCTCACAATTTATGTTCTAGGAGTATTTCCTCTAGAAGTTCCTTCAGTGGGAGTTTGTTGTTGTTAGTTGCCCTCATGTCAATTTTGACTTAGGGCAACACCATGTGTGCAGAGTAAGACTGCTCCATAGGGTTTTCTAGGAGCTCTGGTAGCATAATGCCTAAGGCACTTGACTGCTTACCAGAAGGCTGGCAGTTCAAACCCACCAGCCACTCCTTGGAAGGAAGGTTGGGCAATCTACTTCCATAGTGATACTGCCTCGGAAACCCAAGGAGGGGTGGCTATGAATCGGGTCCAACATGATGGCGCATAACAACAACAACTGGTGGCGTAGTGCCTAAGGCAAGCGAATGCTAACCAGAAGGCTGGCAGTTCAAACCCACCAGCCACTCCTTGGAAGGAAGGTTGGGCAATCTACTTCTATAGTGATACCATCTCAGAAACCCAAGAAGAGGTTGCTACGTGTCGGATCCGATTGCACGGCAGTGGGTTTTTTTTTTTTTTTTTTTTGGCTATAGGGTTTTCAAGGCTGTAATCTTTTGGAAACAGATCACTAGGCCTGACTTCTGAGGCTTCTCTGGGTAGGTTTGAACCACCAACCTGTTGGTTAGTAGTTCAGGACTTAAGCATTTGTACCACCAGATTAAACTCAGTTTTTTATTTATCTGCAAAAAAAAAAAAAAGTGGCTTTATTCTCCTCTCATTTATGAAAAGAAATTTCCATTTCTAAAATTCTTGGATGACTTTTTGAATTTCCTCTTAGCACTCTAATTTCCCCCTTTTTCCTGGCTGACATTGTAGCCATTAATAAATTGATCATCAACCTACTTTGCCATTGCTAAACATCTTCTCTTTTCTCTCCAGCTGCTGTGAAAATCTTCCACAGTATGCTAGTACATGTTTATCAATGGCTCTCTTGAAAAAAAAAAGTGTGAATATTCATATATACACATAAGTTTGTTATCAATGTTATTGATATAAAGTATGTTTAGCACACAATTGGTGAGTAAAAAAAAAATATAAAATATTCCGTATTGTAAATTCCATATGACCAATTGATTCTCACAATATGCTTTCATTGGTTTTTGAAAACTTCTTGTATGCTCAGCCAACCTATGGTTCCAATATGAATATTGATTAATGTTTTCACTTATATTAAGAAGACAAAATTGAAACACCAAAGACATATGACTCACTCATTCATCTATAATATAAATGCCTTCTTTGCTGAATCAGATTATTTTTGAATTCTGGAAGACTATTTTCTGAATCTTCTGTGCTAGTGACAATGTAACAGCTATTGACATGACACACTTTTAAATTTAATCTGCATTATTAACATTTTCTCCATCAATTTCTTAATTCTAGAAAGTTGACAAAATAACTAATCAAGCCCTGACTTGTAGAATTTGCTGATTTCTGTTGTGTGAATACTCCCACCATGACTGATTGTCAAGCTGCCAATGTATTGTCACTGAATATATAATTGTCTGTTGCAGTAACACACCATTATGTAATATTTCCACCATTGAGATAAAACTGACATAATCTCAAGCGCATATAAAATAGAGAAAGGTAATAAAATAATTAAGCAATAGTGATTTTTGGATATTTGTTATCTTTGCTTTTAATTGTACATTTATATAAATGAATTTTTAATAATGGGTGTGACTAACAAATGAATCACGAGATTTCTGAAAATATAACAATAAACTTGCAAGTCAATATGAGTTGGGTCCAGCACACCATTATTTCCTGCTTTTGATTCATTGGCCTTCCTCACTGTTAGGATCTTTCATCAACTCTGGAAATTTCAGAACCATAATCTATTCATATACTGCCTTTTCAAAAGTTTTATTTCATTGTCAAGAGTTCCATCAAATGCACTCTGTCATTTTTCATACACTTTTATTTCTTACTTATACTTTGGACCTCTTTTTATTTAAGCTTATTAAAAATACCCAAACCAACTGCTATCAAGTCAATTCCAACGCATAGTGAAACCTGTAGGACAGAGTAGACTGCTCCATAGAGTGTCCAAGGCTGTAGTGTTTATGGAAGCACACTGCCATATCTCTCTCTCTCAGCAGCTGCTGGGTGTAAACTGCTGACTTTTCACTTATCAGCCAATGGTTTAGTGCTCCACCACCAGGGCTTCTGTATTAAAAATACTTATTTATATCCTCTTTCTGATAATTCCAAGATCTGCAGTCTTTGCAGGTACAATTCCACAGTATGTTTCTTTAGGTTCTTGTTCAAAATGGTTTCTTTCCTCATGTTTTGTGATTTTTACTGTGTGCTAAAATTAATTGTAACTTTGACTGTGTCAGTTATTTGAGCATTTACATTGTGCTTCTCTGGAAACTATTATATTTTGCTTCTGTTGGGCACCTAGAAGCACTACCAATCCAGGACCACTTTAAAATACAATTTTAGGGTAGTGTGCATTTTAACCACAAGTCTGTATAAGGAAAGGCTTGTAGCTAGGAGTTCTCGGAAGAGACATTTTCTTTTCTCTTCTCCCTAGGACCAAGAAGGCAGGCTAGTATTCTCATGAGCTTCCTCTAGGGACAAGACTTTTTTTTTTTTAATTATTATTATTAACTAGTTCACCCAATGAAGGTGTTGTTTGTATTTTTTTTTTTTAATTTTCCTAACTTTGCCTCCTGTTATATTTAAACTGCATATGGACATTTTTATAGCACTTACAAATACATATGTAGGAATATCATCTGCCAAAGCTATATAAGGTCATGGGTATATTCCCACTAGGCAAATACCTGTCCACCTATGTATCCTCCCGTAGATTAGTGTTTGCTGTTACTGATAATGCAATATCGTGTATGCAGTAGTATTTGCCTTTATTGTTTGTACCGCTTGTGCACCTTTCCATGTTCCTTCTCCTTAGTGATATTATGCTAGTCATATGCTTTTTTATATCACTTTTCCCTTCA
The DNA here is from genome assembly GCF_000298275.1 of Orycteropus afer afer. Classification (NCBI taxonomy): domain Eukaryota; kingdom Metazoa; phylum Chordata; class Mammalia; order Tubulidentata; family Orycteropodidae; genus Orycteropus; species Orycteropus afer. The sequence continues at coordinate 6,106,521 of NW_006921597.1, forward strand.
TCCATGGGAGCTCTGGTGGCGTAGTGCCTAAGGCATTTGACTGCTAACCAGGAGGGTGGCAGTTCAAACCTACCAGCCACTCCTTGGAAAGAAGATTGGGCAATCTACTTCCGTAGTGATACTGCCTCGGAAACCCAAAGAGGGCTCGCTATGAGTCAGATCCAACTCGAGGGCAGTGAGTTTGTTTGTTTTTTTTTTTGTTCTTCATCCATATCAAACCTGTCTCTTAATTATCCATCTCTTGTCCTTCCTTTCCACCACTCTCATCCCTGATAACCAACAAAGAAAATTTCCTTCCCTGTGTAAGCCTTTCCTTGACTTTTTTACAATAATGAATTCATACATTTGTCCTTCTGTGATTGACTTATTTCACCCAGAGTAACGTCCTCCAAGTTCATCCACGTTATGAGATGATTCACTGATTCTTCCTTATTCTTTAGTGTTGCACAGTATTCCATTATGTGTATATACCATAGTTTGGTTATCCATTCCTCTGATGATGGGCACTTAGGTTGTTTCCATCTCCTTGCTATTATAAATAGTGCTGCAATGAACATGGGTGTGCAAATATCTATTCATGTCCTGGATCTCACCTCTTTAGAATATATTCCTAGTAATGGCATTACTGGATCAAATAGTATTTCTACTTCCAACTTTTTAAGTAAGCGCCATACCATTTTCCACCATGGTTTACCATTTTGCATTCCCATCAGATATGTATGAGAATTCCAATATCTCCAAACCCTCATTAGCATTTGTTGTTTTCTGTCTTTTTGAACTTTACTTTTATTGCTGGGGTGAGATGATATCTCATTGTTGTTTTGATTTGCATCTCTCTAATGACTAATGAGGAGCTCTGGTAGCATAGTGGCTAAAGCATTTGACTACTAACCAGAAGGCTGGCGGTTCAAACCCACCAGCCACTCCTCGGAAGGAAGGTTGGGCAATCCTACTTCCGTAGTGATACTGCCTCGGAAACCCAAGGAGGGGTCACTATGAGTTGGGGCCGACTCGACAGCACATAACAACAACAACAACAATGACTTCATGTGTTTGTTGGCTGCTTGAATATTTTCTTTGGTAAAGTGTCCCTTCATGCCCTATCCTCATTTTTGAAGCAGATTGTCTATCTTTTTGATATTGAGGTGTTGATGTTTTCTATACATTTTAAAATCAGTCCCTTGTCAGATATGTCATTGCCAAATATTTTTTCCCAACCTGTAGGTTCTCTTTTTACTCTTTTGGAGAAGTCTTTTGAAGGACATAAGAATTTAATTTTCAGAAGGTCCTAGTCATCTAGTTTCTCTTCAGGGGTTTGTGAAGGTGTTGTTTTTAAAAATACCATCTTTATTAAGAGGTCTCTAATCTGATCTCCCAAGGAGCTCTGGTGGTGTAGTGGGTAAGGCATTTGGCTGCTAAACAGGTTGTCAGTTCAAACCCACCAGCTACTCCATGGGTGGAAGATGAGGCAATCTACTTCAGTAAAGATTTACAGTCTTGGAAACCCAATGGGTGTTGTTATGGGTCGGAATAGACTCCATGGCAGTGGGTTAACCTGATCTTCCAGGTTTTGTCTCTTGTCTGTCAAGCAAACATCATCTATTAAAATCCAACTTCTAGGCTACCAAGGTTGGGCAGATAACCCTGGGGAAATGCTGTCCCCAGTGATGATCTGCTTCACTGAATCAGTGCTTTCTCATATCCTTTACTTTTCTTCCAGCCACGTCATGTACTACAGTGATAGATTTTATGTTTATCCCATCATTTTTTCACATGTTCTACCAAGAATATCTTCCTGGACATTAGTCTGCCATACTACTGGTAAACCATCTCATATTATTGTTATTATTATTATGGCAAATAAGTATGTATGTTGCTATTTCAGCATTCTTCACATGTACAATTTGGTGACATTAATTATATTCATTATGCTGTGCAACCATCACCATTATCCTTTTCAAAAATTTTTGTTATCTTTAATAGAGGGTTAGTGTCTCCTCAGCAATGAAGCTCCTTTTCCCTGTCCCTTTAACCCACACCCCTGCTAGCCACTAATAACTTTAGGTTTATAAACATTTACCTGTTCTAGCTCTTTCCATCTTTAGGATGTAAGTTGAATATTAGATTCAAGTAGAGAAAGATAAGAGGCAGACACTAGCTAAGAGGCTGCTATAATAGTCTCAGTTAAAGATAATAAAGAGCAGAACTAAGGCAATTACAACAAGGTATGAGAAAAGCTGAAGTGAAGAGAGATAGCTGAGAATAACTGGCATGGGTTAGTATATAGAAGATGGATGAGAGAAGGGAACAATCAAGGATTCTATTCTATTGTTAATTCTATTTCATCAGAGATGATATTTATGAAAATCAGGTTAAATATTCTCCAAAATGAATATGAATTGAACTCATTTTTAATTTGTTTCAAAATCCTCTTAAATATGTTTTTAAATGTTTTTATAGGCCTGGAAAGAAGAACAAGATCGATTAGCAGAAGAGGAACGCTTAAAGGAAGAGAAAAAAGCAGAAAAGAAGAATAAAGATGCTGATAGGAAGAAAGGCAGGGATAAGGTAGAGAAGGAAGATAGTAAGACTTTAAAGAAAAAATTTTCTTTCAAGGATAGAAGTAAAGAAGAACAAGCAAAGATCTCAGAATCAGTAGAGGAGCCCATCCAGCAACCAGAATCTGAGACCATTTACCCGGTAAAATCAATTTTCTAAAAAGCTTCTTGGGGCCATTCCTAATTTATTTGGGAGAACACTCCTTCTGTAGAAAGACAACCAGTTCCCTTCTTTTCACTGCCAAGGCTTTGGGGTTTCTTTCTGTAATGCTGAGCTCAGACCTATCATTCTTCCTATGATAGCTAGAACTTCCCTGGACCTAATCATCAAGGAAGAAACACCCTCAGGTCAGTTTTTCTTGAGTACTGTGAAACTAGGTTACTACAGGCAGTAAAGGTAGAAAATTGACAGAAAAGCATTCATTTAGGTATGTGTAATTGGAGCTCTGGTAGCATAGTGCCTAAGGCACTTGACTGCTCACCGAAAGGCTGGTGGTTCAAACCCACCAGCCACTCCTCGGAAGGAAGGTTGGGCAATCCTACTTCCGTAGTGATACTGCCTCGGAAACCCAAGGAGGGGTCGCTATGAGTCGGGGCCGACTCGACGGCAAATAACAACAACAACAACAATTGGCAGCCATGATAGGGTAACAGGTATTGTCTTCATCTGTCTTGGTTAATAGAATTTGCTGAGTACATTTGGTTGTCTCTGTGCAGACATCACATTTCTAACTGTCTGCTTCTGTGAAACCTTCCCTTTGTCCACTTCTCCCTCAGACAGTCATTAAGAAAATCTAGTGTCAGAATTAATAGAAAATTAAGAAATTAACAGCCCCTGCCTGTCCTTTCTATCTACTACTGAAACCAGTACTTCTCAAGCTTTAGCTGGCAGCAGAATCACCCAGAAATATTTTTAAACACAAATTACTTTGCCTAACTCCCAAAATTTCTGATTGTGTAGGTCTAGGGTGGGACCAGAGAATTTGCACTTCTAACAAGTTCCCAGGTGAAACCACTGCCTGGAGTTCTTTTCTTCCTCTCTGCCTCTCAGAAGTAGGTCCATGTCCTATCACCCAAATGCCACTACTCTTCCTATTTTATCTAAAAGTTAGGAAGGAATTAATAAAATGAGCTCTATTAACAACACTTTAGTGAAAAAAAAAAAAAAAAGTCCTTTCACATATGACCTTCTAAAGTATAGGGTTAAAAAAAAAAAAAGAGCTCTGGTAGCGTAGTGAGTAAGATATTTGGCTGCCAACCAGAAGGTCAGTGGTTCAAACCCACCATCTGATCCATGGGTGGAAGATAAGGCAATCTACTTCTGTAAAGATTTACAGCCTTGAAACCCCAATGGGGTCACTATGAGTGTTACTACCCCTCAAAATAACAGTTCACTTTAACAGCCAATTAAACAGAAACGAACTTGTACTCACATTGCCTTGCCAATATTATGACTATTTTATTTAGAATGGGTTATGAGGATGATCCAATGAACAGAGTTTAACATCATGGAGCTCCTTTAGTTACATATCTCCTTATAACACTACAGGAGAGCCTAAAGATAATATGGAGAAGCATGTGTCTACAGAGTGATAGACAAATAAGCACAAATTAAGCTTACGTTGTTGTTGTTATGTGCCATCGAATCAGACCCGACTCAGAGCAACAAGTAGATTGCCCCATCTTCCTTCTGAGGAGTGGCCGGTGGGTTTGAACCTCCAGCCTTCTGGTTAGCAGTCAAGTGCCTTAGGCACTACGCTATCAGAGCTCACACTGGTGAGCTGATTTTTGTCACTGCAGTTCCTCACTCAAAGAAGCATGATGTTTTCTTTTCTAGTTTCGAGGATACAATATGGGAGATACACCTATCCAAATCTCAGGGACAAATTACTATCTGTATCCTTCAGATGGAGGACAGATTGAAGTAGAGAAGACAACATTTGAAAAAGGTACATTTTAAAAGCAGCTGGTTATTGGCCTGAAAGGTGTTGGCTCATTTCAGGCCATCATAGAGCCTTAAAGCTCTTCCTGAGTGTGATGAGTGAAAATGGTGTTGGGCCCACTGCAGTTCATTGATGTGTCACGTCCCACATTTTCAGACTTCAGAATCTTCTATTATAATGGACTCTGAAAGGTATTAGTCAACTGAGAGTTTAACTGGGATACACTAATATTACCAAATGTTAAAATATTAAAATACTTCCATACTATCAATAAATAGTATAACAGTAACTGCAATGAGCACAGTAATTAATCAGCAATATTAATCACAACACATCCTGTTATCTCAGAAACCAAGGGTACACTATGAGGTTAGAGAATTGTCTGGCTTGGACTCTGGAGCATAGAGCTTGGGGCCTGCTGTAGAGAACTGGTTATTTCAACTATAGAGGAATTCTCTTCAGATTAAGAAGTCTTTAAGTGAGAAAGATGTTTGGCAGGAAAACTGAAAAGGAATTTATCTATAAAAGACTGAGAAGAAATGCTTCTTTTTTTTTTTTTTTTTCAATGGTAGTTTGGGTGAAAATTTACAGAGTATATTAGTTTTCCATTCAACAATTTATACACATTTTCCTTTGTGACATTGGTTGCAATCTCCTCAATGTAACAGCACTCTTCCCCCTTCCTCCCTGGGTTTCCTGTTTCCATTCATTCTTCTTTCCTGTTGCTTCTTGCCTTCTGAGCTTTGTTTTTGGGCAAATGCTGCTCCTTTGGCCCCATATGGTTGATTGTATTGAGAAGTACATTCTTCTGGTGTTAATATTCACTTTATAAGCCTGTCTGTTGTTTGGCTGACAGTTGATCACTGGGGTGAGTTCAGTCCTAGGCTTGAGGAGTAACTAAAGGCCAAAGTCTTGGGGGTTCTACTAGTCTCTATCAAACCAGTAAGTCTTGTCTTTTTTATGTTTTTAAATTTTGTTCTACTTTTTTTTTTCCTCTCTCTACGTACAGAATTTTCTATTCTGATCCTGATCAGAGCTAAAGTCATAGCTTTTGTTGTTTTTGTTATGTGCCGTTGAATCGGACCCGACTCATAGCGACCCCACCTTGGGTTGCCAAGGCGGTATCACTCCAGAAGTAGATTGCCCAACCTTCCTTCCGAGGAGTGGCTGGTGGGTTTGCACCACCAGCCTTCTGGTTAGTAGTCAGGTGCCTTAGACGCTATGCTACCAGAGCTCCCAAGTGGTAGCTGGGCACCATTTAGTTCTTCTAGTCTCCAGGTAGCTCTGGTAGCATAGTGCCTAAGGCACTTGACTGCTAACCAGAAGGCTGGCGGTTCAAACCCACCAGCCACTCCTCGGAAGGAAGAAGGGGCAATCTACTTCCATAGTGATACTGCCTCAGAAACCCAAGGAGGGGTCACTGTGAGTCGAGTTCGACTCGACGGCACATAACAAACAAGTCTCCAGGTAGTGGAGGCTATGGTTTGTGTGGTCCATTAGTTCTTTGGGTTAATTGTTTCCTTGAGTCTTACATCTTAAAGGAATGACTCACTGGGTTTAGGGACTTAGGACCATAGTCTCAGGGGACAACGAGGTCAATTGGCATAACACAATTCACAAAGACAACCTTCAACATCCTTCTTAGGTGAGTAGTGACTGGGGTCAAAAGCTTGCCAAGTGCTTAATTCTTCCCAATGGAAAAGTAGGACTCAGGCTCCAAGGAGGCTGTTGGGGCATCCTGAAAGCATAGCTTTTTACTGTGCCTTACGGAAACCCAAGGAGGGGTCACTATGAGTCAGGTCCAACTCGACAGCACATAACAGCAACAACAACAACAAAGGTTCCCTCAGGTAGGTTTGGGAGGTTGTGCTTTATTTGCCAACTTATTGTCTAGTGGGGGTTGACGATCTCTGAGAGTTGTGAGGAGGTCAGTGTGGAGAGTTATGAGGAGGTCAGTGTGGAGAGAATATGATCAGGATCCTGTTTAATGGTCAGAAGATGATGCATGCCAACAAGGGTCAATGTTGGCTCCCCTCTCCCCACTCCTTCCCTCTTCCTATGACACCAGTCCCACCCTGCTGTCTCAGTTTTCTTCCTCACTTTCTGAGGGACACCAAAACTCAGAAAGCTCCCAAGAACGCACCAAGTTGTACAAAACACTCTTGTGCTTGCTTTTGTACTTTCCTTCTTCTTCCTTCCTTCCTTCCTTCCTGTTTTCTTCCTCCCTTCCTCCTTCTTCTCTTTCTTTCCTTCTTTTTTTGTTCCCTCATGACTATGAATTTAATGAGAAAATCATTGCAGGAGTTAGATGCTGTTCCCTATAGAAGTATGGCTCAGGTAGGAGCGTCATTAGACTTTCACTATCATATCAAACAAAAAATCACACCAATGATTTTTAAGTTAAAAATAAATGGTTTGGAAATTACTAGAGTGACTATAGAATGGTTTGTTGTATAATGATTGCCAAGCAGTTTATACTTTTGTTTATTTAAAACAAAGGGAATTTAATTATATGTCAATATTTATATTTATTTGTCACGTTATAATATTCTTAAATGTCACTCTTGAGTATAGTGCACAATTAGTGACAACTTAAAATAGTGCTCACATAACTTATAACTGAGGAGAGTGCTGGACTTAAGTGTTTTTAAAGCTATATTCTATTTTAAATAATTTCCTTACTCTTATAAAATTTGCATATACATATAAAATGTATAAATTTCAGATGGTTCATAGTAAATATAGTTTTATCATTCCATTCTACCACTGTTACCACTTTTGAGAGATGATAGCTCAATCAAAGCTGGGAAGAAAAAGCTTTATTTTAAAAAGAAAGAGAAAAAATAAGTCAGAATGCTGGAAGAGAGAGTCTGAAGTTAGGAAAATTCTCATCTGCCTGTGCTAACAATAATTACTATTATAACTAACATTTATGTAATTTTTTTATAAGTTGCAAAACCCTTTCAGATGAATTATCTCACAAAGTTGATTATCAGTGTATATTAGCCTCAGCTAATTTATTTTCTCTTCTAATAGATTGTCATGTAATTTGAGTTGAGATGTGACTAGAAAGCTTGGAAATATTTCCTTGATCCATCTGCCATTTATTCCTAGAACTCCACCATCCTTCAGTCCTTTAGACAGAGTTTTATAAAGGTGTTGATGCCCCTGGGTAGTTCCATTACCTGGTTTAAATTCTATGCTGCATTATTTAAACGTCTTGTCAAGAGCTCACTGTGGCATTGCATTCAGCCTGTCTTCTATCCCACGATCATTCCTCAGGCCCAACTTTTATCAAAGTGAAAGTGAAAAAAGACAAGCACAGTTTTATAATTCACTTAAAAGACCCTAAAACAATTGTGAAAAAGGAAAATATAGAAGAGGATTATTTTTCAGATGAAGAGAAAGAAGAAAAAAATGAGGAGCCAAAGTCTGAAATAGGTAAGTAGCTCCATCTTGGTGATAGTGAAAGGTAGTATTTAACTACTGTGCCAGCAAACCCAACCACTTGGCAGAAACAAAGATGGATCCTTTGCACTTAGCACATGCGAGTTTTCTAAATGGTAACTGAGATATTGTGCATTCTATTTGTACCCTAATGTTGTGTGTAGTGCAACCCAAGCTATAGTAGGGCACTCACTTGTTTTTGCTCCTACAGGGCACCCAGCTCTTGATTCCAGTTGCCATAGAGAGTGACTCCAACCTTACATGTAGCAATATTGAGTTTGCAGTGTCCACTTTGGCCTTAATTTGGGTTTTCACACTTATACCAAGTTCTGTCTCTAGGACTCCAAACCAGATGTCATCAAGTAGATTCCAATTCATGGCAGTGTCATGTGTGTCATACATACATATATGTATATATGTTTGCATGCATATATATACATATATGTGAATATGTGTATACATACATTAACACATATATGTAGTTGTATATGTGTGTATATATACATATATACCATAATTTATTTAATCATGTTCTATTTTGTGTGTCAAAGTAGAACTATGCTCCATAGGGTTTTAAGTGGCTGATTTTTCAGAAGTACATTGCCAAGTCTTTCTTCCGAGGTGCATCTGAGTGAATTCAAACTCCAATCTCTTATTTAGCAGCTGATTGCAATGCCCAAGGACTCCCTCTAGGATTCAGATCTCTATTGATTGATTCCTACTGAAGGTTTAGCTTTACTCTAATATTCTTTGCAAATCATGAGATTTCTTTCTTTGCTCTCCTTATTTTACTTAGTTCTCTCTGTAGCCTCATATTTCTTGGGTTGCAAGGACAAGGAAAAATGAGAGTCATTGCTTGCTTGGAAGTGAGCTACAAATGGGTCTTGCATTGATACACATCATGAAACTTCCTCGTAATACCATTTAACATCTTCAGGCAACGTCACTTGGGTAAATTAATTTCTTCCTGCCCAGTGTGGTGTGGGTTATGCCTGCGGAAGGATGTTAGTTAATTAATAAAACTTTTTGGACTCAACATTAATGATCAATAACTAAATCATTCTTACAAGATAGTTACAGTGACAATATTTCTCAAAAATAAGATGAAAGCATCATGTCTGACAAGTATGAATGTACCAAAGAACCTTGCAACAGAAAATTTTAATTACTTTACTTTGTTTTACCTGATACAGAAATATTTAAACTATTTATAAAATATTAGAAAATACATAAATACTTAAAGAAGGTAACAGTTGTCCATAATTCTGTCACCTTAATAATAACTGCTGTCATAATTAATGTATTTTCCTTTTCACTTTATCATTATGAGCATTTTCTGTTCATTATTCTTTGAAAAGAAACTTCTTTAAAAGCTTCATAATCTTTCACTGGTACATATGTATATCATAATTTATTTAATTATCTTCATGGTTTTGCATATTTAGGTGATTTTCATATATATATATAGCTCTAGTGGCATAGTGGATAAAGCATTTGGCTGCTAACCAGAAGATCAGCTATTCAAACCTACCAGCCACTCTGGGGAGGAAAGATGGGACGATCTATTTCCATAAAGATTTACAGTCTCAGGAATCCAATGAAGGTCCCTATGAGTCAGAATAGACTCAATAGTAGTGAGTTTGGTTTTTTGGTTATATATGGCCAATCTTCCTTCCAAGGAGTGGTTTGAACAACCAGCCTTCTGGTTAGCATTCAAATACACTAAATAGGTTAGCAGTCAGATAGGCACTACAACACCAGAGCTCCTATGTATGTATATGCCATAATCTATTTAATCACATTCTTTTTTTTTTTGCATATTTAAGGCTTTCCACTATTTAGCTCTTAAATTACACATTGCTAGATGACTTTTTCTTTTTTAAGCTTTAATTATCTCAGTAGTCAGCAAACTATGCCCTACTGGCCAAATGTGGCCCCTAGACTGATTTTGCATGGGTGTGAACTAAGAAGAGTTTTCACATTTGTAAAAGGTTGTTTTAAAAAAAATGAAAAGAAAGCAAGGAAGAATATGTAACAAAGACCATATGTGTTCCACAAAGCCTGAAATAATTACTGTCTGGCCCTTTGCAGAAGAAGTTTGCCAACCCCTGATCTAGATGAACATTCAGATGGACAGAAGGGTAGACATGGAGAGAGATGGAGAGATAGAGAGCAGTGTTCATTGCCCACCAGTGTTCACTTTCTTCTTCTTTCTCATTTTACAAAGGCTTATGTTCTTATTTTATTGTTTGTTTAGTTTCATTAAGTTTTCTTCTCAAATATCTCTGTACATTTCTGAATATCCTTCTTTTGGCCAACAACTAAATGAGTGAATGATACCTTGACCAAGTATAGGATCTTTGTGGTGTTCTTTTCTCTGTGTGGCTCATATTAGCTATGACAATGTCTTGTACCTTCTGGTTTGGAATTTGATGAACCATTTTAATCAGAGAATTCCAACTAGCTTCAGCTCAGGGAAATTTCTCCTATCATTATAATTTTTATTACTCTCTTTCATTTGTTCTTTTTTTTTTTTTGCAATGCCTTTTTCACATACATTTATTCACCAAAACTTCAAAACTTCTTCATTACTTTCTCTGTTTAAATTTTTTCTCTGGGTTTTGAGATACTTTTTAAAAATTTTTTTTAACCTTATTTTCCAAGAAACTCCTTTAAATCTCTGAAGTGGCCATTTTCCTCTTCAGTTCATCTCCTGAGTGGTTTGATTGGGAAAGTATGTTTATAAATTTCAGAAAGGGCTTTTTTAAAAAATAAAATATTCTGATGTGCTTTAAACAAAAGAAATTCAAGTGTTTCTTGAACTTTTTCCTTCCAAAACTTTTATTTTGCTGAGCATGTACTCTACTTTTTGTTTCTGATTTATATTCCTCTCTCCACTGGATCTCTTATATGGGTTATTTCAAAGTGCTTTCCCTCAAGTTTCTACCAACTTCCCCTTTTACTAATAGTGTATAGTGGTGCCTATTTCCCTATAGAAGGACTTCATTAGTTCATTGGTAGAATTCTCACCTTCCATGTGGGAGGGAGACCCAAGTTGATTCCCAGCCAATGGACCTCAAGTGCAGCCACCGTCCAGCTGTCAGTGTTGGTATACCAGTTGCTATGATACTGAGCAGCTTTCAGCAGAGCTTCCAGACTAAGACAGGCTGGGAAGAAAGACCTGATGATCTACTCCCCAAAATCAGCCAATGAAAACCCTTTGGATCACAGCAGTTTGACCTGTAATGGATCATGGTGCAGAACCAAGCAGTGTTTTTGTTCTATTGTGAGGTCGCTATGAGTTGAAGACTGTTGTCAGCAATTAACCACAACATTTCCTTGCATCCTGATCAACACTAAGCATTATCTTTTGTTTCATTGATCATTTATATTTCTCCTTCTAATAATGATCTCTTCATGGATCAGAGTATTTTAAATTAGTATTGACCCATATTGATTGTCTATGGTAATAGAAAGAATGGTGAACTAGAAAAAAAAAAAAAAACCAAACAGGAAATTCATGAGTTCTTCACATATACCATAAGAATGTATGCTTAAACAGATTTTGCTTTACAATTATATTTGACTGAAACCATTTTTAAATGTGATTTAAGATATAAGGATTTTAGAATGCATTTCAAAATATGGAGAAATTGAGACACAATTCATGGTTTTCATTTTTAAATTCATGTGGATAATCTGTCATATGAATAATGTACATATGGTTATGCCATCAGCCAGTTTATTTCCTCTCTTCATTTTAATCTAAAACCCTTAAAACAAGAGTCGCATGTGTTCCCTCTAACAATGCTGAGCACATGATAAGGGTTAAACTACTTTTAAGTTCCTCGGAAGGAAGGTTGGGCAATCCTACTTCCATAGTGATACTGCCTCGGGAACCCAAGGAGGGGTCGCTATGAGTCGGGGCTGACTTGACAGCACATAACGACAACAACAACTTTTAAGTTGATTGTGATAGACCACCTAAGATCCCCATTCCCAGCCTTTGCACTGAGTCTTGCTTGCTTTTCTTTTGATTGAAATGTCCTTCATTCAGTTTTTTTTTTTTTTTTTCTTTTAGAAGAATCAGATGTCAAGAAGAAAGGTATAAGCAAGTTTGGATCTTTTTCTGCCACCTTGGAAAATGGAATCTGCCTCTCAATAAGTTACTATGGTTCCAGTGGGATGGCTCCAGGTAAAATAATCACAATCGAAAGGATAAGTGTATCTCTTGGCCAGGGTCGCCTGCCCATCCTCAATCTGCTGCTCACTTATTGATAAACATGTACTGATTTAATGCCCGTCATAGCTTTTCCTGCAGAGTGGGGATATAAGATATATGTATATATGTGTGTGGGGGGAAGGGAGTATGCTATGTAAGCAGTCGGCCATATGTATCTGTTTTGGTTACCTCTAGTGCTGCTCTAACAGAAATTAGCACAAATGGTGGCTTTAACAAACAGGAATTTATTCTCTTATAGTTTAAGAGGCTAGAAGTCTGAGTTCAAATTTCCAAGCTCTAGGGGCTCGGTGAAAGCCCCTCGACCTTGGGCTTCAATTCTGCCTCTTGCTCCTGGACCATGGAAGCTAAAGGCTTTTCTTCACTCAGGCAGCTGCTGGCTGCTGGGGCTGACAAACCCAAGGTTGACAAGTAAAAGGGCATAGTCCCAAGATTATCAAACAAGATGGCAGCCCACTAGTTCAAGTCCAGAAAAAAATCCCAAGATCAGCAGGACATGGCAGGCTACTGAGTGAAAACTCAGCTACATGCAGGGTCCAAGCATGCCAAAAAGCTGCAGAGACCTTTCTCAAAGCTGCTTCTTGTATACTGCAAACAGACTACATCCCTAAGACAGTACTCAGCTGCTGCAGTAGATTCCTCCTTGGAGCTGATTACCAATTTCATCATGGGGAATAACTATATCCAGCTACCCAGCCACTCAAAACCAGGCCCAGCCAAAATGACACATAACCTTAACTACCCACAATATTCATGGTTCCACATCTGCAGTTTCCACATCCACAAATTGAACTAACTGCGGATTGAAAATATTTTTGGGAAAAAAATGTCTCCTTAGAAGCAATTAAGTGGTCAAAGCATTCTATTTTATATAAAAGACAGCAAAGACAGATTTTGGTATCCATGGGGATTCTGAAACCAATCCCCTGTGGATATTGTAATACAACTGTACATACGTATATGTGAATAATTCTTTGAAGTTTGAACATCAGTATTATATGTGTAATCTTATATATAGACATATATACATATAAAATCACACATACACACACATGTATGCATTACAATTAATGCCCCTCATAGCTTTTCCTGCAGAGCGGGGATATAAGATATGTGTATGTGTGTATGTGTATGTGTGGAGGGGGTGATATACATACTAGAAAGACTCATTAACAACCTGCAATATGTGGATGACACACCTTTCCTGCTGAAAGTGAAGAAGATTTGAAGCACTTACCCATGAAAATCAAAGACAACAGCCTTCAGTATGGATCATACTGCAACGTAAAGCAAAAATACTTACAACTGTACCAAAAAGCAACATCATAATAAATGGAGAAAAGATTGAAGTTGTCAAGGATTTCATTTTATTTGGATCCACAATCAACACCCATGGAAACAGTAGTCAAGAAATCGAATGACAGACTGCATTGGGCAAATCCATAGCAAAATATCTCTTTAAATTGTTAAAAAAACAAAGACATCGTTCCGAGGACTAAGGTGCCCCTGACCCAAACCATGGTATTTTCAATTGCCTCATATGCATGTGAAAGCTGGACAATAAATAAGGAAGACCACAGAAAAATCAATGCATTTGAATTGTCATGTTGGAGAAGAACATTGAATATATTATGGACTGCCAGAAGAATGAACAAATCTGGCTTAAAGAAAGTACAGCCAAAATGCTCCTTATTAGTGAGAATGGCCAGACTTTGTCATTCGTACTTTGATCATGTTATCAGGAGGGACCAGTCCCTGGCATAGTTGGTAACATAGAAGGTCAGTGAAAAAGAGGAAGACCCTCAACAAGAGGACTGACATACTGGATGCAACAAAGGGCTCAAACATGGCACTGACTTAACAGAACCTAACAACATTCCAAGTATCTTTGTTAACTACCCCATGAATATAAGGCTGTGAGTTGGTGCAAAGAAAGCATGATATGCCAAGGAATCTTCTTGGTATTTTACAAAATAATATCTTTATGAATCCTGTGATTATGAAACTACTCAGTGCTTTTCAGAACATTAGTAAAGGACCCATTCACTGGACATCCTGAAGACTTACTTTCTCTACCCTGCTTCCAATAAACACGTTCTCAACTGGAAGCTATTTTCTTACGTACCACAAAATAGTATGTTACTTTACCGAGAACAAATTAGGCAATCCTGTGGATTCTAATACATTTTAAAAGGATCTAACTACAATACAGATAAAAACAAAAACCAAAGCATTATAAAATCAAAAGGTAATCCCTATGCTGTATAGTCTTAAAAAAATAATTTGTTAGTGTAAATCGTGGTAATCCAAATTGTTTTAGTATGTAGTTCCCTTTATGCAGACACTATTCACATGAATTCAGTCAGTCTTGTTTCTTCCCTTGTGCCAAATACCCTAGTACTCCAATGAGCTAGAAAGTCCATTAAATTCCTTAATAGTTTTGCTTTATTTATGGATTTATCTTTTAATTTTGTATTTGATTTGTTTAAAACCAGCAACTGAATAAATGTTTTGGTATCTAACAAATTATTTATTAAAATCCATTATCACTGCACAATAACTAAGAAATTCTATTCCCTCTGAGTAGATTATTACTATTATAGGTTAAGATATTTACACCAACTCTCTATATATTACTATATATATTACTCCTGCTTCCTAAGTAATTTCCTTATTCTGGATTCAATCCTTAAGTTTATATGTGATCATTCCATTTAAAATAAATTTCCTTAATTTCAGGCTATAAGTACTGCATTTGAAAATGTTCATAGTGTAAATAATAAGTAATGCCTTACTGGCTGAATTTTTTTTAAAGTTAAATGTATGAGTTTTCCTAAAGATATAAATTCCTTAATAGTACACATAACACTGATATTTAAGAACTTTTATCTGCTAATGGCAAAACAAATTTCCAATCATTTTAACCCCGTCAGTTTGTCATACTGTGGTACATTGCTGCAAGATATACCACTGCTATTGCAAATACTAGCTGGGTCACCCATGGTGGACAGGTTTCAGTGGAGCTTCCAGTACAAGACTGGGAAGAAGTACAGGGCCATCCATTGCTGAAAAAAAAATGGCCACTGGAAACCTTATGAATAGCAGTGAAACACTGTCTGATATATTTCTGGAAAACTTTATAAATAGCACTTAACTATTGTCTGATATAGTGCTGGAAGATGAGCCCCTCAGGTTGGAAGGCACTCAAAATATGACTAGGGAAGAGCTGCCTCCTCAAAGTAAAGTCAGCTTTAATTACATAGACGGAACAAAACTTTCTGGACTTTGATTTACTGAGAGTTGTTGTTGTTGTTGTTATATGCCGTCGAGTCGGCCCCACTCATAGTGACCCCTCCTTGGGTTTCCGAGGCAGTATCACTATGGAAGTAGGATTGCCCAACCTTCCTTCCGAGGAGTGGCTGGTGGGTTTGAACCACCAGCCTTCTGGTTAGCAATCAAGTGCCTTAGGCACTATGCTACCAGAGGGGGCATGCTCAAAATCAGAAGAAACAGCTGCAAAGATCCATTAATAATTGGAATGTGGAATGTATGAAGTATGAATCTAGGAAAATCAGAAGCTGTAAAAAATGAAATAGAATGCATAAAGATCGATACGTTAGGCATTAGTGAGCCAAAATGGACTTGTACTGGCTATTTTCAATTGGACAGTCATATGGTCTACTCAGGAGCTCTAGTAGCATAGTGCCTAAGGCACTTGACTGCTAACCAGAAGGCTGGGAGTTCAAACCCACCAGCCACTCCTGGTAGTAGATCGGAAGTAGTTCCATAGTGATACTGCCTCAGAAACCCAAGGAGGGGTTGCTATGGGTCGGGTCCGACTTGACAGCACATAACAACAACAGCAACAACAACATGGTCTACCATGCTGGGGATAAAAATTGAAGAGGAATGGCATCACATTCATCATCGAAAAGAACATTTCAAAATCTATCCTGACATAGAACACTGTCCGTGATAGGATTATATCCATACACCTACAAGGAAAACCAATTAATGCAACTGTTATTCACATTTACACACCAACCACCAAAGCAAAAGATGAAGAAATTTAAGATTTTTACCAACTTCTGTAGTCTGAAATTGACTGACAATGCAATCAAGGTGTATTGATAATTACTGGTGATTGGAAGCAGAAGCTGGAAAAAAAGAAGAAGCCCTGGTAGCTAGAAGATGTGGCCTTGGTGAAAGAAATGACACTGGAGACTGCATGATAGAATTTTGCAAGACCAATGACTTAATCATTGCAAATACCTTTTTTAAACAATATAAACAGCAACTATAACTGTGGATCTCACCAGATGGAATACACAGGAATCAGATTGACTACATCTGTGGAACAAGACAATGGAGAAGCTCAATATCATCAGTCATAGCAAGGCCAGGAGCTGATGAAACAGAACATCAACTGCTCATATGCAAGTTCAAGTTGAAGTTTAAGAAAATTAAAACAAGTTCATGAGAGCCAAAATATGACCTTCAGTGTATTCCATCTGAATTGAGAGACCATCTTAAGAATAGATTGGATGCATTGAACAGTACTGACTGAAGACCAAACAAGTTGTGGGATAATATCAAGAGTATCATATATGAAGAAAGCAAAACATCATTAAAAAGACAGGAAAGGAAGAAAAGACCAAAATGGATGTCAGAAGAGACTCTGAAACTTGCCCTTGAATAGAGAGTAGCTAAAGTAAATGGAAGAAATGACAAGATAAAAGAGCTGAACAGATTCAAAGAGCAGCTTGAGAGACAAAGTCAATTATTATAATTAAATGTGCAGAGACCTGGAATTAGAAGACCAAAAGGGAAGAACACACTCAGCATTTCTCAAGCTGAAAGCACTGAAGAAAATATAGAAGCCTTGAATTGCAATATTGAAGAATTCTATGGGCAAAATATTTAACAATTCAGGAAGCATCAGAAGAAGATGGAAGGCATACACAGAGTCACTGTGCCAAAAATGATTGGTTGATCTTCAGTCCTTTCAGGAGTTAGCAATTGACAAAGAACCAATGATAATGAAGGAAGAAATCCAAGTTGCACTGAAGGAATTGGTGAAAAACAAGTTTCCAGGAATTGACAGAATACCCATTGAGATGTTTCAACAAACGGATACAGCTCTAGAGGCACTTTCTTGTCTATGCCAAACAATTTGGAAGACAGCTACCTGGCCAACCGATTGAAAGAGATCCATATTTGTGCCCATTCCAAAGAAAGGTTGTCCAACAGAATGCGGAAGTTATCGAAAAATATCATTAATATCACACACAACCAACATTTTTCTGAAGATAACTCAAAAACAGTTACAGTAGTATATTAACAGGAAACTTCCAGAAATACAAGGTGGATTCAGAAGAAAATGTGAAACAAGGGATATTATCATTGTTGATATCAGATGGAGCTTAGCTAAAAGCAAAGAATACCAGAAAGATGTTTACTTGATTTTATTGACTATCCAAAAAACATTTGACTGTGGATTATAATGAATCATGGATATCATTGCAAAGAACAGGAACTAAGAGGCTGTTGTTCAAACAGAACAAGGGAATCCTCTGTGGTTTAAAATCAAGAAAGGCATGCATCAGGGTTGTATTTCACCATACTTATTCAATCTATATGCTGAGCAATTTATCTGAGAAGCTGGACTATATGAAGAATGTAGAATCAGGATTAGAGGATGACTCATTAACAACCTGTGATAGATGACACAGCTTGTTTGCTGAAAGTGAAGAGGACTTGAAGCACTTACTGATGAAGATCAAAGACTAGTCTTCAGTATGGATTACACTTCACCATAAAGAAAATAAAAATCCTTACAACTAGACCAATTATCAGCATCATGGTAAATGGAGAAAAGATTGAAGTTGTCAATGATTTCATATTACTTGGATCCACAATCAACACCAGTGGAAACAGCAGTGAAGAAATCAGACATTGTATTGCACTGGCCAAATCTGCTGCAAAAGACCTCTTTAAAGTGTTGAAGAGTGAAGATGTCACTTTGAAGACTAAGGTGCACCCAATTCAAGCCATGATATTTTCAATCACCTCATGTGCATGTGAAAGCTGGACGATGAATAAGGAAGATCAAAGAAGAATTGATACCTTTGAATTGTGTTGGTGAAGATAGTGAAAATTCCATGGAGTGGCCGAAGAATGAATAAATCTATCCTGGAGAAAGTACAGCTGGTATGCTCCTTAGAAGCAAGTATGACCAGAATTGGTCTCACCTATTTTGGTAATGTGATTAAAAAGACTATTCCCTAGAGAAGGATATCATGCTTGGTAAAATGAAGGGTCAAAGAAAAAGGGAAAGACTCTCACCAAGATGGATTGATACAGTGACTACACTGATGGGCTCAAGTGTAGCAAGGATTGTGAGGATGACACAGGATCAGGCAGTTTCATTCTGTTGTACATAGGATCACTAAGAGTTGGAATCAACTCGACGGCACCTAACAACAACAACGACACTAATTAGAAAACTGCTGGAAAACTCCAACCAAGAGATAATGGGAGCCTGAATTCTGGGAAGACTGCAGAACGAGCAGGTGTCAGCACCCCAACCTATCTACGCAAACACCAAGTAAAGCAACTATAAATATGTAATCTCAGCATGTAAAAAAAATTCTGAAAAGGAGACAGAGGATTGCAAAAAGTAACTACACACTAACTAAAGAAAAAGGTGACTTTTAAATGAGTAGGGAAACTTATTTTTCTACTATCTCTCCTCATCTTTCCAGTGTGGCAGCCAGATAGCTAGACCTAACTGATATATATAGAATACTACACTCAACAACAGCACAGTACACATTCTTCAGGGCACATGGGTCATTCTCCAGGATAGATCATATTCTATGTCACACAAAAAAATCTTTTCTAACAATAATGAAATGATATTAGAAATTAACAACAGAAGAAAAAGTAAAAGATAAGAAACAACCAGTAGTTGGGGAAAATGAAGAGAGATATCATAAAATATTTATAGTTGAATGAAAATGAAAGCATAGCATATAGAGAATTATGGAATGCAGTGAAGGCAGTGCAGAGAGGGAAATTTATAGCAGTAAAAGCCAACATTAAAAAGAAAAATATCAAATCAATTACCTAACATTACAACTTGAACTAGAAAAAGAAGAGAAAGACTAGCACAAAGCTACTACCAAAAACCAAACCAAACTCACAGCCATCAAGTTGGATCCAACTCATAGTGACCACTCCTTAGGTTTCTGAGGTGGTATCACTATGGAAGTAGATTTCCAAACCTTCCTTTCAAGGAGTTGCTGTTGTATTTGAACCACCAGACTTTTGGTTATCAGTCAAATGCCTTAAGCACTATGCCACCAGAGCTCCCACAAAGCTACTAGAAGGAAGAAAACAACAAAATCCAAGCAGAAATAAATAAAATAGGAAATAGAAAAACAAAAGAGAGAATCAAGGAAACCAAAAGTTGTATTTTTGAAAAGGTCAATAAAATTGTCAAATTTTTATCTAGACTGACAAAGGGAAAAAGAGAGAAGACATAAAAACAACTACAATCATAAATGAAAGTAGGAACATTACAACTGACCTTACAGAAATAATCAAAAGAGAACACTATGAACAATTTTACACCAACAAATTCAGTAACTTAGATGAAATAAACAAATTCCTAGAAAAACAAAAACTACCTAAATTGATTCAAGAAAAAATAGAAGATCCCAACAGATTATAACAAGAGGTTGAATCGATAATCAAAAATCTCCCAACAGCAACAAAAACCTTATAGATGGATTCACTGGAAGAAATGAAACCATCCTTTTTGACAATGACAGGATACTATATGTAGAAAATTCCATAATGACCATATATACATTTAGCTGATAATAGTTCTACATACATATTTGAATGTGCTATAAAAATGTCCATATATATAATAGAGCTAACTGGGGGGAAATTATGATAACTTCTTAGCCACAACCAAACATTTTGAGGGAGTGAGTCCCTGGGTCTGCTGGCTCAGGATCCTATTCACAGGGGACAGCAAGCTCAATTGGCATAACATAGAACAGAAAAACATTGTTCTACATCCTACTGTAAATAGTTCCTGGGGTCTTGAAAGCTTCTGAGCCGCCATCTAAGATGCAGCTATTGGTCTTTCCTCATCTAGAGCAAATAAGAGTGAAGAAAATAAAAATTACATGCAAGCAATTAGTCCAAGGGACTAATGGACCATGGGAACCTCAGCCTACACTACACTGAAACCAGAACTAGATGATGCTTGGCTACCACTGATAACCACTCAGAAAGTGACCAAAATTGGAGATTCTGTATAGAGTGGGAGTAAAATGTGGATAAAACCAAAATCATACAAGACCAGCCTTACTGGTCGAATAGGCTAGTGAAACCCTTGAGACTATGGTCCCTAGTCATCCTTCAGGTCTGGAATTAAACTTACTCTCATGGCTTGACTTTAAGCCAAACAATAGACAAGCCTATGGGCTAAACAGTGACAGCAGGGAGGTCCACTCCTTAGAACAATCAACCATATGAGATCAGAAGGGCCACATTTTCACAGTGCCCTTCAGAAAGCAGAAATGCATAGGAAAGAAGGACACAGGGAAAAGGTAACACAGGGAGAAAGTGGAGAGAGGTGTTACATGTGGGGATTCCAATCAGTGTCACAAAACAAAAATGTGTATGGACTATAGGATGGAAAACAAATTTGCTCTGTAAACTTTCACCCAAATTACAATGGAAAGTTAAAAACAAAAATAAAAACAAAAACAAAAAAACCCTAACAGCAACAAACCTTACATTAGATGGGTTCCTGGAAGTAGTTAAATTATCCCTTTTCACAAATGGCATGATACTATATGAAGAAAATTCCACATGATTACTAAGAAAACTGTTAGATCTAATAAATTAATTCAGCAAGTGGCAGAATACAAGGGCACTATACAAAAATCAGTTGGGCTCCTATATCCCAGAAATGAGCATTCTGAAAGGAAATTACGAAAACAATTTCATTTACAATAGCATATAAAATAATAAAATACCTAGAAATAAATGTAACCAAGAAGGTGAAAGAAGGAGTAGTTCTGATAAGCTGATGGAATAGGCAGACAAACTACACAGACCCTCTTCAACAAAGAAAAGAGGAACCAATTAACACGGATACAGAAGATAACCCTGGAGCCCTGAGCTTTGAAAGGAAGGATACAGAAGTGGACCAAACTCCAACTAGTAGAAGAACCTGCATGAAAACATTGAAAAAGGAGACATATGGAGCTGCAGACTGTCAGCGATCCTGATGGCACAGACAGTTTGGATATTGCCAAGTGGGGTTAGGACCTAAGACTTAACCTAAAATTCAGTCCTGGTAGCCAGGGGCCGCATGGAGGAGTGGACTGATGGCTGGTGAATAAAAGGGGAAGCAATGAAGAGGAAGGTGGGCTAAGTTGTGGACTTTTTCCTGTCTGGAGGATGAAGCCATTTTGAGTGCTTACAAGCAGTTCAACCATTTTTGATGTTAAAAGGAACAGCATTCTCTCAGATTCCAGGGACCTAAGACTAGGCTCCACTTCCCAGGGACCACAAGGACAAACTACTGGACACTGAGGACTGGAAAGGTGTGATATTCCCCTTGTTACTCTTATACCCTGTGCTGTCTTGGTGAATGGAGGTGTGGCCATCCCTTGCTCCCACCCACCTTCTTGGCCGGCAGGAATTCCATCCAAGTCTGTGTCCTCAGAAACCCTGGGTGCCCTGCCCCAAGCTGTGCAGATTTTTTTCTTTCTTTCTTTTTTTCTAGTTTGTTTTTGTCAGTTTTAAAATTATTATTTTTTCCTCCTTTGTATTATTATTATTTCTTCTTCCCTTCCCAGGTTCAAGTTTTTGGCTTTTTCTCTCTTCTCTTTCACTGACTCCCATTTTTTTTTTCTCATGGTTCTCCCCATTCCTTGCTTTTCTTTTTGTGTTTTTCCCATATTGTCTTCATTATTCTCCTACTCTACCTCTTTTCTTTTATTCACCACTCCCCAGATATTGTGGTTTTTCTATTCCCTTCCATTCTTTTTCCCCCTTTTTCATTCATATTCCTTTTGGCTTTTTAAAGCATTTCTTTAAATATTTTCTCTCATTTATTACTATTCCTTTTTTAAAAAATATTTTTTCTTTTTTCAGTGATTGTTCCTATGTGTTTATATGATGTATGTTTTTTGTCCTCTTGTTTTTACTTTTTTGGTGGTTTTTTAATTGTAGTTTTTGTCTGAGTGGGAGTCAGCAAGCATGCCCAAATGATCCAACCACACCTGCACCTCCTGCAGGTCCACTTACTAAGTGAGAGCCACCACTTCCTTCTGCACCAACTGGCCAATGATACATGACCACTAATAAGAGCCTGAATTACCCTTAACTGCTCTTGACAAAAAGTTAAGAGAGATCTGTGAACCCACTCTCAATCTCTATCACACCCACCAGGAGACAGGTGGTGAGTGCATAAGTGCTGCCAACTAATGAATAGAGGTGCACAGTACCCTGTTTACTCAGATACATCCAAGAAAAAAGAAAACCAAAATCTTGGCCAAATCACTCCAGCATACAATCACCAATTAAATACAAATACAACAAAGTCACAATGTCTGGGAGACAACAGACCATCACAGTCCACACAAAGAAGGAGGATAAAGCAGTAGAAACTAGGGAGCAGGGTACAGACCCAGAACACATCCTTGAGGAAGAAGCAGCATTGTAACTCCCTGATAAAAAAAAAAATTCAAAAGAATTCTATTTAGGTACCTTCAATAGATTGAGAGACAGATTAAGGAAAACATGGACAAAATTAAGGAAAACACAGAAAAACCCTATAACACTGTTGGAAGACAATACAAGAACAAAATGACACAACAAATGAAAAATTAGAAATGATACAAAATCTACAGATAGAAATCTAGAAGATTAATACTAAATTTTCAGAAATAGATAACACCTTGAAAGGGCCAAAGAGTAGAATTGATGCCATGGAAGACGGAATTAATGAGATTGAAAACAATACCTGAATACTTCTTTGGAAAGGGATCAATCAAAAAAAAAAGACCAAAACAAAATGAAGAAAGCCTAACATTCATGTGGGATACCAACAAAAGGAATAACCTACATGTAACCAGAATTCCAGAACAGGAAGAGAAAAACAAAACCACTGAGAAAATTGTCCAAGATCTGTTGGAAGAGAACTTCCTTGATAAAGATGAGAATATATCCATTCAGGAAGCCCAACAAACCCCACATAGGATAGACCCCAAAAGAAAATCACCAAGACATATCATCATCAAACTCACCAAAACCAAAGACAAAGAAAGAATGCTGAAAGCAGCACAGGAAAAACAAAAAGTTACCTCCAAAGTGCAACTAGGCTCTGATTTATCAGCAGAAACCATGCAAGTGAGAATGTAATGGGATGGTATATATAAAACCCTGAAAGAGAAAAATTTCCAAGAATTACATACCTAGCAAAATTGTCCTTCAAAAATGATGGTGAAATTAGATTTCCAGATAAGCAGAAATTAAGGGAATTTGTTAGAACCAGACCAACCTTACAAGAGATACTAAAGGGAGTCTTTGAACAGAGAACCAGTAACAGCAAACAGCAACCGACCATTAATACACAAGATGACAAACCCAGAAACCAACACAGCTATGGAAGTATCCAAAATAAAATAAGCTTACAAGATTGTAAGCAGGGAACCAGAGACATCAATTGACAAATGAGGACAACTACAAACCAAAAAGAGGGAAAATACTTTGTAGTTATAGAACTTCTACATAGTGAGGAAGTCAAGAGAGTTGCAAGATAGAATGGACTGTTCTAAACTCAGGCAGAAAATTATAAATCACAGGGTAACCTCATAGAAAAATGATAAACCTCCACACCACAATGAAAAAGAATACAAGCACAAATATTTAGGAAATGCAAAAACAACAGTAACAAAAGAAATGATAACATGACTCATAAACAAAATGAGCTCAGCATAGAAAATTATATGGAACAGAGAAATCAGGAACACTGTGAAAAAACACATAACAAAACGACAACAACAAATTCCTACTTTTTGATAATTACACTGAATGTTAATGGGTTAAATGAACCACTCAAGAGACAGAGAGTTGTAGAGTGGACCATAAAACATAATCCATCAATATGTTGTCTACAAGAGACACACCTTAGAGACACAAAAATAGACTAAAAATCAAAGATTGAAAAAAATATATCAAGCAAATGGCAACCAAAAAAGAGAAGTGGCAATTCTGATAAAATTGACTTTAAAACAAAAACTACCATAAAAGACTAGAAAGGACATTATTTAATGATTAGAAGATTAATTGACCAAGAACATATAACCATAATATGTATCTATGGACCCAATGAAAGAGCCACAAAATACATAATCAAACTTTAACAAAATTTAAAACACAAATAGATGACTTCACAGTCATAGTAGGAGATTTTAATACACCATTTTCAATGAAAGATAGAACAACTGGAAAGAAACACAACAAAGATGCAGAAGAACTAAAAAATACAATCCACTAACTTGACCTTATACACATCTACAGAGCACTTCACCCAACACCAGCACAATATACATTCTCTTCTTCCAGTACATTCTCCATGATAAACCATATGGTAGACCACAAAGCTAGCCTTAATAAATTTAAAAAACATTGAAAGGCTGCAAAGCATCTTCTCAGATCACAGTGCTATAAAATTAGAAATCAACAGTTGCAAGATCAATGGGGGGAAAAAAACTGAAACTCCTTAAAAACAACTAGGTAATAGAAGAAATTAAAAAAAAAAAAATGAAATTAAAAAATTCCTTGACTCAAATGAGAATGAAAACACAACATACCAAAATCTTTGGGCCACAGCAAAAGCAGTGATCAGAAGCC
>NW_006921597.1:6133086-6135730 GCF_000298275.1 Orycteropus afer afer
AAAAAAAAAAAAAAAACCTCTCAGCATATAAGAATAGAAGGGGCATTCCTCAACATAATAAAGGGCATATATGCAAAAACAGCAGCCAACATTGTTCTCAATGGAGAGAGGTTGAAAGCATTCCCCTCAGGAACAGGAACCAGACAAAGATGCCCTCTATCACCACTTCTATTCAACATTGTATTGGAAGTCCTAGCCAGGGCAAGAAGGCAAGAAAGGGAATTCAGAGGCATCCAAATTGGTAAGAAAGAAGTCAAACTATCCCTATTTGCTAATGATATGATCCTATACGTAGAAAACCCAAGAGACTCAGTTAAAAACAAACAAACAAACAAAGAACTACTGGAACTAATTTAATTGAGAGATTTAGCATAGTGGGAGGATATAAGATCAACATCCAAAAAACAGCAAAGAGACTCTACACTAGCAAAGAGACTGCTGAAAAAGAAATAAGGAAATCAATACCATTTACAATAGCTAAGAATAAATAAATAAATAAAAATACTTGGAAATAAATCTTACCAGGGACACAAAAACCTGTACAAAGGAAACTACAAGAGACTACTTCAAGAAACCATAAGAGATCTACATAAATGGAATAACATACTGTGCTCATGGATAGCAAGGTTGAACATTGTGAAAATGTTGATTCTATCAAAAGCAGTCTATACATTCAATGCAATCCCAATCCAGATCCCATCAAGAGTCTTTAAGGATTTGGAAAAACCAATCATAAACTTTATATGGAAAGGAAAGAGACCTTGGATAGCAAAGCACTATTGAAGAAAAATAAAGTAGGAGGTCTCACACTCCCAGATCTCAAAACCTATTATACAGCCACAGTAGTCAAAATGCCTGGTATTGGTACAACGTAGACACATAGACCAATGGAATATAATTGAGAACCCAGAAATAGATGTGTCGACCTGTGGTCTACTGATCTTTGACAAAGGGCTGAAACCCATTAAATGGGGAAGAGATGGTCTCTTTAACAAATGGTACTAGCAAAACTAGATATCCTTTGCAGAAAAAATGAAACAAGATCTGTACCTCACACCATACACAAAAACTAACTCCAGATGGATCAAATTCTTAAATGTGAAACCTAAAACTATAAAGTTCCTCAAGGAAAAACTAAGGGCAAATTTAGGGGAGTGATGTAGTGCCTAAGGCATTTGACTGCTAACCAAAAGGCTGGCGGTTCAAACCTTCTAGCCACTCCTCAGAAGGCACATTGGGCAATCTACTTCCATAGTGATACTGCCTTGGAAACCCAAGGAGGGGTTGCTATGAGTTAGATCTGACATAAAGGCAGTGATTTTGTTTTTAATATATGGCATAAATAGACTAGCAAGCATAACCCAAAATGCACAAACAGCAGAAGATAAACTAGATGAATAGGACCTTTTAAAAATTAAATTTTTATGTGCTTTCAAAAACTTCTCCAGAAGAGTCAAAAGAGAACCTACAGATTAGGGAAAAATATTTGGCAATAACATATCTGATAAGAGACTTATCTCTAGAATTTATAGAAAATTCCAGCACCTCAATAACAAAAAGACAAATAATCCAATTAAAAAATGGGCAAAAGACATGAATAGACACTTCACCAAAGAGGATATTCAGGCAGCCAACAAACTTATGAAGAAATGCCATTAGAGAGATGCAAATCAAAACAACGAGATACCATATTGCCCCAGCACTAGTAGCAAAGTTCAACAAGACAGAAAAAAATACTGGCAAGGACATTGAGAGATTTGGACTCTCATATACTCCTGGTGGGACTGTAAAATGATACATACTGCTAAAAGCAGTATGGCATTTCCTTGAAAAGTTGGAATTAGAAATATCAATATATTCCGTTACTAGGTATATATCCTAAAGAAGTGAGAGCCAAGACCAGAACAGATATATGCACACCCATGTTCGTTGCAGCAGTATTTACAATAGCCAAAAGATGGAAACAACCTAAGTGCCCATCAACAAAGAATAGATAACCAAGCTATGCTACATACACACAATGGATTACTATGCAACACTAAAGAATAACATAGAATCTGCAAAACACCACATAATGTGGATGACCTTGGAGGACATTATGCTTATTGAAATAAGTCAATCACAGAAAGACAAACATTGTATTAGTCCATTATTGTAAAAAGTCAAGGAAGGGTATATATATATATATAGGAGGCAATTTTATTTGTTGGTTACCAGGGGTGGGAGGAGAGGGGAAGGAACAGTGCTAGAAAGGTAGAGACAAGTATTTATTTGGGTAAAGGGAAGGACAAAGTACCAACTGTGAGTGATCAACATGATGGCATTAAGGAAGAGGAAGACATAGAGATGTGCATGGGAGGTACAAATGCTCACTCCCAGTAACCAACAAAAACATTGCTGATGATATGATCCTATACTTAGAAAACTCAAGACACTCAGCAAGAAAGCTACTGGAACTAATAGAAATATTCAGCAAAGTGGCAGGATACAACATCAACATACAAAAGTCAGTTGGATTCCTCTACATCAACAAAGAGATCTCTGAAAAGAAAATAAGGAAAACAAAACCATTTACAATAGCTACCAAAAAGATAAAATACTTAGGAATAAATGTTACCAGGGACACAAAAGACCTATACAAAAA
>NW_006921597.1:6136805-6140534 GCF_000298275.1 Orycteropus afer afer
TGCCCAACCTTCCTTCCGAGGAGTGGCTGGTGGGTTTGAACCGCCAGCCTTCTGGTTAGCAGTCAAGTGCCTTAGGCACTATGCTACCAAGCTCCATATATATATATATCCATGGAATTAATTCTGACTCATTGTGACCACCATTCGGTTTCCAAGGTGGCAAATCTTTACAGAAGTAAATTGCCTCATCTTTCTCCCACAGAGTGGCTGATGGGTTTGAACCACTGACCTTCTGGTTAGCTGTCAAATGCCTTAGGCACTGCACCACCAGAGCTCCATTAGAGACACGCAAATCAAAACAGCAATGAGATATCACCTCACCCCAGCAATAATAGCAGAGTTCAACAAGGCAGAAAATAAAAAAAATGCTGCTGAGGGTGTGGAGAGATTGAACTCTTATACACTGCTGGTGAGACTGTAAAATGGTACAGCCACTGTGGAAAGCTGTATGGCTTTTCCTTAAAAAGTTGGAAATAGAAATACCATTTGATCCAGCAACTCCACTACTAGGAATATGTCCAAAAGAGATAAAATCCAAGATACAAATAGACATGTACACACCCATATTCATTGCAGCACTAATCAATGTAGCAAAGAGATGGAAACAACATAAGTGCCCATCAAAAGATGAATGGATAACCAAACCATGGTACATTCACACAGTAGGGTACTATGCATCATTAAAGAATAAGGAGAAATCCATGAAACACTTCATAATGTGGATGAACTTGGAGGATATTATGCTGAGTGAAATAAGCCAGTCACAGAAGGTCCAATATTGTATGAGTCCTTTATTATAAAATGTCAAGGAAAGTTTTAGGCAGTGAAGGAAATTTACTTTCTTGGGGTGATGGGAGGAAAGAGGAGGAAAAATTTCTGACTAGTTACAAGTCATGTCTTGATTTGGGTGAAGGAAAAGGCAGTATAACAAAAGTGTGTGACAAGCACAATAGGGAAAAGGAGGACACAGAAGCAAATACTATTACATATACAATATTGCATTACCAGTAATAACAAACACTAGTCTACAGGTGGATGCATAGATAGGTGAGAAGATAAGGTGTCGGTAGGCAAATG
This sequence comes from Orycteropus afer afer, assembly GCF_000298275.1. Taxonomy (NCBI): domain Eukaryota; kingdom Metazoa; phylum Chordata; class Mammalia; order Tubulidentata; family Orycteropodidae; genus Orycteropus; species Orycteropus afer. Next base: position 6,137,883 of record NW_006921597.1, read on the forward strand.
GGAAAATACCCATAATCATAGACATATTTGACTGATGGTATTCTTATATGTGTATTTGTGCTACAAAAATATCCATATACATTATAGAACTAACAGGGGACAAGTTTGGAGTATCTTCTCAGTGGCAATCAAACACCTTGAGGGAGTGAGTCACTGGGCCTGTGGGCTCAGGACCATGGCCTTGGGGGACATCAAGCTCAATTGACACAAAATAGTACATGAAAATCTTGTTCTACATCCTACTTTGGTGAGTAGTGACTGGGGTCTTAAAAGCTTTCAAGCAGCCATCTAGAATGATACTATTGATCTCCCTTCATCTAGAACACAGAAGAGTGAAGAAAACCAAAGTCATATGGAAACAATTACTCCAATGGTCTGATGGACTATAAGAACCTCAGCCTTCATGACCCTGAGACCAGAAGAACTAGATGGTGCCAAGTTACCAATCCCAACCATTCAGAAAGGGATCAAAATTCGAGGTCCTGGATAGAGTGGGAGGAGAAATGTGAAACAAAATTCATAAATGACCAGAATTACTGACTGGTAGAACCCTTAAAACTATGACCCCCAGTTATCCTTCAGGCCTGGAACTGGACTCACTTCCGTGGATTAGCTCTCAGCTAATCAGTAGAAAGGCCTATAAACATAACACCTACCCCAGAGAAATGTACCCATCTATGCTAAGGAGATGCAACCCTTCGATCAATCAACCATGAGGGATCAGAACGGCAGCATATGCATAGAGTAAGCTGGACAGACGAATGCATAGATAAGAAGGACACAGGAAAGGTGTAGTCACAGGGAGGAAATGGGAGGAGAGCTTTTTATCATTGTGATTGTAATCAGTGCCATGAAACCAAATGTGCATGAATTGTTGAGAGTAAAACAAATCTGCTTTGTAAATTTGCACCCAAATAACAATAAAATTCTCTTTTAAAAAAAAATGTCAATACTACTGAAAATGCTATATAGATTCAAAGCAATCAAAATTCCAACATCCTTCTTTTTAGAAATGGAAAATCCAATTTTCAAATTCAAATGGAATTGCAAGGAATTCTAGTAGCCAAAGCAATGTTGGAAAAAATAACAAACTAGGAGGACTCATCCTTCCTAATCTCAAAACATACTATAAAGTTAGAGTAATCAAAACAGTCTGGTGCTGGTATATAGATACATAAACTAATGAACTAGAATTGAGAGTCTTGAAATACACTGATATATCCGTGGCTAATTGATTTTCAGCAAGGTTGCTAAATCCATTCAATTGGAAAAGGATAGAGACAACTCTTGAGTTGGGTGAAGGGATTAAATTTAATAAAAGAAGAAAAAAAAAAAGAATAGTCTCTTCAATAAATGGTGCTGGAAGAATTAACCCAAAGAACTTATGAACCTATAAACCCCAGACTTTACAACTACGAGACCAGAAAAACTGATGGTGCCCAGCTACCATTCTTGACCATTCTGAAAGACATCACAATAAGAGGTCCTGGAAAGAGTGGGAGAAAAATGTGAAACAAAACACAAAATGAAAAAGACCAGGCTTACTGGTATGAAAGAGAATGGTGGGACCTCTGAGAACATGGCCCTTAAGATACCCTGCAAGCCTGGAACTGAATTTCCTCAGTGACTCAACTTTCAGCCAAACAGTAGATAAACCTCTAAGGTGAACATTAACACCAGGGAGGTATGTATCCCTTAGAACAATCAGCCATACAAGATCAAAAGGACAGCCTTTTCCCAGGGATAAAGCTCAGAAAGCAGGAAGGGATAAGAAAGAAGGATGAATGGAAACAATAAACATAGGGAAGGAGTAGGAAGAGTGGTGTTACATTGTGGGGATTGCAATGAATGTCACAAAACAATATGTGTGTGAATTATTGAATGGAAAACCAACTTGTTCTGTAAATTGTCACCCAAATCACAATAAAAAGCTATTAAATGAATGGTGTGGGGACAACTGTATCTTCATGTGCAAAAGAATGAAAGCCAACCCATACCTCAAGCCATATATGAAAATTAATTAAAAGTGGATCAACAATTTAAATGTAAAAACTAAAATTCTTAAATGAAAACATAGGGGTAGTGCTTTGGGAAGTAGTTTTTGACAATGGATTCTTAGATATGGCACCAAAATCAAGGGGAAACAAGTCAATAAATTGTGTTTTATCAAAATTAAAACCTTTTTTATTTCTGAGCCCTCAATTCTATTCCATTGGTGTAACTGTCGATTATTATGCCAGTTCCAGATTGTTTTGATTACTGTAGTTTTATAATATGTTCTGGGATTGGGAGTGAGTGCTCCTACTTTATTCTTTTTCTTCAAAACTGCTTTGGCTATTTGGGACTCCTTGCAGTTCCATAAATTTGAGGACTGATTTTCCCATTTCCACAGAGAAGACTTTAGGATTTTTATGAGGATTGTGTTAAATGTCTAGATTGATTTGAGTAGTATTGACATCTTAATTTAACAATATCAAGTCTTCTGATACATGAACACAGAATGTCCTTCCATTTATCTAGGTCATCTTTAATTTGTTTCAGTAATGATTTATTGTTTTCAGTGTACAATTCTTTCAGTTCTTTGGTTAAATTTATTCCTAGGTATGTTTTTTATTTCATATGCTATTATAAAGGAGCTCTGGTAGCATAGTG
>NW_006921597.1:6140634-6143499 GCF_000298275.1 Orycteropus afer afer
TGGCAGTTCAAACCCACCAGCCACTCCTCAGAAGGAAGGTTGGGCATTCCTACTTCTGTAGTGATACTGCCTGGGAAACCCAAGGAGGGGTCGCTATGAGTCGGGGCCGACTCGATGGCAAACAACAACAACAACAATGCTATTATAAATACAATAGTTTTCTTAATTTCCTTTTCAGGATGCTCATTGCTGGTGTATAAAGACCTGACTGATTTTTGTATGCTGGCCCCTTGTATCCTACCACTTTCCTAGATTCATTTATTAGCTCTAGTAGCTTTCTTGTTGTTTCTTCAGGGTGTTTTTGTGTATAGGATCATGTCATCTGTGAAAAGGATGATTTTACTACTTCCCTTCCAATTTGCATAGTTTTTATCCTTTTTCTCAAGCTAAGTGCTCTGGCTAGAACTTCCAGAACAATATTGAATAGCAGTGGTGAGAATGGGCACCCTTGTCTTGTTCCTGATCTTAAGGAGGAGTCTCTCAGTATTACTTCATTGAGTATGATATTAACTGTGGGTTTTTCCTAAATCCCCTTCATCAGGTTCAGTAATTTTTCTGTTATTCCTAGTTTTTTTTTTTTAGTCATGAGAGAGTGTTGGATTTTTCCAAATTCCAAATGCCCTGTCTTTGTTGATTGAAATCATGTGGTTCCTGTCTTTTGTTCTATTCATATGGTGTATTATATTGATTGATTTTCTGTTGTTCAACCACTCTTGTGTTCCAGGGATAAATTCCGCTTGATTATTGTGTGTAATCCTTTTAATATGCTTTTGCACTCAGTTTGCTAGCGTTTTGTTGAGAATTTTTGCATCTATATTCAGAAAGGATATTGGTCTATAGTTATTGTTTATTTTTCTTGTGGTGTCTTTCTCTTGATGGTCAACTGATTTTCAGTAATGTACTAAGTTCGTTCAGTGGGGAAGAATAGTCTCTATAATAAATGATGCTGGCATACTGAATTTTCACCTGCAAAAGAATGAAGTTGGGCCTATATCTCACACTATGTATGAAAATTAACTCAATATGGATCAAGAACCTAAGTGTAAAAACTAATACTCTAAAATTCTTAGAAGAACATGTAGGGTAATGCTTCAGGATCCAATTTTTAACAATGAATTCTTAAATATGACACTGAAAGTATGAGCAACAAAAGTCAAAATATATATATAGTATTTTATAAAAATTGATAAATTTTGTTTATAAAAGGATTTTATCAACAGAATAGAGACAACCAACATATTAGGAGTAAAATTTGGGAACCATAAATCTGATAAGTATTTAATACCCATAATATATAAAGAACTACAACTTAGCAAAAATCAAACAAACAAATCAAAATTGGGAAGAAGACTTGAACAGACATTTCACTGAAGGAGGAATTCATATGGCAATAAGCACATGAAAATGGATACTCATTAGTCATTAGGGAAATTCAAATTAAAACCATAAAGAGGTAGATGTCACTTCACTCTCATTAAGAAAGTGATGACCAAAAAAAAAAAGGAAAATGGATGTTGGTAAGGAGGTGGACAAAATGGAACTTTCATCTACTGATAGAGGAATTTAAAAATAGTATAACCATTGTGGAAAACAGTTTGGCAATTCCTCTAATACTTAAATCTAGAATAACAATATCTATCAATTACAGTGCTATATCCATACCCAAAATAATTAAAATCAGGAATTCAAACTGCTACTTGCACACTAATGTTCAGTGCAACACTGTTCATAATAGCCAAAAGGTAAAAGCAACCAAAATGTCCATCAACAGATTAATGGATAAACAAAATGTGGTACATACATACAGTGGAATATTACTCAACCATAAAGAGAAATTAATTATGCATGCTACAATATGGATAAACCTTGAAGACATTATGATGAGTGAAATAAGTCAGTCACAAAAGGATAAATTGAACTCAGCCAAACAATAGACAGGCATATAAGGTGAATATTTTTACCAGGTAGGTACACTCCTTAGACCAATCAAGCAGAAGAGATCAGAAAGGTAGCATTTGCACAAGGAGATAGCTCAAAGGGTAGGCATGCATGGGAAAGAAGGACACAGGGAAAAGGTAAGTACAGGGAGGAAGTGGGAAGAAAGTTGTTACATTATGGAGATTGCAATCAATGTCATGAAACAAATTGTGTATGAATGAACTCCTGTATGGAAGATGAAGTTGCTCTGTAAACTTTCACCCAAATCACAATTAAAAAAAGAAAAGAAAAGAAAAAGAATTGTATGATCCCATTTATATGAAATATCCAAAAGAGGCAATTATGTGAAGACAAAGTTTGTTAGTAGGTTACCAGAAGTGTATGGGAAGGGAAAAGAGGGAATCATTGTTGAGGGGACACTGAGCTTCTGTTAAGGATAATAGAAACTTTTGGAAATTGATAGTGGTGATGGTTGTACAACATGATGAACGTATTTAATGTCATTGAACTGACACATAAAAAGGTTTAAGTGGAAAATGTTTTAGAGAGAGAGAGAGAATGGGAAACTGAGTTAAGGTGCTAGGAATAGAAGGTTCTGAGGGTTTGGTGACTGGTTGGATGTGTAGAGTGAGTTTGAAAAAAAAAGCAAGAGAAAAAAAATCAATGGTCTCAATGTCTAACTTGGGTAACAGGATTCATGATTACTGATAGCATTAACTGACATTGGGAGCATAGAAGGATTAACCTGCTTTAGGAGAGGAGAGACTTATGAGTTTGAAATGTCTCTCCATTACAACCAGAAGAAGATACCTTAAAGCAGTTGAAAATATGAATCCGGAGCGGAAAAGAGAAGCCAAGCCTTAAGATGTAAATTTTAAGTCATTTGTATCTAGATGACAATTGGAGGCTCAGTAATGAATGAAATCA
>NW_006921597.1:6143944-6150049 GCF_000298275.1 Orycteropus afer afer
ATATATATATAGGCCCTGGATGTGTATCACAACCACTGTGGTGTTTTACAGTTATAAACACCTGGGCCTTATCCATGTCTGATATAGTAGTTCAAGGTGGGGAAGGGGAGTAGTTGTTAAACTCTTTGTTTAAATCCATGAGTAATCGTTATGGGCAGCCATGGTTGAGAACATCTGTTAAGTAATTATAAAGGGAAAAAAAACTCTAAGGCCCAACAACATTTAAGGGGTTGGCAAAAGAGGAACAGCTAATAAAGGAGACAGAGAAATAAGAGAGATAAGAGATAAGAGAAAACCCAGATGGGAATGGTGTCCAGGAACCTAGAGGAGAATAGAAGACAAGACAAAGGGGATGCTCAGGAGTTTCCAACACAGTTCTTTGCAGACCAGCTCTAGTTTTAGAATTTGGACCCACCCACCTACTGCTGTCAAGTTGGTTCCAACTCATAGTGACTCAATCGGACAGAGTACAGCTGTCCCGTAGGGTTTCCAAGGCTGTAAATCTTTACAGAAGCAAACTGCTTCATCTTTCTCCTGCCAAGCAGCTCATGGGTTCGAACCACCAACCTTTTGGTTAGCAGCCCAGGGTTTTAATCACAGTGTTACCAGAGCCCTTTAAAATTTGGATAATCCTTTAAAACCCAGCAGAAAATTGTGTTTCTACAAGGATACTTCTTTTATCATTTCAGCTAGAAGTAATCAATTTCTTTTCTGAATCTCCTTGTTTATAGCTGTTATATTGTTTCTATTTAGTATACCCTCGCATTGACACTGAGTGCAGATCTTATTTAGATAATTTTGACTCTTCAATATCCTTTATATATATATATATTTTTTTTATTTTTGCCCACTGTTCCAAACAATTTGCATATATTAGGCCCTCAATAAAGGAGCCTGGGTGGCACAAGCAGTTTGTAACTGTTGGCTGGTGTTTGAATGTACCCAGCAGCTCCACAGAAGAAAGGCCTAGTGAACTGCTTCTGTAAAGATTACAGCCAAGAACACCCTATGGGACAGTTTTACTCTGTCACATACAGGATAGCCAAGAATTGGGAGCAGACTCAATGGCAGTGAACAATAGGCCCTCAAATCTCAAACGAAAAAGTAATCATTGCTGACCTACCACTAAGAAGTTTACAATCCAGATGGAGAGGCAAGATCATGTGAAATAATGACCCAATCAAGAATATCAAAGTATGAAGTACTCCATATTTTCTAAGTACAATCTTTCCAAAATACCTTTTCAAATCCTCTTTACTACCCCTGGAATCTGTCTCGCTGATAATTGAATGAGATTTAGCAAAGTAAACATTATTGCTAACTTTGATGAATTTTTGTAATGTAAATTTTGTGTAACAAATATATCAAATATAAATGTTTCATTTTCTTGGTTTCCCTTTCTTCTAATTACAGAGGATAAGGACCCTAATTTGGAAACAATGTTGAATATCCCTTCAGCACTTACTCCAACAATTATTCCTGTTATAGTGCCTGTTCCTCAAGGCAAAACAAAAGGAGGGAAAGCGAAAGGCAAAGAGAAGCCCAAAGAATCCATTAAAGAAGAGGAGCACCCAAAGGAAGAAGAGAAAAAGGCAAGTGAATCTTGCCACGGATTCCCAAACTCTTGTTTCTTCCTCATTGTTAACATTTTAAGAATCTTGGGTTAGGTCAATAGTATTATTATAGTGCATTTTTACTGTGCTCATGCACTTTATTGTGCAGATACTTTTTCTTCCTACTTGCAACTTTGGATGGACAAGAAGAGACTTTGGATGTAAAAGTTGGATTCCCACTCCAAGAAACATTGTCATATACAAACTGTTTCAAGTCACTCATTCTAAGCTCAGAACAACTGGTCAACCTTTTTTTCTACTCTGGTTCTTGATTATTCTTAGTTTTTGGTTGGTTCCATTTCTACTATTCCTTACTTTTAGTGCTTTATTTAGCTTGAGATACCAGCTGGAAGAGGAAATTCTATAATTAAACAATGGAAATATTTCTCATTGATAGACTTGGTAGACTTTCATAATCAGATACTAATGTGCTAAGAATTCAGCAAGACTAAAGGACAGCTAGTCCATCTTCCATTCTCCCAAAACCTCCATACACACACACACACACACACATAAATACAGGCTTTGATTTTAAACATTTTTCTAATAGAGAAACACAGATCAAAAGAAGGCTCTAAAAGAAGAACAAGATCAAATTTTGTACAAATGCAAATATTTGACTTTTTATTAGAAGAAAAAAGATGTGTTAAATAATTCTAAGGAAATTGGATTTTAGACCCAGGCTCTTTAGAAGTCAGGAGTTTAAATATTACTCAGCCTCTGCATGGTGTTTATTTGACTCTACTAGACGAGTTTCCTTGTTTCAGACCACTGAACACTGGTTAAACAAAAATGTTCAAGTGTTGATCAGAATGACTCTAGTTAATTCCTTTAAAACTAATTTGGCTGAAAGCAATTTAGTAACTAACCCAATACTTTTTAAAACTGGTAACAGTGGGAGGATGGGGAAATGATTACTGATTTTTTATATAATGAGATTTACATGACAGATTTGTGTCTTTGAGCATTTTTGTTCATTTTACAGAATTTCCACTTGATTTTTCCACTTAATTTTGCTTTTTGTTTTTAATTCATTTTCAGCTAATTATTCATATTCTTCCCTTGCTAATGACCAATAAATAAGTAAATAGGCAGAACAACCTAAATGATCAACAATAGAAGACTAGTTAGTTAGGATAAATGTCCAGGAATAGGAATTCAGTTAGAACAATTTTAACAAAATTTTAACAAAAGGCAACCAATTTAAAAAACTGAAATAGCTATCAATAGGGGATTGGTTGGAAGTAAATGAGTAACTTTCATTCTTGAGTACACATAATCAAACAAAGGATTCAGGCATAATAGGCACAAAATTCATTTGAATTTTTAAATTAGACACACCCAAATACTCATTAATTTATAAACAACTCCTTTTATTGTGTCTTTTATTGTTTGTACTTACTACAAAAGCATTGCATGCTCATTACAGAAAAATAAGGACACATATCTTGATAGTATTATTCCTCTAGCATCCAAACTGTAAGAATTACACAAAGAAAGCTGTGAGATGTTGTCCTTCCATGCCTACCCTTAAAGCTAAACATCCAATTGAAGGTGTCTTTAAAGGCTTAGGAGCTCTGGTGGCGTAGTGCCTAAGGCATTTGACTGCTAACCAGAAGGCTGGAGGTTCAAACCCACCAGCCACTCCTGGGAAAGAAGGTTGGGCAGTCTACTTCCATAGTCATACTGCCTTGGAAACCCAAGGAGGGGTCGCTATGAATGAGATCCAAGTCGATGACAGTGAGTTTGGTTTGGCTTGGTTTAAAGGCCAACTCCCCCTTGAATCCTTTCTCAATTATTCTCATTAACTTTGATATCTCCCTTTTCTGAGGAGTTTCTGAGGAAAGATGTACCAACCATCTGTACTATTATTTAACTGTTCCACAAGTCTGTGTTCATTCTAAATGTAGAATATAAACTGCACAAAAGCAGAGATACCTGCATCCTTACAAACAACATTTCAGGCCCACCTCATCCTGAGCAAGTCACATCCTAAACACTCCACGAGTATTCAGTCTAAACAAATAAAGAACTGATTTACAAAACAAGAAGCAATTATTCACATGCTAACTTACTTATTTTACAGGAAGAAGTAGAACTAGAACCTGTCATAGAAGAGACTCTTTATGGGCCCTCCTTCCAAAACCTAAACGTGTCTTGCCCCAGTGGGCTCCTATTGACTTTCATTGGTCAAGACTCTACAAGTAAGTGTTAGCTGGGGTGAAGTGGGAAGCAGGAGGCTGTAAATAATAGAAAACAGCTAAATCACCTTAGAAAAATATGTTTTCCTACCAGTAAAATATACTTGTTGTTGATAATGAACAATAAGATTATATTTTAAAATAGTGATAATTATAATGACCAACATATTTTGAGCATTTGTTATGTGCCAGGTATTGTTTTAAGTACTAAATACATGTATCAAAATAAATAAATAAATAAATAACAAAGTACAAATACTGTGAGCTAGGTATAAATAATTCCTTTTCACAAAATAAAGAACTTGAAATTTAGGAGGTTTAGTAATTTGCCCAAGTGACCCAGTTCCTAAGTGGCAGGGCTGAGATACCATGCCTGGCCCAGTGATGGTAATTGTTGTTGTTGTTATGTGCCGTCAAGTCAGACCCAACTCATAGCGACCCCTCCTTGGGTTGCCGAGGCAGTATCACTACAGAAGTAGATTGCCCAGCCTTCCTTCCAAGGAGTGGCTGGTGGGTTTGAACCGCCAGGCTTCTGGATAGCAGTCAAATGCCTTAGGCACTATGCTACCAGAGCTCCCCCAGTGATGGTAAAGCCAGTGCTTTTAACAACTGCTGTGCAGTCCTGTCTTCCTGTTTCTACATGGGCCACAGGTACCACACTTTGTAAATCTGATCAAAACAAAGGACAGCAAGCACAAAATATATAGAGATAAATGGATGAAGAAAACCAAAACCAGTCTTCATTTCCAGAAGTTAGTATATGATTTTGTACTCTGTTATTTCTATTGATTATATATATGGTTCCTAACCTATCACTGTTGTTAGCTGCCTTAGAGTCAGCACTCAACCCCATGTAAAAGAAAACACCACCCAGTCCTGTGCCATCCTTGTGATCAGTTGCAGACCAGACTGTTTTTTCAGAAATAGATCTCCAGGCCTTTCTTCCTAGACTGTCTTCCGGAAACTACCTTGAAACCTTTTTAGCATTAGAGAACGCACAAGCCTCCACTGAGAGCTGGGCAGTGGCTGGGTAGGAGGCACACTGGCCAGAACTGAACCTGTGTCTCCCTCGTGGGAGGCAAGAATTCCACCCCAGAACCACAACTGCCCCTGTCCTAACCTATTAAGCTATATAGATAAATACGAGTAGAACTTCTTTAATTAATCTGATGGGACATCCATATTGGTGACTGAATTTGAATATCTTTTAAATGGAGACCTTCTGTTGCAGTTGAAATAAAAGATGCAACAAACAAAGCACTAAATTAGAACTCAAGTTCTAAAGCTGACTCTGGTATTAACTAATAATATGACCTTTTTAAGTTCCTTACTCTCTGTGGACCATGTTTCCTAATCTGATAAATGCTGTGTTATATAAGTGGACCCCAATATTTTTCCAACCAAGTGTCCTCCTTGTTATAATTCCCTTGTTTCACGATATTTTAAGAGAATACTGTAAAAAAAAAAAAAAAAAACTACTATGTTTATTTAAAAATAGTTGATTTGCCAGCCAAAATATTTGAGTTAATCTGTATGTTTTGCCTTAAATCCATTTTGCTTTGCATTGGGCTTTCTATTCTGTTAATAGACTATGAATCCCTGTTTTTATTTCCTAGGATCCCCTATTGTCCAGGTTCTTCATGATGGGACCCACTGTGCTAGATGGTCATTAAGTTGTTCTGAAATATCTCAGGATGTTATTAGTATACTAAAAGGGATATTGTTTTCACATTCAAGGATACATTTGCTTGCTTGTTTGTTTGATTTCTTGGGCTTGTTACCAAACCCCTGATTAAGACTTGTTCCATCTGTCTTTTCCTATATATTCATCAGTCAGTGTAAGTAATGTGGTTAATAATAACTTTGCCTGGAACACATAATCTTTTAAAAATCTTCCATATGTTAAGAATATCCTAATTCAACTCTGAAGATAATTAACAATAAAATTGCCAAGAAGCAATATCTTCATCAGGATCAGCCTTGAACACAAGGAGAGAAGTCACATGGTATAAGAAGAAAGAGACTAGATTGAGTTCTTTCTTGGGTGACCTTGGACAAGCCCTATCTACCTAAACTTGTTCATTTATAAAGTAACAATATCTAAACAGGGCTGTCCTAAGTGTTAAGTGAGAAAATATTTCTAACCTGGAACATACTTTTCCAATGTTATTTTTTTTTTGCTTGTGATACTGGTGGTTGTCAAGGAATTCACGTTGCTTGGTTCTACAATCGATGCCAACGGAAGCAGCAGTCAGGACATTAGACGACGTGTAGCATTGGGAAAGTCAACT
>NW_006921597.1:6158139-6160053 GCF_000298275.1 Orycteropus afer afer
AGCTGTTGCATTGTGGTAAACTGTGGTCAATGACATGAGACAAAGTATATGTGAACTGCTGTATGGAAAGTGAATTTGCTCTGTAAATCTTCATCCAAATCACAATTAAAAAATCTCAATAAATATTTATTACTTTATCATTGTTATTTCTCTTTTGATTTGAAGGATACCCTGAAGAGTCCTCATTCCAAAATATTTTTACCACTATCCTGATGTAGTCCTTGAAGTGTCCCCATTACATGTTAGTTATTTTGTATTAAAACCACATAGCTCCAAAAAACTACTTTACAAATTGAGAAGAGGAAATTATTCAGTTAGTAAAAACTGAGTAGCTAAGAGCTCTGGTAGCATAGTGCCTAAGACACTTGACTGCTAACCAGAAGGCTGGCAGTTCAAACCCACCAGCCACTCTTCAGAAGGAAGGTTGGGCCATCCTCCTTCTGTAGTGATACTGCCTTGGAAAGCCAAGGAGGGGTCGCTATGAGTCCAGGCCAACTCGACGGCACACAACAACAACAACAACAACACTATGTACCTGAAATTCTCAATTATTTCTTTTGGAAGAGCCTATTAGGTGCTTTTCCCCTTGATTGCCTCCTAAAAGCAGAGTTATAGGGATTTTTATTAGAGATAAGAGAATTATGTTAACTTGAAAGATAATGAACTACCTTGGAAGGGCAATCTTGAGTGTGAATGATTTCTCCTGGTCTCTTGGCAACCAAGAGACACCAGGGGAATATTACATACCCAGGGCCAAAGATTACTCAGAAGCCCTGCCCTGCAGAAAACACCAAAGGAGAGATAAGGGAACATTAAGACAGCAAATTCTGCTTCTTTTGTAATTTTTCCCCAAGATGTCCTGGACTTCATGAGAGATAGTGACATGTTCATGGAGAAGTCAGCTATTATGTGTTTTTAGATGCCTTTTATTTACTATATTTAAATGTGAGAAGGTCATCAAAAGACCAATACTCTGGGCCTTCTGCCTGGACATGGATATGGTCCTATTATCCAGATCCAGACAAAAGGATGAAAATAATTAAAGCAAGAAGGTGAAACCCCTGCCCCAGAGCATTATCCAGTCCCAAGTAAGCCTTTTTTTTTTCTTTTCTTTTTTTTTTTAAGACCAGTGTGTCATGGATGAGGAACCTTCTTGGGATATCGTGGTCCGACAAAGCTATCCACAGAGGCTGAAGCATTCTGAGTTCTATAAAACAGTGATGCCACCAGTGGAGCAGGAGGCATCAAGAGTTATCACCAGCCAAGGCACTGTTGTCAAATATATGTTGGATGGCTCCACACAGGTAAAAGAATATGTTGAACAAATCACTCTTCTCTGTTGCAAAGTGAAAGACAGATAGAAGTATGGGTAAGGGACAGTATTCTAGTGGGGATGAGGAACAGTGCATTTGAAAATGGAATGGCACTTTATTTATGTGGTGGATAACATTGATTGTTTTTCTAATGTTGAACCATCCTTGCATACCTGATATGAACTCCACTTGGTCATAATGAATGATTTTCTTGATATGCTGTGGGAGTCTATTGGCTAACATTTTGTTGAAGATTTTTGCATCTATATTCATGAGGAATATTGGTCTGTAGTTTTCCTTTTGAGTGATGTCTTTGCCTGTTTTGGTATCAACATTATGCTTGCTTCATAAAATGAGTTATTTTGGAATAGTTTGAGTTGGGTTGGTGTCAGTTCTTCTCTGAATGTTTTGTAGAATTCTCCAGTGAAACAATCTGGGCCAGGACATTTTTCTGTTGGTAATTTTTTGATGACCTGTTCAATTTCTTCTTTTGTTATGGATCTGTTCAACTTTTCCACATCAGTCTGTGTTAGTTTAGGTAAGTGATGTGTTTCTAGAAATCTGTCCATTTCCTCCAGATTTTCCAATTTGTTGGAGTACA
>NW_006921597.1:6161083-6220325 GCF_000298275.1 Orycteropus afer afer
CAACCTTTGATTTTTAGTCTATTTTGTCTTTGTCTCTAAGGTGTGTCTCTTGTAGACAGCATATTGATGGGTTTTGTTTTCTTATCCAATCTGCAACTCTCCATCTCTTGAGTAGTGTACTTAATCCATTAACATTCAATGTAATTATCAACAGGTATGAATTGGTTGCTGTCATTTTGTTATGTGTTTTTTCACGGTGTCCCTGCTTTCTTTGTTCCATATTATTTTCTGTGCTGAGCTCATTATGCTTAGGAATCATGTTATCATTTGCTTTTTTGCTGTTGTTTTAGTATTTGCTGAATATTTGTGCTTGTCCTCCTTTTTATTGTGATGTGAAAGTTTATCATTTTTCTTTGAGGTTACCCTATGATTTATAATTTTCTCCCTGAGTTTAGAACAGTCCATTCTATCTTGCAACTCTCTTAACTTCCTCACTATTTAGAAGTTCTATAACTACACAATGTTTTCCCTCTTTTTGGTTTGTTTTTCTCCTCATTTGCCAATTGATGTCTCTGGTTCCCTGTTTACAATCCTGTAAACTTATTTTACTTTGGATATGTCCATAGCTGTGGTTTCTGGGTTATGTCATCTTGTGTATTAATGGTCAGTTGTTATTTGCTATTTTTAGTTTCCTGTTCAAAGCACTTTCTTTAGTATCTCTTGTAAGGTTGGTCTGGTTTTAGCAAATTCCGTTAGTTTCTGCTTATCTGGAAATATCCTAATTTCACCATCATATTTGAGGGACAGTTTTGCCGGGTATATAATTCTTGGTTGAAAATTTTTCTCTTTTAGAGTTTCATATGTACCATCCCATTGCATTCTCGCTTGCATGGTTTCTACTGAGAACTCAGAGATTCTTCTTACTGGTTGTCCGTTGTAGGTAACTTTTTGTTTTTCCCATACTGCTTTCAGGATTCTGTCTTTGTCTTTGGTTTTGAGGAGTTTGATGATGATATGTCTTGGTGATCTTCTTTTAGAGTCTGTCCTGTTTGGGGTTCATTGAGCTTCCTGAATGGATATATTCTCATCTTTCATCATATCAGGGAAGTTCTCCTCCAACAAATCTTGGGCAATTTTCTCAGTGGTTTTGTTTTTCTCTTCCTGTTCTGGAATTCCAATGACACATAGGTTATTCCTTTTGATGGTATCCCACATGAACCTTAGGCTTTCTTCATTTTGTTTTGATCTTTTCTCTAATTGATCCCTTTCCAAAGAAGTATTCAGGTATTTGTCTTTAATCTCATTCATTCTGTCTTCCATTGCATCAATTCTACTCCTTTACCCTTTCAATGTGTTATCTATTTCTGACAATTTAGTATTTATCTTCTGGATTTCCATCTGTACATTTTTAATCATTTCTAATTTTTCATTTATTTTGTCATTTTGTTCTTGTATTTCTTCAAAAATTCTTCTAAGGTTTTTTCTGTGTTTTGTTTGGTCTGTCTCTCAGTTCTTTCAAGATACCTAAAGATAATTCTTTTTAATTCCTTATCAGAGAGTTCCAATGCTACTTCTTCCTCAGGGATGTGTTCTGGGTCTGTATCCTGCTCCCTTGTTTCTACCACTTTATCTTTCTTCTTTGTGTGTACTGTGATGGTCTGGTGTCTCCAAGACATTGCGGCATCATTGTATTTAAATCTCTGTTAACTGTTTGTGAAGAGCAGCCAAGGTGAGTCAGGCTCTTCTTGGTTGTTGTTTATCATCGGCCCATTGGTGGAGAAGGAATTGGTGGCTCTCATTCAGCAAGTGAAGCTGCAGGAGGTATGGGTGTAGTTGTGTCATATGGGGACTATTGCTGCCTCCCACTCAGACAAAAAATCACAATTGAATAACCATAAAAAATGTAAAAGCAAATGGACAAAAAACACACCTTTTAATCAAACAGAACAGTAACCAAAAAGGGAGAAAACAAAAAACAAACAAACAAACAAAAATACCGCAATATCTGGGGAAAGGGCAATAAGAGAAAAAAAGTAGAGAAGGAGAATAATGAAGGGAAAAACACAAAAAGAAAAATAAGCAGTGGGGTTAACCATGATAAAGAAAGAAAGAAAAAAAAAAAAAAAAAAAACCAGGAACAGGGAAAAGAAAAAAACTGAAAACTAGAAACTGGGAAGGGAAAAATTAAGAATAATAATAAAAAGGACAAAAATAATAGTAATAACAGTAGTTTTAAAACAGACAAAAACAAACAAGCTAAAAAAAAAATTGGGGTAGGGTGGGGCAAGGCACCCAGGCTCCGTCCAAGCACACAGATTGGGATGGAATGGAATGACAGTTTAAAATGACAAATGAAGAATATATGGTTACAGAACAAACACTGTTTATGCAAGACATGATACAAATAAACTTATCATTTCTACACATGATCCAAGACTGCAGCTTAAACATAGTATTTACCTCTTCTCCCTCTCAAACTCACTGCCATAGAGTCAATTTTAACTCATAGTGACCACCCATTGGATTTCCAAGGGTATAAATCTTTACAGAAGCAGATCGCCCCATCTTTCTTCCACAGGTTTGAACCACCAACCTTTTAGTTAGCTTCCAAATGCTCTAACCACTACACCACCAGAGTTTCTTCCTCCTTCCTCTCAAACATACTGCCGTTGAGTCAGATCTGACTCATAGCGACCCCTCCTTGGGTTTCCAAGGCAGTATCATTACGGAAGTAGATTGCCCAACCTTCCTTCTGAGGAGTGGCTGGTGGGTTTGAACCACCAGCCTTCTGGTTAGCAGTCAAATGCCTTAGTCAAAGCACCTTAAAATTTAAAAAAAATAATAAAATAAAAATACCTTTAAGTAATAAATTTATAACAGCTCTGGAGAAAAAACAATGATGTCATTAATGGATCGAAAAATTTGAAGAATTCTTAGAAAATGCAAGTCAGATAGGATCAGAATGGTGGAAAAACAAGGGAAAAGTTTAAAACATGCAATAGAAAACCAACTGTGAAACTGAAAATCAAAATGAGAGTTCCAACACAGACATTTCACAAATGGAGCACTAGATTCAGAAAATCAGGATAATGCCCCAGGTAGTGCCTAAGGCATTTGACTACTAACCAGAAGGATGGTGGTTCAAACCCACCAGCCACTCCTGGGAAGGAAGGTTGGGCAATCTACTTCTGTAGAAATACCTCCTCAGAAACACAAGGAAGGGTAGCTATCAGTCGTATCCAACTTGATGGCAGTGGGTTTGGTTTTCTGGTTTTAACTCACTACTACCTGAGGAATATCCAAAAACCGTATGTACTGCACCATCCCTCCCCAGTAATTAAAGGGGAAGAGCTCCTAAGACAAGATACTACATCTCCCTATAAGGGAAAAGGAATTCTCAATAAGAAGCATGAGTATGCATCCAAGAATCATCAACTTTTGAGGAAAATTAACTCCATGAAAGTAAAGTTCAATAAATAGGAGAAATAGCACCTAAAAATAAAAGTAAAGAACATAGTACCTAAGGCATTTGACTGCTAACCAGAAGGTTGCAGTTCAAACCCACCACCCACTCCTCAGAAGGAAGACTGGGCAATCTACTTCCATAGAGATACCGCCTCAGAAACCATGGAGGGGTTGCTATGAGTCACAAATGACTAGACAGCAGTGAGTGAGTAAGTGAGTGAGTGAGTGAGTGATGGAAAAAAATCAAGAGTTCTTAGAAATTATAAGTAATGACTGAAAGATTAAAAAAGGTAGGATTATGAGAGAAAAAAAGGCTAAGAGACTTGGAGAAGAAATCTATATGATAGAATTTTCTAAAGAGAATAATGAGGATGAAGGTGGAAATAATATAAGAAAATATCCCAGATCTAAAAGAAAGAAAAGAGATGCTGTATATTAAATAGAGCTACCAAGTGCTAATCAAGATTGCTACTAACTATTTTTAAAACACCCACATCTAAATATGTCACAGTGCATTTTAGGACTTCAAGGATAAAGAGACATCCCAAAATCTTCTTGAAGGAAACCAGTTATCTATGAAAGAATAAATAACAGGTAGACATTAGTCTTCTCACTAGCCACACAGATACCATAAGTCAGGTATCTTATAATTTCTTGGAAAACTATAGATAATAACATTAAATACCTGTAGATATTTTAGATATACTAGATGTTGTTTGCCATTGAGTCGGATCTGACTCATAGCGACCCCTCCGTGGGTTTCCGAGGCAGTATCACTACAGAAGTAGATTGCCCAAACTTCCTTCTGAGGAGTGGCTGGTGGGCTTGAACGCCTGCCTTCTGGTTAGCAGTCAGGTGCCTTAGGCACTATGCTACCAGAGCTCCTAATATTGAAGTTTAGATATACTAGATAGTATCTAAATATTTAAATATGTGTGCTAAATTTCAATATTAGTTATTACAACAATTGAAATGAAATTTTCCAATTGCATACAGGAAGGGTGAAGAATGGGGGGGAAATATAACTGAAATCAATCCTACAAGAGACAGGAAATAGAAAGAAAGGCTAAAGAAACTAAATGGAAAATATTGTGCTGGTTATTAAGCTGTGGTCTCTGATTTCCAAATCCACTTTTCTACAATATCCTCTGTGATGCTAGGACTGAGAACCTGAAAATGCTATTTCTCCTCTGGGTTATTTTTAATTCATCTAAGTTTGGAACATGGTATTTATAGTTAACCAGTCACGTATTTATAGTTAACCAGTCACTTCCTTGCTTCTGAGAATCTGAGAAATCTTGATTTTCCTTCAGATTCTCTTTGCAGATGGTGCTGTGAGCAGTAGCCCCGATTCAGGTCCTGTTTGTCCTCCTGTTGAAACACCAACAAGCCCTCACAGTGGAGATTTGGTTGAATCTGCTTCTCAGCAAAAATCAGAAACAGCACCATCTGAGATTGTCATCACCAAGAAAGGTAATAATTGAAGCCTCTCATTATATAATGGATTCAATAAAGTCTTCCAGAGCTAAATAAATGTTCGTCATCATTATTATGGAATCCCCGGGTGGTGCTGCTAACTGAAAGTTTGGAGGACAAGTCTACCCAGAGAGTACCTCAGAAGAAAGGCCTGGCAATCTATTTCTGAAAAATAGCCACTAGTGGGTTCTGAGTCAGACCAAAAAGTCAGGGTCTCCAGGGAATTGCCAGATAAGTCAAACAATGACAGTTTTCTGCAAATAAGGCTTCTACGGAGAGCTTCAAGCCTGTTGTGCCCCCTCCAGTAACTGCTAAACTCCTGGTTTTCATTGTTGTTGTTGTTGTTATTTGCCATCGAGTCAGCCCCGACTCATAGCAACCCCTCCTTGGGTTTCTGAGGCAGTATCACTGTGGAAGTAGGATTGCCCAACCTTCCTTCCGAGGAGTGGCTGGTGGGTTTGAACCGCCAGCCTTCTGGTTAGCAGTCAAGTGCCTTAGGCACTATGCTACCAGAGCTGTTGGTTTTCATGCAGTTGAAGAACTGGAAATAGGAGGGATGGGAACAGCGCAAGTTGTAACACCACAAAGCCTCTGTTCTTACTGAAACTCAGCCATTTTTCTTGAATAATTCTTTGGATTGTTGCAGTTGGTTGGTTAATTTCCAGAGTATTTCCAATATTCTCATTGCATTTATGGAGGATTGGGGTTTTTTGTAGGTCTTCATTCTGGCATTCTGGAAGTGCTTCTCCCATTGCACAAGATTCAGTACTGAGTATTTTCATTATTTTTCATTTCTAATTATTTCCTAATTTCCTTATTCCTTCTTTGACCTATAAGTTATTTAAACTTGGTTCTAAATTTCCAAACCTGTAGAGTTATTCTAGTTTGTTTTTATAATTGATTTTTAACTAATTCTTTGATACATAATTTGTAGCCTCAAATGTGGTCAAGTTTTGTTTGGTTTATAAAGCTCTGTATGTACATAAAAAGAGTGTTTTTCCTATAGTTGTTGGATACACTGTTGTCTTCATATCTGTTAAACTAAACTTGTTAGTGTATTGTTTAATTCTACATCCAAGTCCAGCAAAATGTTTTGTGAAGGGCAGCATAGTTAAACGTTTTAGACTTCGTGGGCCATATGGTGTCTGTCACAACTACTCAACTTTGCTATTGTAGCATAAAAGCCTCCAAAGAGCATGGCTATTGTCTTAGTTACCTACCGAAAACCAAACCAAACTCACTGCCGTCAAGTGGGATCCAAGTCAGAGCAGCACCTCCTTGGGTTTCTGAGGCACTATCACTACAGAAGTAGATTGCCCAGTCATTCTTCCGAGGAGTGGCTGGTGGGTTTGAACCGCCAGCCTTCTGGTTAGCAGTCAAATGCCTTAGGCACTATGCCACCAGCCCTATGCCACCAGAGCTCCTCTTAGTTACCTGTTGTTGTTGTAGTTATGTGCCATCGAGTAGGCCCCCACTCATAGCTACCCCTCCTTGGGTTTCCGAGGCAGTATCACTGCAGAAGTAGATTGTCCAACCTTCCTTCCGAGGAGTGGCTGGTGAGTTTGAACCGCCAGCCTTCTGGTTAGCAGTCAAGTGCCTTAGGCACTATGCTGCGAGAGCTCCTCTTAGTTATCTAGTGCTGCTAAAACAGAAAATATCACAAGTTGATGGGTGTAACGAGCAAAAGTTTATTCTCTCATAGCTTTACTAGGCTAGAAGTCCAGATTCAGGGTACCAGCTCTAAAGAAATGGTTTCTCACTGTGCCAGCTCTGGGGAAAGGTCTTTCTCCCCTTTCAACACCTGTGGGCCTGGCGTTCCTTAGAGATCACCATGTGTCTTTGCATCAGTCTTCCCCTGGATCTAAGAAGTTCTCTGAACAGGGATCCTGAGTCCAAAGGACATGTATCACTCCCAGCTCTTCTTTCTTGATGGTAATGCAGTCCCTCTTTCTCTACTCTCTCTCTCCTTTTATCATTTGTAAGATAAAAGGTAAAACATGCCATACCCCAGGGAAACACCCATTACATTGGATCAGGGCTGTGATTAGTAAGGGTATTGCATCCCACCTTAGTCCCCTTAAAACTGATTTGTTTATATTATCAGATAACATCATAGGTATGATTGCATCCATATGTAACTGCCAAATTATGTGATTATAACTGCCTAGCCACTGAGAGCCACTCCCCGGAAGGAAGGTTGATCAATCTACTTCCGTGGTGATACCACCTCGGAAACCCAAGGAGGGGTTGCTATGAGCCAGGTCCAACTCAATGGCACATAAAAACAATAACAACAGCCACTGAGAATCATGGCCCAGCCAAGTTGACGCATATTTTGAAGGGATACAGTTGAATTCATGACAGCTGTATGCCAAAAACACTTTATTTATTGACACTAAACTTTGAATATCATATGATTTTCATGTGTTATGAAATATTATTCTACTTTTGCTTTTCTTCAGCCATTTAGGTACATAAAGTGTTATTATGTCACAGACTGTTCGAAGACAGACAGCAGATCATACTTGGCCCACAGGCCAAAGTTTACCAACTCCTATTCTATATCCAAGGAGCCATGTTAAAGTGTTAAAGTGCTCAACTGCTAATCAAAGATCTGTAGTTCAAATCCACCAGCTTCTTTGTGGGAGAAAGATCTGCTTCTGTAAAGATTTATAGCCTTGAAAACCCTCTGGGTCAGTTCTACTATGTCTTGTAGGGTCACTGTGAGTTGAGATTGACTCAATGGTAACTGCTTTGGTTTTATTCTATATCCTTACAGATTTTTCACAACTACTATATCAATATATTTAACAGAGTATGTTTATATGTCCTGCTGAAAGGGTAGAATGGTCTATTTACTCCTATGCTCCTCATAATTTGATCTTTATTTCTGAGATGATTTTGCCTTTCTTATAGTTTAGTCATATTTTCTTTATAATTTTTGTTGTTGTTATGTGCTGTCAAGTTGGACCTGACTCATAGTGACCTCTCCTTGGGTTTCCTAGGCAATATCACTATGGAAGTAGATTGCCCAACCTTCCTTCCAAGGAGTGGTGGTGGATTTGAACCACCAGCCTTCTGGTTAGCAGTCAAGTGCCTTAGGCACTAGGCTACCAGAGCTCCTTTATAATTTTTAGGCTATGATTTTAAGTGCTTATAAATCTAGAACCATATCTTCATGGTGAAATTAACCTTTTATCATTCTGCAATGACTTTTTATCTTATAATTTTTTTTGTTTGTCAATATCTGTTTTGCTTATATTATTACAGCTATAGGAGCCCTGGTGGTGCAGTGGTTAAAGCACTTGTCTGTGACAAAAAAGTCAGCAATTCAAACTCGCCAGGCACTCCATGGGAGAAAGACGTGGTAGCGTGCATCCGTAAAGATTACAGCCTTG
The DNA here is from genome assembly GCF_000298275.1 of Orycteropus afer afer. Lineage (NCBI taxonomy): Eukaryota > Metazoa > Chordata > Mammalia > Tubulidentata > Orycteropodidae > Orycteropus > Orycteropus afer. Next base: position 6,169,363 of record NW_006921597.1, read on the forward strand.
GAAACCCTCTGAGGCAGTACTATTGTGTCCTATAGGGTGTCTATGTTTCAGAATTGACTTGATGACAATGAGTTTGATTTTTGGTTTTTATATCCACTATTATCTAATACTTTCCCAATTTAACTTTCCATACATGTATATTTTATTTTTTGTGATTTATGTTTAAATGTATCTCTTGTAACATATACCAAAAAAAACAAAACAAACCCACTGCCCTCGAGTTGATGCCAACTCATAGCGACCCCTATTGGATTTCCAAGGCTGTAAATCTTTACAGAAGTAGATTGCCTCATCTTCCTCCCATGGAGCAGCTGGTGGGATCAAGCCATCAACCTTTTGGTTTGCAGCCCAGTGCTTTAACCACTGAGCCACCAGAGCTCCTAAGTAGTATCTAGGTTAATATTTTAAGCATTAATTGATTTTTTTTTATCTTTTAACTGGTCCATTTATTGAATAATAGATACAACTGGGTACATTTATGTCTTTTCTTGCTTTCTATATGTCATGACTGATCTGTTTTGATTTTCTTTCTTTCTTACCTTCTTTGGGATTGATTGTTTTTTCTTGTCTGTGTTAAGTATTTATATTCAAATACTTCTATTCTTTTAGTGTATCGTCCTGGAAATTTTATCATCATACATAATTTATCAAAGTCTAAAGTTAATCAATTACTTTATCTTCCTCCCAAAACCATCTTAGACCTTGGAAATCTAATTTAACACTCTCCTGACTTTTATGCTATTATGGCCATATATTTAATTATAATCCTGCCTTTGTAGCACTATATTATGTTTGTTTTATATAATTAAAGCTTCTTTATATTGATCTACACAATTTCATTTCTCTCCAGTTCTCAGACCTTCTGTGGTAGTTAAAGTTATGTTGAGCCTGGTTGAGTGGCTGGGTAGCTGGTGGTAGTTATTCTCCATGGTGAAACTGGCAATCAGCTCCATGGCGGGATCTACCACAAGCACCTGAGTAGCTGCTTTAGGATGTGGTCTTCTTCCCAGATATAAGAAGCAGCTTTGGGAATGATCTCCAGCTTATAGCATGCTCAAACCCTGCATGTAGCCATGTCATTGTTCAGCAGCCTGCCGTGCTGTGCCCACCTCGGGACTTTCAATGGACTTGAATTAATGCCCTGAGATGTGGTTTGGTAACATTGGGACTGTGCCTTTTAAATTGTCAGCCTTGGGCTTGTCAGTCTTAGCAACCAGCCACTGTCTGAGTGAAGAAAACCTCTAGCTCCAGTGGGCCAGGAGCAGGAAGCATAGCTGAAGTCCAAGGTTGAGGGGCTTTCACCCAGCCCCTAGAGCTTGACACTTTAAACTCAGACTTAAAGCCTCCAAACTGCAAGAGAATAAACTCCTGTTTGTTCAAGCATCCCATTTGTGGTATCTTCCTGGCAGAGCAGCACTAGGTAACCAGAACACCTTCCTTCTGCACTTTTGTCTTACTTCTGCACTGTGTTTTCCTTTTGCATGAGGTTCATTCTTTGAAAAGTCAGTTCAGTGGTGGGATCTGTTGGAGGCAAACTCTCCCAGTAAGTTTTTCTAAAAATATCTTTATGTTGTCCTCTTGAAAAATAATTTCACTGATACAGAATTCTACATTGACAGATCTCCGGCATCAGCATTGACAAAAATCCTCCATACTCTTCTGGATTCTAGTGTTGCCACTGAAAAGTTGGCTGTCAGTCTAATTGTTTCTTCTTTGAAAATAAAATCCATTTAAATAGACTTTTTGTTTTTCATTTATTATAGTTTCAAATTGATTGAACTAGGTGTGGAGTTTTTTTATTTAAGTGAGAGTACATTTGGCTTCTTTAATCTCTAGACTTGTTTCTTTCATTGATTCTGTAAAGTTCTCAGTCATCTAGAATTCTGAAGTCCTTGTAATCTTTTTCATGACTTCTATTCCTTTGACTCTCTTGAATTTCATTCTAAGTAATTTCTTCAGTTCTGTCTTTCAATTCTCTTTTAAACTGTGTTTTATCTCCTATTAAACTTCTGTGTTAATTTTTTAAATACAGTTATTGCATTTAGTGTAGTGCCTAAGGCACTTGACTGCTAACCAGAAGGCTGGCAGTTCAAACCCACCAGCCACTCCTCAAAAGGAAGGTTGAGCAATCTACTTCCATAGTGATGTCACCTCAGAAACCCAAAGAGGGGTCGCTATGAGTCAAGTCCAACTCGACACATTAGAAAAAAAAAAAAAAAAGATTGATCTTCTTTGTTTCTTTTTCCAAACTGTCTCCTCTTTAGTCATATTTTCAGGCCCCTTTTTATTTCTAGAATAATATTAAGCACATAGATATTATATTCTATGTCTAATTATGCCAGGGTTTCTTTCTATTATACTTGGGGTCGCTATGAGTTAGAGCCAACTCAGTGGCACCTAACAACAACAATGCTGCTGTATCTGAAATACCATTAGTCTAATTCATCTTTCTTTTGTTTTTGCTGGCTCTCACTGGAAGTTCCTTGTTTACTGTCTTTAGCAATTTTTGACTATGACATAACCTTTTTTTTTTCTTAGTGCTTTCCAAATTCTTTGGACCTGGTGTAAAGGTAGGTTTCTTCAGAAAGGATATTGTTGCCAGAAATTATGTTAGTAAGTGATTGCAAAACCTATATAGTCTCAGACTACATTAAATTATTCATTAAGGGACTTGTGTGTATTTTAAGGAGCTCTGGTGGTATAGTGGTAAGGTGTTTGGCTGCTAACCAGAAGGTCAGTGGTTCAAATCCACCAGCCACTCCACGGAGTAAAAGGTGAAGTGGTCTGCTTCTGTAAAGATTTAAAGCCTCAGAAACCCAATGGGGGTTACTATGAGTCAGATGATGGCAGTGAGTTTTGGTTTTGGTTTGGTGTGTATTTTAGCTGCAACTCTATATGAGTGTTTCCTTATGGTTTTACATTTTCAAAGGACTTTTACTCTCCTTGCTCAGCACCAAGTTTTAACACAGGCAACTTTTCTGGCAGTCCTGTTGGGAGAAGAAACTGGCTTATTTCTACTAATAATCATCCTTAGTCCAATGGTGTAGCCCTTTGAGGTGGCAAAACTTTGAAGTGCTCTTATTTTAAACACCCCTTCAGCTTGGGCAGGCTCTGGCTTTCATCTCTTCGTAAGCTCCACAGACTGAAAAAACCAATGTTCAAAATCATCTAGTTTGACAAAGTCCCACAGGAGTAAAGCCAATTTCAGTACTAGGTTTATGTCTTTGGGGGGTTGGGGGGTTCTCACTTTTACTCAACTCCATGTCACCTAACAACAATAATACTTTTTCTTGGTCCTTGGCTTGAGTTGACCTTATACACAGTTGCCAGCTCATATCATTTGATAAGTTTGATTAAAATATACTATCTAGTTGTTTTAGTTATTTTCAGTGGAATCCTGAGTACCTACTCTGTCATGCTGCTAAAACTACTTCTTTCTTTCTTCTTGCCATTGGTCTTACCTTTGACCAATTCTCTTTGCTTTATTGGCCTCTGTACTTAAAATTAGTTGGAACTGACTCAATGGCAATGAGTGGGTTTTGTACTTAATAATTTAAAACAGTAGATGATTAAGATTTCTAAATACATATGTGTATGTCACCCTTTCTTCCTCTATCACTTCACCTCCCTGTATCTGTCCTCATATTTTCATACCCAAATTTGTCCCTCAGTGTGCACTGTACCAAAATTATATTTATCTCTACTGCCATCTTTCATCTCTACTACTTCAACAATCTTGTTTTTGCCTGCTTTCATTACTATCAGTTCCACATATTCCTATCAAAAACATCTAATTCATCTGACCACATCACTATCCCTCTTAAAACTCTTTAATTACTAAATATCACCTTTAGGATAAAGTCCAGGTTAACATACCATAGAGGCTCACTTGACTGACCAGTGTCTACCTTTCCAGGCTCTTCTCTCAATCAAAATCAGCTTGAAATTTATCCTCCAGTTATATTAGCCTGCTTGTTGTTATCTGCACATACCATGATATTCCTCAATCCCATTATATTTACTGTGACTCCCCTGATGCTGGAATATCCTTTTCATAGCTTATCTCTCTTGAAAAACAAAAAAAAGAGGAAGAAGAAAAGAAGGACAAAACAGAGAAAGAAAAGGAAAAAGAAGGGAAGATAGAAAAATCATTCTTAAACATGTGCTACCAATTCCAAAGGATCTTCTCTCTAATTATTTTGAAAGTGACATCATTTTTGCCCTCCATCAACGCTCTGGAAATGTAAATGGGTCTAAATAAAATATTGTTGTTCTTGTTGTTGTGTGTGCCCTCGAGTTGGACTTGACTCATAGTGACCCCTTCTTGGGTTTCTGAGGCAGTATCACTATGGAAGTAGATTACCCCATCTTCCTTCCAAGGACTGGCTGATGGGTTTGAACCACCAGCCTTCTGGTTAGCAGTCAAGTGCCTTAGGCACTACATTACCAGAGCTCTTAAATGAAATCTTGGGGAAATGGAAAGACTTAGCTTCTTTGTTTCCCCTACGCACTCACACTAGTTAAACATGCATCTCAAGCTGAGATCCATGCACTGATTTGAAAATACTCCTGGAGTTAACAATCTTTTATTGTATTTGTTTGCAATTTGGTTCTGGGTCTGATTTTACTTTATCACTGACACTTGATAACACCAGAAATTCTCATTCACAGATTACTCTTCATTATTCATGCAAATATAGTAAATCTACCCTGATAAAGGGATTGAGATATTGGTCACAGAGTTCAACGAAGATATCTTTAATTCCATTTTCCTTTTCCAAAAGGATAGGGAGAAGATAGAGGTAGATGTAGCAGATGGTACAAAGTAGTAATTAAATTGTATACATTTCTGTCCCCTAATGACATGTTAGGAGCTCTGGTAGTGTAGTGCCTGAGGCACTTGACTACTACTAACCAGAAGGCTGAAGGTTCACACCTAGCAGCCACTCCTCAGAAGAAAGGTTGGGCAATCTACTTCCATAGTGATACCACCTCGAAAACCCAAGGAGGGGTCACTATGAGTCAGGTCCGACTCAATGGCACATAACAACAACGACAGGATAGGAGCTCTGGTGGTGTAGTGCCTAAGGCATTTGACTGCTAACCAGAAGGCTGGCAGTTCAAACCCTCCAGCCACTCCTCAGAAGGAAGATTGGGCAATCTACTTCTGTAGTGATACCGCCTTGAAAACCGTAGGAGGGGTCACTATGAGTCGGATCCGACTCCACAGTACTGAGGTGTTTTTGTTTGTTTGTTTGTTTTTTTATTAGTGACAAGGAGCTCTGGTGGTGTAATGCCTGAGTATTTGACTGCTAACGAGAAGGTTGGTGGTTCAAACCCACCAGCCACTCCATGGAAGAAAGACTAGGCAATCTACTTCCATAAAAAGATTTACTGCCTTGGAAACCCAAGGCAGGTTGCTATGAGTCAAAATCAACTTGATGGCATTGAGCTTGGTTTGTTTTTGTTTTTATTTTTAAGTGACAGGTTGCGGTGTAGTAAATTACATGGTATGGCTTTTCTAGCCATAAGTTTTTGTAAACTCCGGGGTGTAATTTGCTGTGAACAACTGAGGAGCTCGTGATTGTAAAAGTTATCCACCTGGGGTATTTCTGTTGGGCGTGGCACAAAGCAATGTTCTGGGCTGTCTCTCAGGTGCTTAGAATTCTGATGTTATGATTGGCTAGTTTGGCCACTCTGCCAGGCTCAAAAGGAGGCCTCCTAGAAGCAGAACTCTCTCTGACTGCTGGCTGAGGAAGGACGCACTCCTGAGAAACGTGCTGCTGGGAAAAAGATGCAAGAGACACATGTTGCTGAGAGAGACACCAAGGGGAACACATTGCTGGGAGAGAGACTGAGAGAGAGACTGTTGGATGAGAGACGGTGGGCTGAGAGAGAGACTGAACATTGTTCCTGAACTTGAATTGTAGCCTGGTGCTTCCCTTATGAACCCCATAATCTGTGAGTTCTGTGTGGCCACTGCAGTGAATTATCGAACCCAGCAGACAGGCTTTGGGTGCTGTAGGAGGAATGGTTGGTGTAAGGGCTGGAGGGAGGCAGCCTGTCTGGCCCCGCAGGAATGGGCCTTAGGCTACTGATAGTGATTCTGTCTTTCTCTTGTGGGGTTAGAGAAGGTCAGGAGATGTAGCCTCCTTGCCTTTTTAGCACAGGTCAAAGATATGCCTGGCTGGTAACTTTCTTTGGATTCAGGGTTGAAGGAAGATCTTTCCTATCTATGGCTAAGAAAATGACAAAATCAGGGGCATGAAGAGTTAAAAAGCTAGTAAAATCTAAGAGTCCAGTAAGTTAAAAGAGGCAGTATGAATATTTCTCAGATAAATGGGTTAAAGGGTAAGCTTTAAAAACCAGGGTACAGAACCCAAAATCTACACTCCAGGGAGATAGAAGCAAGACACAAAAGTATATCGATATTGACCAGAACAGATACTGTTGTGCCATAGACAGTTGTGTATGTGCATGTGTATGTATGTTTTAGAGGATGGGATATATGGCAGGAATCCAGCCAATAGTAAGATATTCATAACCTGGTATTTTTCCTGCTTGAGAATACTACTTAGTATTGCCTATGCCATGGTGTCTGAGGTAGTTTACAATATATAAAAACTTAATTATTTATATAATTGATATTAAAGTCATATTTTTATGTTTGATTTTCCTTGAACTTCCACAGGAAAAGGTCACAAAAATCAGCCATCAGTGGTACATAAGAATGAAATCCATGAACCTCCTCCAGAGATAGTTCAAATAGTATCTCCTGTGGAGATTCACACAGGCACCTGGTTTACAACCACACCTGAAGGAAATCGGATTGGCACCAAAGGATTAGAAAGAATAGCAGAGTTGACCGCACTTTTATCTTTTAAGGCTACAGATCCTGTCAATGGAACGGTATGGCAAACTATTTTATTATTGCAAAATTTTTTGAATCATTATGGTCCGAAATAGCACATAGAAAGTGCCTGAAAAACAATCAATTGTTAAGTAATGGATGGATGGATAGATAGATGGATTTATCTTCCCAAATTTTAAAACATTATGGGACTTACTTTACCAATGTGTGGTTGTTGTTGTTGTTGTTATGTGCCATAGAGTTGACTCTGACTCATAGCGACCCCTCCTTGGGTTTCCAAGGTGATATCTCTACGGAAGTAGATTGCCCAATCTTCCTTCTGAGGAGTGGCTGGTGGGTTTGAACCGCCAACCTTCTGTTAGCAGTCAAGTGCCTTAGGCACTGAGGCACCAGAGCTCCCTTTACTAACATAGTGTATCATAATTTTTAATGTGAGACACAGGTCATGAATTTTCTATACCATTTTTAAGATGTTTATGGTTAATTATGTCACATATTTCCTTACATTGAGTATATTTGTATATATGTCATATCTTCCCAAAGACTATGCCTTGTTCCAACTTTGTGTTCACTTGCAGTGAATAATAGAAATGTGTTTATGTTTGTTGTCTTTGATGTCAAGGAACTTACAGTATATATAAGGAGAGAAAACGTGCTTATATTAAATAACTTATCACAGAGAAACTGTACAAAAGATTTTATTTGTAGGGTAAGAATAAGTGGTAAATGAGTGGCGTGTGTGTGTGTGTGTGTGTGTGTGTATGTATGTATGTATATAAAGGTTTTTATCATGATTGTTGTTGTTAGGAGCTGTTGAGGCGTTTCTGACTCATAGTGACCCCATGCACAGCAGAACAAAACACTGCCCGATCCCACACCATCATGATAGGAAATAAAAAACTGCTATGTGCTAAGCTTTCTGTTAGGAAGTTTGCATATATTATCTTATTCAGACCTCACATCAATGGATATTATTACATGGATGAGGAAACTGAGCCTCTACAAGTTAAGTTATGTGCTCAAGGGTACACATGTAGGAACTACTAGAGCCAGACTTAGAACTAGTTGTTGGTGACTAAAAACTGAGCTCCCCCCATTCCTCAGCTATTCCTTTAACATTATATGCAAAGCTTCCCTGCACACTCTGGATCTAAACAAGAGGCAGAATTTCTTCATGTGCCTAATCTCTGACTTCTGGTCTTCCTACCATTGTTTACAACCATGTGCTGCTGGTCAAAGGCCAAATATCTGCTTGTTATTGAGATGAGTTATATCTTCCAACCAAATATGTTTTCCTTTCTTCCTCAGACTACTTTGAAGTAATTTCATAATTTCTTACCTTGTTTGCTATGAGACACAAAGTACATATCATCTCAGGAAGTTGGATTTTTGTTTGTTTGTCTTTGGTCACTTTAAATAAGTTATCTAAATTCAGCCCCCAATGTAAATTATTTGACTTTATATGGAAATTATTAACATTTCTTAGTTAACAACTCTTAATTTTTCTCATTAATCTCTATCACCATTACAGAAGCTTGAGCCAACAGCCAAGAGCCTAGACTCTAGCATGTATTAAACACCACACCTGCAATATAGTAATATTTACTGAACACTTACTGTGTGCCAGGCCATTCTCAGTGCTTTCCACATACTAACTCATTTAATTCTCACAGAAAAACTATTGTTTCTATTTTACAGATGAGGCAACCTTTAGAGAAGGTTAAATAACTTGCCCAAAATCACATGGTTTGTGGTAGTCAGAATATGGACCTTAGTAGGTTGTATTCCAGTCCAGATCCCATGTGCTTAACCATGATGCAAATAGGACCAAGAAGCTGACGTTATCATCAAACACAAAAAATCAAACTCACTGCCATTGAGTCGATTTTGACTCATACTACCCCCTTTGGGTTTCTGAGGCAGTAAATCCTTATTGGAGTACATTGCCCAGTCTTCCTTCCATGAAGTAGCTGGCAGATTTGAACCACCAACCTTCTGGTTAGCAGTCAAATGCCTTAGGCACTATGCCACCAGAGCTAAAATAGATGTGTTTAGTTCTCAACACCTGACAGGAAGTAGCACTTTTTTTTTAGAGGAGTAAGTACTGTTCCTGGGGTGAGGCAGACATGGTTTGAGCCCCAGTCACTCTCCTTACTAGACATATGATCTAGGACAAGTTTCTAATCTAGGTTTCCTTCCTCATAAAGTGGAGATAATCCTCATTATCTGAAATGGTTGGGAAAATGAATACATTCCAGTCCCATTATCAGATATTCAGTGAACATTCTTGCTATTGTGCTACTACAACTAAGAATAACAGTGATTATCTCTCCCTGTGGTGGCCAGAAGATGTGAAGGTATTATGAAATGTTTGAATAATTCTAAAATAAAAATCTGTAAATATCTATAGTAGATGGTGATGTAGCATTAATAATTGCTAACTTGATGATCTACTGAGTGTTAAGCACTTCACCAACATCCTTTCATTTCATCTGCTCAGAATCCCTGAAGAAGATGCTATTGTTGACAGCATTTTGCAGATAAGGAAACTAGAACACAGACAGTTAAAGCAATTTCCAAAGCCATTCATGGAGCTAGGATTTGAACTCAGGCAGCCTAACCCCAGAGCTTATGCTCTGAACCATCCCATTGTATGGCAGTATTTCTCATTACACTCTCTTGGCTGAGAGTGCCAACATTAGTGATCTAAATAATGATCAACTTGCATGTGTCTCTTAAATAGTAGTTTCTGCCTACAATACAGAGATAAGATCATTATAATCTGTTCTCAATACTCCAAGACATTTGAGTCAAAAAAAAAAAAAGCTGAAATTGCTATTCCTTTAACATATTATATAAAAGATACTCACCACATTCATCTGGACTCTGCAAGTTAAACACTGTGTCTCTCAGGAAGTAAAAATTTAGAAAATGTCCAATGTGTTCAAGTATACATTACATGGTTGCATATTAGACTCTCCAGAAGCAAACATAGAGTTGGAGTTTGGGGTAGAAGGTATTAGGGATCAACGTCTGTGCAAGCAAGGAGAGGAAGCAACAATGGGAAGAGGAAGAAGTTGAGCTGTGATACAGATGGTGCAGACCCAACAAAGACTCAACGACCTAGCAGGGGACTCAGGAATGAGTATTATGTTTCCCAATGCCCCAAGTCTGGTAGAAGTCAGGCTTCTCTACTCTTCCTTACTCAGTCACTGGATAACCTCAGGAAGGATGTGGATCCAGTAAAGGACTCTCTGCAGCTAAGGCATATGCTGAAAATGCTGACCCCAGAGGTTTTTAGCTGAATGTACTCCCTCAAGTCTTTTCTTGAAGCAGGATCTGAGTTGCATGCCTCCATGTCCACCATCTGTACACACACCTGAGGATTTAGAGTTCCATCTAGTTAACGATTTAGTTATAGTGTTTATGGGCCTGTCTGATTATTCTTCCAAATTTGAGCACTTGCCAGAACTAACTGAAATTTTTCTGTGATTCATATTCTGGTCCATATACTTAAAAATATTCAGTAGTGCTTTCATCCCTTTTAGAATAAAATCCAAAATCTTTAATAAAGCTTAAAGTCCTCCCCAATATATTGTATTATAATTATGATATTATTTATATTTTAGGTGACACAATTCAACCCATGACATACTATTCTGATGACATTAGGTCCAGGATTTGTATGTCAACTCAAAGTTCTCCCCATCCAGGTCAGTCCTGCAGATACCTTTACAGTGGGCAAGATGCCACATTTATCTTAACTCCATAGTTTACAAGGAAATGGGACCTGTGTTCATTTCCCAGACCAATCTGACTCTGCCCAGCCTTGATGTTAACTTTCTACTCACAAATATGCTGAAGTAGAAGGAGCAGCAACTTTGAAGTCAGTCAGTTCTTCATCCAAATACTAGCCTGGCACTTACTTGCTGAGTGACCTTAAGCAAGTTTCTTAACATCTCTAAGCCTAAATTTCCTCATCCATAAAATGAAAATGTCATTTGTTCCTTCTTAGGTTTCTTGCAAGGATTAGATCTGATCTATGAGATAAAATTTTCACTTATATAGTCTGGATTTTGATGAAACCATCTTTGTCTTAAATGGGGAGCAAAAATAAGTACACTTAAGATTAACCACTTAGCCAAATGATGATGCCCTGCCTTCATGCATTCAGGTTATGACAACTCGAGAAGACAAAGTGGTCATTGTTGAAAGGAAAGATGGGACTCGGATAGTGGATCATGCTGATGGCACCAGAATCACAACCTTTTATCAAGTTTATGAAGATCATATTACTCTAGATGATCAAGAAGCAAGTAAGTTTAGTTTTTCAAATATATGGCAATATTTTATAACTCTTTAAATTAAAATGGGTAGAATCTCACTATTGTTGAACACATACATAAGAAAATTAATTTTTTGATGGAGTCAGTAAATCAAATGACATTTATACAATCCAAAGCAGGGTCTAGGAGAATCTTTTATTATGATCTTTATCTTCAGTAGAGATGGAAATGATAATAGTTCTAACTGAGTGATGCATATAATAGCATCATTTTCACCATAAAGTTCTATGGTCCAGATTGATGGTGATAAAAGCTAATAATTGTGCCCTAACTGCCCTGGACTTCAGCTCGCAGACTGGTATCTTTTGATATATATATATTCTAATTTGCATAAACAGGTGGCCTCAGAAACATCTCCCTTTAAGTCGGAGCATGCCTCTCATTGTCAGAAAGGGGGTATGAGTGAAAAGAGAGCTGCAGCTGCTAATTAACAGAAACCTGCCCACAGAATATAAAAGCCTACTGTCCTTCCTAACCTAAGTTTGTTGTTGTTGTTATGTGCCGTTGAGTCAGACCCAACTCATAGCAACTCCTTCTTGGGTTTCTGAAGTGGTATCACTACGGAAGTAGATTGCCCCATCTTCCGAGGAGTAACTGGGGGGTTTGAACTGCCAGCTTTCTGGTTAGCAGTCAAGTGCTTTAGGCACTACACTAGTTTAGAGGAAAATTATCTCCTTGACTCCCTTCTCTTTAATGCCAGAGTTTATTTAATGCATTAAATGTTGTATTGCCAAATTAAGTGCAACAATATTGGATATATATACATACACTTCTGAGTATACGTATAGAGACACTCTTACAGACAGTATTTTACGGAAAAAGTACACATTTTTTTTTTTTTTTTTTTTAACCAACTGTGCCTCCCTCAGTAAGGTATTTTTCTAAGTGTGGTATGCTAATATGAAAATACCTCATGCGGGGAGAGCTCAGTTGCCAAAAAATGTATGACACACAGTATTTATGGAAACATAAGTATTTGCACAAGGAAACAGATACAAGGATATTCCTTGAAGTACTAGATATAAAATTGAGGTATTGGAAAAAATGAAAATGTTCATCAATGGCAAAATAGGAACATAAAATATAGTATATTCTTACAAGGGAATACTATATAGCAGTTGAGAGGAATGAGATACACACATTCACACACACGTGTGTGCAAACAACATACATTAAGATGTTACTGAATCTGTTGCTGTCAAGTTGTTTCCAATTTATAAGACCTTTTAGGGCAGAGTAGAAATTCCCTCATGGAGTTTCTAAGGCTGTAATCTTTGTGTGGAAGCAGACTCACATCTTTCTCCCACAGAGTGGCCTGGTGGAGTCAAATCACCAACCTTTTGGTTAATGGTTGATTCCTTAACCACTGCACCATCAGGGCTCCTATCAAGATGGCCAGATATCTCAAAATACTGTTAAGTGTAAAAAGCAGGTACTGAATGATACATAAATACATTATTTATGTGAATTTAGAGCACACTTAAAATATATACTCTTATTTATGTGAATTAGAGCACACTTGAAATATATATTCTTTGTGTATATAGTAGGAGCTCTGGTGGCGTAGTGCTTAAGGCATTTGACTGTTAACCAGAAGATTGGAAATTCAAACCCACCAGCCACTCCTCGGAAGGAAGGTTGGGCAATCTACTTCCATAGTGATACCACCTGGGAAACCCAAGGAGTGGTCGCTATGAGTCAGATTCAACTTGCTGGCAGTGGGTTTGGTTTTTGGTTTGGTGGTATATATATTTTATGAAATATATATTTGGGTTGTGAGAGGGGAATAAACTCAAGGATAAGGATAAAAGTGGATTTCAAGTTTACCTGTATTTTGTTTTTCTTATATACATATTCACATTTTTTTTTTTTTTTTAATTAGGATTTGGGTGAAGATTTACAGAGTAAATTCACTTTTCATACAGCAGTTCACATATACTTTGTCTCATGTCATTGACCAAAATTTACAATGCAGCAGCTCCCCTCCCACTTCCTCCCCATAGTTACCTCCTCCCAGTGTCCATCCCTTCATACTCTTCGAGAGGCCCATTTTCTGCCAACCCTGTATATGATCTTGGATACACTCTCCATTTAGACATACATAATTGTTTAGCTTGTTCACCCATCTATCCGTCCCTATACCCATATTTGCTTTCATTAACAACTCAGTATTGTATTTACAAAGGGGTTCATATTTGTTGTTTGTACTGCCCATGTAACTCTCTCTGTCTTTCTCATCCTCAATGCTGCCATATTGGTCACTCACATTTGGTACATTGCCCTTCTCTTCACCCAAATCAATATTTATCTCTATCTATCTAACAGCATTCCCTCCCCTTCCCTCCCACCCCTGGTAACCAACAAAGAAAATGTCCTCCAATATATAAACATTTCCTTAACTTTTACAATAACGGACTAATACAATATTTACATATTCACATTTTTAAAGGAAATACGGCAAAATATTAACAGGTATAAATTTTGATTGATGGATACATTGAGTGGTTAAATTATATTTGATGCTTTTCTGTATGTTTTAAAATTCTCAAAATAGAAAGAGTAGTGAGAGTGAAACAGTACACTAAATTAAATACAAAGATTTCTTCTGAAATGATGAGGAGAATAGGCCATACTCTAACCCTTTGAAGTTCTCAGGAGCTGGTCTCTGCTTTTCAATTGTGTTGTTTGCATGGAAGTGTAGTGAGCCAGGAGACAGCCACAAAATCAGCAGGCTGAGGGCTATTGCCCAGCATATGCATCTCACCAGATCTGCTAACCTCGCATTTGTTTACAGCTGAGAGTCTTCAGACTGTCACCAGGCAAGTGAAGTGCATGCGGATAGAGAACTTACACTATGCCACGGTTATCACTAACTGCGAGGACAGTAGCTGCTGTGCCATCTTTGGAGATGGAACGTCTATTATCGCAAAGCCACAGGGAACATACCAGGTAGGTGCAGGAGAAAAATGAGGAGCACCAAAGGTAAGTATCCACTCTGCTAAGAAACCCACTTCTCGAGGCAGTGGAAGGCCCTGCAATGTAGACAGTTATTGCTTCCTTTTTTCAGCTGGTCTTAAAATACCCTCCTCTTTTCATTTTCTTTTTATTTATTAAGCTCTTTCTATAAGTCATTTCAGGAAAACATTGCCCTGCTTGTTTTATAAAGGCTTTTGTAGTTTTGAATCAAAATTATAAACCAAAATGTATCTGCAGAGGATCCCTTACGTGCTAGGCGCTGTGAGTTTAAAAAGCACTTTCGTAATCTGGCTCATACCTACCAGACCAGCTTCATCTCCTGCCCTTTATTTCTTCATTCCTATTTTCCAATCCTTCCCATCTCCAGTCCATTCCCACTCTATGTAATCCCTTCAGGATGGATGGAGAGGTGGGAGGGAGCATGTGGTCTGCGTGGTGCTGGGAGAGCAGCTCAGCTTGCCTAGCTGAAGCAAAGCTTTGTCCTGGGAAGGAGAGAGAGGAGCACTATTAGCACCTCCCTCTGTCATCATGCATTTCCCTATTAATCACAATGACCCTATGTCAGCCTGCAGTCCCTTCAGTCTTGAAAGGATTTGCCTTTGCCTTTCTACTTGCTGGAGCAGGGAAGCATGGATCACGATGTCACACTCAATGTCACAATATACTGAGCGTTCAAAGCCAGAAGAAGATACACAAAAACCTCATGAACTAACGTTTGTGATTATGAAAGTTGCTGAAGCCAGTTTATTTCTCCCACCAATCCTAATAGTGCTATTCTAATCCCTTTGCATCTAATTAGATTGTCATGGGGCAAAAAGATGCTGAAACTGAGAGATGACTGTGAAATCTTGCAACGGGAGAACCAAAAAAATACCAAAAACAAAAACAGTTGCCATTGAATCAATTCCAGCTCATGGTGATCCCATGTGTGCCAGAGTGACTGTGCTCTGTAGGGTTTTCAAAGGCTGATTTATGAAAATAGATCAGCAGAACTTTCTTCCAAGGTGCCTCTGGGAAGCTCCAAACATTTTGTTAGTAGCTGAGCATGTTAAAAGTTTACACCACCCAGAAGGAGGGGCTGCTTTTCTTACTTAGCTTTCAGAATGCCCATTTCTTAGCCAGGTTGGAAGCATCTATATATCCTAGCCCCATATGTCCTACCATCATTAGCTTCCCCTTAGATTCAGTGATGAGGCCTGTTTTTGCCTTTTTAAGATCACCAAATCCTAATGGTTCCAACTATAAGAGCAGAGGGATTTTGAATCATGGAAACAAAGGTGTGCTGGAACAAGACTTCTGACTACTCTTGTTGTTGTTGTTGTTGTTATATGCCATCGAATCGGCCCCGACTCATAGCGACCCCTCCTTGGGTTTCCCAGGCAGTATCACTACGGAAGTAGGATTGCCCAACCTTCCTTCCGAGGAGTGGCTGGTGGGTTTGAACCGCCAGCTGTCTGGTTAGCAGGCAAGTGTCTTAGCCACTATGCTACCAGACTACTCTTCTATACCAGTCTAATTTAGCCTAAGTAATTCCTTTGAAGAAGATATCAAAATGTAAAAAAAAAAAATCATTTAGAACCAAGCCAAAAACCAAACCCACTGCCATCGAATGGATTCTGACTCATAGCAACCCCCATTGAATTTCCGATGCTGTAAATCTTTACGGAAGTAGATTGCCTCACCTTCCTGCAACAGAACAGCTCATTTAGAACAATACTGCTTAAAAAGACTTCAAGAGCCCTTGTCTTTATTAGCAGTGCTGTAAACAAATGTCTTGTCATAAGCAAAGTGGCTTATCCTCTACTTGGTATGTTATATCGATTGAAAGAGGCAAACTTTATAGTAAAACCTGAGCAGTACAATTTTGTTAAGTAATACTTCTTGGAAGGAAGTTTGGGGAATCTACTTCTGTTGTGATACTACCTTGGAAACCTAAGGAAGGGGTCGCTATGAGTCAAGTCCAACTCACCGGCACATAACAACAACAATCAGGTTAATAAAAGAAAATCTCTAGTAAAGGAGATGGGTCATTGTGATTTTTGCCACGTTGAGTCCATAGGTCTCAATTTAAATCCAGTTTAGTATCCAGGTAAACTTCCTGAAAGGAAAGGCATCCTGTCCCTTCATCAGGGACTTCCCTGGTTGGTTTAAGTATCCATTCAGATTCTGGAGAACCAAAAGAGTTGGTTCCAATTACTCTTTCCAGTGTAGTTATTTTGATGGAGTGACTGACTTCTAGAATTTCCTACTCTGCCGTTTCATGTGGTATCACATTTTTTTTTTCTTTAAAAGACAACTGTATAGAGCAACAATTATATGGAAATCCCATCAGTACACTTTTAAAATTGCTGTTTTATGCAATTTTCTTACATTATATCAGATCAAAGAATGGGGAACGACTGCATCATTACATAATTGCCAAGTTATGTCATTACATAACTACCAAACTGCATCATAACTGCCAAACCACTGAGAATCATGGTCCAGCCGATTTGGAACACAACCTTCACCCTCACAAGGGGAATGCAGATTTGTATGGCTATAATAAAAAAAGGTGAAAATAGCAATTGTTAACAAGAATATGGAGAAAGTAGAACCATCATATATTGCTGGTAGGAGTGTAAAATGGAGCAGCTACTATGGAAAACAGTGTGGCAATTTCTCAAAAAGTTACATAGAGTTACATGACCCAGCAATTCCATTTTTAGGTATATACCCAAGAAAAATGAAAACATATACCCAAACAAAAATGTGTACACAGATGTTTGTAGCAGCATTATTTATAATAGCAAAATTGTGAAAACATCCCAACTGTCTATCACGTCATTATTGGATATTCAATGGAATATTATTCAGTCATAAAAAGGACATGAAATATTCATACATGCTATGACATGAATGAACCTTGACAACATAATGCTAAGTGAATGAAGCTGGACAAACAAGGCCACATAGTGTTGATTCTACTTCAGTGAATTCCCAGAATAGTCAAACCCATCAAGATAGAAAGTAGATTAGTGGTTGCAAGGGATTGGAGGTGAGGGGACTGGGGAGTAATTGCTGATGGTACAGGTTTATTTTTTAGATAGTGAAATGTTCTGAAATTAGATAGTGGTGATGGTTGTACACATTGTGAGTGTACCAAAAAAAAAAAACCCACTGAATTATACACTTTGAAAGGATGAATTTACAATATGTGAATTATACATCAATTTTGAAAGGGTCTATCTCAGCCACTCCTCAGAAGGAAGGTTGGGTAATCCTACTTCTGTAGTGATACTGCCTCGGAAACCCAAGGAGGGGTCACTATAAGTCAGGGCCGACTCGACGGCACATAACAACAACAACAACAATCTCATCCCAAAGTCATTACACAAAAGCTATTACTTAAGGATGGTCTCAGATTTATGAAAATAGATCAGCAGAACTTTCTTTCAAGGTGCCTCTGGGAAGCTCCAAACTTTTTGTTAGTAGCTGAGCATGTTAAAAGTTTACACCACCCAGAAGGAGGGGCTGCTTTTCTTATTTAGCTTTCAGAATGTCCATTTCTTAGTCAGGTTGGAAGCATCTATATATCCTAGTCCCATATGTCCTACCATCATTAGCTTCCCCTTAGATTCAGTGATGAGGCCTGTTTTTGCCTTTATAAGATCGCCAAATCCTAATGGTTCCAACTATAAGGGCAGAGGGATTTTGAATCATGGAATTAAAGTCATTACACAAAAACAAATAAAACCTTCTCAGAGCATTTGTCCTGTGGCTTTTGACCCTCTTGGAGATGTTTCTTGCCCAAGACCATAAAGAAACCAAGTATTTTGAACATTTTAATCTTTACCTCAGTCAAAATAACTGAAATATCTGAATTAAGAGGACACAAAACAACTACTTAGGAGAGATATTCAAGGGAGCAGGTCAGATGTGAGGACATAGGACAAATTATACCTTAATCATTCAGTTTGTCTCTGTATCAAAGTGTCCTTCCCAAACCTTAAATCCTATTTGGGTAATTCCTTCTTCTTGGAAGCCCTAAGTTTGTGGCTAAGATCTATGCATAATCTTTTTCCTAAAATGATTTTCCAAGTCCCTCAATAAGAACAGGAATTTTTTTTTTTTTTTTTTAATTCTTTCTGTTACCCTTCCAGGTGTTGCCTCCAAACACAGGCTGTCTTTATATTGACAGAGATTGTTCAGCTATGTATTGCCATGAATCAAGCAGTGATATATATCATCCTTTCCAAAAGCGTGAGCAGCTCAGAGCTAGCAGATACATCATGAAGCACACGTCAGAGATTATCTGTGAGGTGATGGATCCCGAGGAAAACATTTTCCAGGTAAAGTGCATTTGTAGTATAAAGAGAGAACCTGGGGCTTTGCTTTTGAGATATTCCACACTAGACAGTGTCCACATGTTTTTTTACCTTGGTTGCTTTGGTATTATTAATCATCCATTTACTGTGAAACCATAAATTGGGCAAACCATAATGAATGTCAGTTCCTTTCTTTGATTCTCAAGTGTACTTCTGTAGGGGAGGGCAAGCTCACCAGTTGCATTGGTAGAAATGTTAAGGCCATGTAAATCATCAGAACAGAAAGGAAGAAACATTAGCAGATGCCTAAAAGTAATAGACAACAAGAAGGAATGATATACGAATAGTATGTACCCAGGCTGAAGTGAGTGCAGAAACATGGGGCAACAGACAAGATTGTTTGACCAGGAAGAATACATGGTTGTTGTTGTTGCTGTTGTTTGCCGTTGAGTCAGACCCAACTCATAGCGACCCCTCCTTGAGTTTCTGAGGCGGTATCACTACAGAAGTAGATTGCCCAGCCTTCCTTCCAAGGAGTGGCTGGTGGTTTGAACCACCAGCCTTCTGGTTAGCAGTCAAGTGCCTTAGGCACTATGCTGCCAGAGCTCCATGGTAAGAAATGGCAATTAGGAGGAGTCAAGTTGGGTTGAAGTTCAGGAGATAGAAAGTCTAAAGAGGTGTTCAGCTAGTCTATGCCAGAGCTTCATCTTCTGTTCTTCCATCCTTCAGCACCATGACTATCCCCTTACTTCTAGGCCACTAACCAGTTGCTGGAGCGTTGATTTCACCTCATGGCCATTCCATGTGTGACAGAGTAGAACTGTGCTCCATAGGTTTTTCAATGGCTGATTTTTCAAAAGTAGATAGCCAAACCTTCCTTTTGAAGCACTTCTGGTTGGACTTGAACCTCCAACCTTTCATTTAGCAGCTGAGTGCATTAACCATTTACACCACCAAGGAACACCACTTCTAGGTCAGGCCTTGGCAAATCCCAGCCTTGTGGACCACATACAGTCTGTTACTTTTTTAAATGATTGGGAAAAAATCAGAAGAAGAATGTTTCATGACATCAAAGTTATATGAAATTTAAATTTCAGTGTTGTTATATAAAGCTTTATTGGCATATAACCATGCTCATTTATTTATATATTATCTATGGCTGCTTTTTGTATGATTAGGGCAAAGTTGAGTAGTTGCAGTAAACTAACTGTATGGCCATCAAACTCTAAAATATTTGGCGTAGTGCCTAAGGCATTTCACTGCTAACCAGAAGGCTGGCGGTTCAAACCCAGCAGCCACTCTGCAGAAAGGAGACCAGGTGACCTACTTCTGTAAAAATTTACCACCTCAGAAACCCAGTGGGGGTCGCTATGAGTTGGCATTGACTCAATGGCAGTAGTTTTGATTTTTTGGTTAGTTCTTGACAGAAAAAAACACTTTTGTCAATGACTGCCCTAGCACTTACGTTTTTTTTTTTTAAAACCTCCTCACATCTTATCTAACAATGGAATTTCATGCATCAGTTACAGGATAGTAAAATTATTTTTTTTAGATTTGGGGCCATATCCCCAATTTGGAGTCCCCAGTTTTGCCTTGATATGCAGAGAAACCCTGAACTACCTTATTTTTCTTTGTTAACTAAATGAGACTTTTCACAGCATGAGGTCAATCTGCTAACAAGTTTCAATTTACAGTGAATTTGAAGTAGAAACTTAAAGCCCAAAACCCTCTATGTTGAAATGTCTAGATTGTCCAATCCAAGCATTCTCCCATGCTTTGTTCCTCCACTTGGACATCTCTCAGTGGTATTTAGCCTGAGCCACACTTCTTTCTGAGGAGACCCATGACCTATCTGGACAGCTATGATGGCTAGAACATTTTTTTCTCATATTGGTACTAAATCCATATGTCTTCTACCCTAACTCTGCCCTTGGAATCACAGAATGTAAGCCTCTTCCATGTGATTGTCTTTTAAATTTTGTAAGACATGGCAAAAATGGTTAAGCGCTCGACTACTAGCTAGAAGGGTTCAAACCTACCCATAGGCACCTCAGAAGTCAGGCCTAGTGATCTACTTCCCAAAGGTCACAGCCTTAAAACCCTACTTTGCACACATGAGGTCACCATGAGTTGTAATCAATTCCAAGGCAACTGACAACAATCATATGAGTAAGGGCAGTGAGTAGAATTCTTGCTTTCCATGCAGGAGACCAAATTCTATTCCCAGTCACTGCACCTCACGTGCAACCATCACTCATCTGTCAGTGGAGGCTTGAGTGTTGCTGTAATGGTGAACAGGTTTCAGCAGAGCTTCCAGACTAATACAGATTAGGAAGAAAGCCTGGCAATCTACTTCCAAAGCTCAGCCAGTGAAAACCCTATGGATCACAGTGATTCAGTCCTGTTGTGCATGGGGTTGCCATGAGATGGAGGCCGACTCAAAGGCTGCTCACAACAACAACATCATATGAGTATCCTCTTTTCTATGTTCACCTTCTGATTCCTCCTGCAAGCAGTCCTCAGAGGACATGATTTTGAATCCCTGTACCTTCCTCTGCCTCTGAATATATTAGTTTGTCTCTCAGTTTGTTTTCACATTCTAGGTATTGATTATAAGTAGAGATGTGCCACCAAGTTTTAACTTTTTTTTTTTTTTTAATTTTTATGTGATTTGGGTGAAAGTTTACAGAGCAAATTCACTTTCCATACAGCAGTTCATACACATTCTGTTTCATGACATTGACTGCAATTCCCCACAATGTAATAGTGCTCTTCCCACTTCCTCTCTGTTGTTATTTCTGCCCTGTGTTCTTCTTTCTTATGCATTTCTGCCCCCTGAGCTATCTCCACCTGCAAATACTGCCCTTCTGTTTTCCCATGTTTGATTGTTCTAAGGAGTGTATCTACCCAATATAAATGTTTACCCCATATACTTGTCTATTGTTTGGCTGGAAGCCACAGGAGGGAGTTCAATTCTAGATGTAAAGGCTAACTAGGGGCCATAGTCTCAGGGGTCTCACCAGGTTCTATCAGATCAGTAAACCTGGTTTTTGTTTTATTTATGATTTTGAGTTTTGTTCTACATTATTCTCCCACTCTATCCAGGATCTTCTGCACTGATCCATTTCTGAGTAGTTGGCAGTGGTATCTGGGCACTATCTAGTTCTGGTCTAATGATTATGTAGGCTGAGGATCCCGTGGTCTACTAGTCCCTTTCACTAATTGTTTCCATGCATCTTTGGTTTTCTTCATTCTTCTTTGCTCTGGATGAGGAGAGACTCATTGTTGCATCTGGATGGCCACTTGCAAAGTTTTAAAACCCCAGTTGCTACTCAACAAAGTAGGATATAGAACGATGTTTTGGTGTAGTATGTTATGCCAATTGAGCTTGATGTCCCCTGTGACCATATTTTAACTTTTATTAAGGCAAACTATACTTACTAAAAAATACCTTACAAGCAAACATCCCTGATTTTCTGAGTATACCTGAAGATCATTGGCTTTCTCAAATTGGACCAGCAGATATGTAAATTTTATGGCATTTTTTTTGGGGGGGGGGGTGCTTATGTACATTATTATCCTTCAGGTCATGGCTGATGGTAGTGTATCAACTATATTACCTGAACAAAAATATGATGAGGATATAAGTTCAAATACTGAGGGCTATGAAAGTTTATCATCTCTTCACCTCCAGAAGAATCATCTGCAAATCTATGGTGAACATGTTCCCAGGTAAATAGTAGGAATTTAAAAAAAAAAAAAATTCCAAGCTGAAAAAGCATTTTAACAGAATACTTCAAGTGATTAGATTTTTCTTTCTTCAAATAGGTTTTTTGTTATCTATGCTGATGGATCAGGAGTGGAACTTCTTCGAGACAGTGACATAGAAGAATATCTATCTTTGGCATATGGGGAATCCATGACTGTAGTTCTCCAAGAGCCCGTCCAGGAACAGCCTGGTAGAGAACCATACTCTCTGGAGTTCTCTGTGTCCCTTTACCAGCTATCATCCCCCATATTATCTAATCCCTCATTTTCTCTACTTTTTCCCCTTTGTTCACTTTTCTACTTTCCTTTCCAAATATCAGGCCATTTTATGACCTAGTTATGTAGTTGCTTGAATTTATATTCATATCATGCTATATCTGAGCACCAATTTTTATGAACTGTGTATGAGTGCCTCTCCTACCTATGAGTAGACTTGGGTCTGTGTTTAGGCATATACCTACATGCCTATGTATGTGTGTGTGTGTTTTAATTTTTTATCTTAGTATGAAAAAAAAAAATACTAAGATATCTCTTGTAATTCACTGGCACTTTAAAGATATTACCTTGATGCCATTTAATACAATAGGAAAGTGCATGTGATATGTAAGTTAGAATGTCAACTCAAAATAGATAATAAGTTACGTAAGTTATATTCACTGGGCACCTTATGATTTTCTTATCTATTTCAGAAAAATCAGTGTGGCTGGAAGTTCAGGAGTAAGAACCATTAGAGTACACAATAATGTGTGTATTTAAATACAGATGTAACCCTGCATGCTACCTGTGTATGAAAAACAATATGTTGTGTCTAGGTTTATGTGTGTGCTTGTTTTTACTTTTCCTCAATTTGATGGGATATATTTTGTGTGCATTCATGAATATGATTGCATCTCTGGGGACTTTTAAAGCTTTTAGCATCTCAGTGTGCATACACAATGTAATAGACCTCATTTTTGTTTGTGACTATGTCTCTGGCTGGCTATGCAAGGCTTGTGTGGAACTGTATGACAATAAGAATTCATTTCAAATAGCTTTGTCAGTCAGTCATTTAACTAACTTCTACTTGGCAACCCACCATGTACCAAACAATGACTGGGAGTTAGGAATGCAGTGGAGAACTAAGAGAGCATGGAAACTGATTTTGTGAAGTGACAAGTTTAATGGGCTAACCAAGATATTCGTTAAATAGTCAAACAAATAAATAAATGATTATAAAATATGATAAGGTTTATGATGGAAAGGAACATGGTTCTATGATAGTATATAACAGAGGACCCTGGTGAATTCTAGAAGGCTTCCCTGAAGACTCTTGAGCCAAGAGCTAGTAGATGAGTATGGACTAATTGAAGCAAGAGAGAGAACTTTCATGGAAGAGGGAATACACATGAGGAAGCATAAAGCATTCAGAGAACAGAAAAAAAAGAAGGGGTTGCAAAAGTAGCTGAGGCACAGAAGGAGAGAATGGTGCAAGTTGAGTTAGGAGCCAGAAAATGGTAAGGAATTCTGTTTTTCCTATAAGTAATGGGAAACCAAAGGAAAGTTTTAATCATGGACTAACAATCATTCATCATGGTTTCAAGGTGAAGCTCATTCAATGAGTAAATATAATAGAGAAGCTAATAGTCTCTGTAATCCAAAACAAGATCTCTTTAAGGCAGATGATGTTGCCTTGGCCTAGGGTAGGGTCAGTGGTTGGACTCAATAAATGTTTGGTGGTAAAACTGATTGTCTTGGTTATGGGTAGGATGCAGTTGTTGAAGGACAGTGGGTGTCAGTCTCTACTCCTAAGTGATCTAAATCCAGCCTCATTCTTCTTAAATTGTAAGGTCCTTCAGCATAATCACCATGTCTCACTTATATTCTTATGTAGAAGAAAGTTCAAAAAGTGCTTGTTGAATTTAATGAGTATCTATTGAACTTCTCAGAATAATTTTGATGTAAAAATGATTTTCTGATAACTTTCTTGGAACCAGGTGCCCTGAGCATCACCGTTCTTCGCCCTTTTCATGAAGCATCGCCATGGCTAATGAAAAAGGAATTAGACACAATTGTTCCTCCTAATCTCCAGTCAAGGACATGGGAGACATTTCCCGCAGTTGAGGTATACATTTTGCTACTGATAAGATTTTATTTGTATATTCACCATCAATGGACCAGAGTCTCGGGTTTCCTCCCATATAGTCACAAACTTTCATCCTTATGTAAAAGTTTAATAGGTTTAAGGAGTTTTATTTTTGAAGATTTTAACATTTACAGATGTGGTGATCCAATTTTAGGGACATATATCTGACTATTTAATCACAGTTTTTATTTATTTAATCCTATATTACAGGCTTAAATATCCTCCTATAATGTAAAATAATCTGTTCTTAGTATCCATGCTTATTCTACCTCTCCTATCATGGAATAACTGACATTATGCAAAACATAAATCTTCCCTTCTGTCATTCTATATTGGAATTTTCTCCTTTTTTTCTTTTATATATAAAAAGTACACTAACTGTGTATATAAGAATAATGTAAACATAACCATCAAAGAGTGGTTTTTTGTGTGTGAGTAAATCTTTTCTTGAATTTTTGTAATAGTGGTCTCATATAATTTTTGTCTTCAGCATAATGTCTTCCAGATTCATCCATGTTATGAAGTGTTTTGCAAATTTATTGTTATTCTTTAATGTTGTATAGTATTCCATTGTGTATATGTATGTGTGTGTTTATCCATTCATTATTTGATAGGTGCTTAGGTTGTTTTCATCTTTTTGCTATTGTGAATAATGCTGTGTTGAACATGGGTGTGCATATACCTATTAATTTCATGCTCTTATTTCTCTATGATATATATCTGGGAGTAAGACTGCTGGATCATATGGTATTTCTATTTCCAACTTTCTAAGAAAGCACCATACCATTTCCCACCATTTTATAGTCCCACCAGCAGTATATGAGAGTTCCAATCTCTCCATGCCCTCAGCACTATTTTTTGTCTTCTGTTTTTTAGAATTTTGCTATTAAAGCTGGGGTGAAATGTTCTCATTGTTATTTTTATTTGCATCTCTCAAATGGCTAATGGTTGCAAGCACTTCTTCATGTGTTGTTTGGTTGCCTAATGGTTACCAGGTATGGGGTTGGGAAGGAATTACTAACTAGAGAGTGGACACGTATTAACTTGGGTAAAGGGAAAGGCAATATACAATGAGAAGGAGGTCAGCATGACCAGAGCAAAGGAAGAAACAGGGAGATGTACAAGAGTAAAAGGCAACAAAGATAAATACTATAACATATATAATCCTGAAATAACAATAACAAGTAATAGTCTGTGAGTAGTTACATAGATAGACATGCAAGCTGAACAGGTGTGGGAAGGTAAATGAGACTATACCCACAAGTACATATAGACTTGGCAGAGAATATTTCTACATATGTATTTTATGTGCTGCAAATGTATCCATATATATAGAAGAGCATACAGAGGGCAAAGGTATGAAAACTTCTTAGCCATAACCAAACATCTTGAAAGAATGAGTCATGGGGCTCAGTGAATTAGGACCACTGTTTCTGGGAACATCCAGGTCAATTGGAATAATATAGTCCACAAAGAATGTTCTACAACCTACTTTGGTGAGTAGCAAGTAGGGTCTTCAAAACTTGCAAGCTGCCATCTCAGATGCAACGATTGGTCTCTCTCCATCCTGAGCAAAGAAGAATGAAGAGAATCAAAGATTCAAGGAAAACAAGTTGATTCAATGACTAATAGACCACATGAACCCTAGCCTCCACTACCCTGAAACCAGAAGAACTAGATGGTTCCTGGCTACTACTACCAACTCTGATCAGGATCACAATAGAAGGTCCTGGATGGAGTGAGAGAAAAGTATAGAACAGAATACAAAATCACAAAAAAGACCAGGCTTGCTTGTCTGATAGTCTGGTGGAACCTCTGAGATTATGCCCTTAGACAACCTCAAACCTGGAACTGAACTGTGGTAGTTAAGGTTGTGTGTCAACTTGGCTGGGCCTGGTTGAGTGGCTGGGAAACTGGTGGTAGTTATTCTCATGATGAGACTGGCAATCAACTCCTTGGTGGCATCTACCACAAGCAGCTGAGTAGCTGCTTTAGGGATGTGGTCTGCTTCCCATATATAAGAAGTAGATTTGGGAATGGTCTCTACCTTACGGCATGCTTGAACCCTGCATGTAGCCAAGTTGTTGTTCAGCAGCCTGCCACATGCTTTGCTGATCTTGGGACTTTCAATGGACTTGAATCAATGGCCTACCATGTTATTTGGTAACATCAGGACTGTGCCATTTTATTTGTTGACCTTGGGCTTGTTAGCCTCAGCGGCCAGTAGTTGCCTGAGTGAAGAGATTCCTCTACCTTCAGAGGGCTGGGAGCAAGAGGCAGAGCTGAAGCCCAAGGTCAAGGGGCTTTCATACAGCCCCTAGGGCCTGGCACTTGGAGCTCAAACTTCTAAACTCCAAATATTGTAGGAATAAACTCCTGTTTGTGAAAACTATTCCATTTGTGGTATATTCCTGTCTGAGGGCACTGTTGTTGTTTGTTGTTATTTGCCGTCGAGTCGACCCCGACTCATAGCGACCCCTCCTTGGGTTTCCAAGGCAGTATCACTACACTAGGTAACCAAAACAGAACCCACCTCCAGGTTTGACCTTTCAGTCAAACAATAGATAGCCCTATCAAACGAACAATAACAATTGTGAAGAATGTACTCCTTAGGACAATGAACCATATGAGACCAAAAGAGCAGCATTTGCTCAAAAACAAAGCTCAGAAGTCAGAAAGGGGAAAGAAAGAAGGCTGAATGGAAACAGGAAACTAAGAGTGCTGTTGCATTGAGGGAATTGCAACTAAAGTCACAAAACAAAATGCATATAAATGATTGAATGGAAAACTAATTTGCTCTGTAAACTTTCACCCAAGCCACAATAAAATGTTCAAAAATATTTGTAGAAGAATAATGTGAAGGATTACACACAAGAATTTGCAACTGTGATGTTAAAAAGTAAACATTATAATTATGTCAAACTAGAGAAGACTAGGGAGCTCTAGTGGCGTAATGCCTAAGGCATTTGACTGCTAACCAGAAGGTTGGCAGTTCTAACCCACCAGCCACTCCATGGCAGGAAGATAGGGCAATCTAATTCCGTAAAGATGTATCACCTTGGAACCCAATGGGGGTCACCATGAGTGAGAATAGACTTTATGGTAGTACCTACAGTAAACATGTTGAGATGAAGGTGACCGGGAATTCTATTATTTATCAAAAGAATTAATAATTTATTAATGTGTGATTTGAGACAAGGCACATTGGACCTTGGTTTCATTATCTAAAAAAAATGAAGAGGTCATACCAAATGGCTCCCTACGGCTATAACAAAATTCAAAGCACTACATTATGACATTAACAAAGGAAGTTTATTCTCTTCCCCTGAAACTCTTATGCTACGATCTTCTCGATATGACCCAGTCTAGACAAGCCCCTAAGTGATGTCACTGGCCAGGCCTTGGACATGAATAGCAATTAGAAATGAAACATATTGGGCACACTGCATGACATAGGGCACTAAAACACACCACTCCTAAAAATCAATGATAAGGTTAACCTAGAGATTTTTGTAAGGCAGAATCTTCTGAGAATGCTCTGGAACCATGCTAAAGCAAGAGTGATCTCAAAAGTGGCCCACATCCGTAAGATGATTTCTTTCTCAAAGAAGGTCTCTAGGTCAAAATGAAGGAGCTCTGGTAGCATAGTGGCTAAAGCACTTGACTGCTAACCAGAAGGCTGGCGGCTCAAACCCCCCAGCCACTCCTCGGAAGGAAGGTTGGGCAATCCTACTTCCGTAGTGATACTGCCTCAGAAACCCAAGGAGGAGTCGCTATGAGTCGGGGCCAACTCGACGGCACATAACAACAACAACAACAGGTCAAAATGAACATGGAGCCGGAAAGCTCTAGATTGCCTAATTCCAAATCAATGTCTTAGGCTACTTGTGTGTATTAGGGAATAATTTCATGCATTTGGCATTAGCTAGACTGCACTGGATAATCATACCTTGCATAACATTCCTCTAAATGCAACCCACTGGACAATATTGCAACAGAATTTAAAAATATCCAGATTCTTGGTAACATGCATAAAGAGGAAACTTACCCAGCACAGTTATCAATTTTACCTTGTGATTTGTGGAACTTTTTGAAGGCAGAGATTTTTTTTTTTTTCCCACTGTTTCCCTAGCAAATGGTTTCTAGTAGTATCTGCATATTAAGTATTGAGTAAAAAAAATTAATAATGTGAATATATTCTGATTTGTTTGGTGCTTCTTTTCTTTTCTTAACAGAAAAGAACTCCAGGACCTCCATTTGGCACTCAGATTTGGAAAGGTCTTTGCATTGGGGCCAAACAGCTACTATGTGCCTCAGCACCTGTACTCAAGAGCCCCAGTGTGCTACAGATCCGCCAGTTCATCCAGCATGAGGTCATAGATAATGAACAGAAATTGAGGCTACAGATTTCCCTTAAGGTAATGGAATCCAGGTAATCTGACCCAAAAGAATCAGGAACAGGGCAATTACTACTCTAAGTTTCCTAAGTAACCACAAATTATGTCATTCTACCAATATCTACCCAATGAAATGCATAAATGTGAGTCTCTCAGAAGTTAGAAGGTTGAGACATAGAAAATATGTAATGGTTCCCCTAAGTTGTAGGAGCTCTGGTGGCACAGTGCTTAAAATATTATGCTGCTAAACCAAAAGTCAGCAATTAGAAGTCACCAGCTGCTGTGTGGAGAAAGATGAGGCAGTCTGCTTCTATAAAGATTTACAACCTTGGAAACCTTATGGGGCAGTTCTACTCTATCCTAAAGGGTCACTATGAGTCAGAATCAAATCGATGACATTGGATTTCTTTTTTTCCTAATAAGTTATAGGAAACATTAAGAGGCCCAAAAGAGATTAAGAAGATAAGTAGCTTTTACATATAATTACTAGATAGAGTCCTTCTTCTTTTTCACTATATGGGAAACTAGTCTAATGACCACTGGCAAAAGAGGAAACCACATTATGGTAGTTATGGTTGTGTGTCAGGTTAGCTGGGCGCTCTGGTAGCATAGTGCCTAAGGCACTTGACTGCTAACCAGGAGACTGGCAGTTCAAACCCAGCAGCCACTCCTCGGAAGGGAGGTTGGGCAATCTACTTCTGTAATGATACTGCCTCGGAAACCCAAGGAGGGGTTGCTATGAGTTGGGTCCGACTTGACAGCACATAACAACAACAACAGTCAGCTTAGCTGGGCCAAGGTTTTGAGTGGCTTGGCAGCTTGATGTTGTTATTCCCATGATGAGATTGTAATCAGCTCCATGGTGGAGTCTGCTGTGCACAGCTAAGAATTTGCCTGCAGGATGTGGTTGGCTCCAGTATACATGGAGGAGCTTTGAGAAAGATTGCTAACTTTTTGGCACATCTGGATCTTGCATTTGTCTGAGTCTTCATCTCCAATTCCTGGACTTGAACCAGTGGTCTGCTGTGTAAAATGGGATTGTGCTATCTGACCTGCCGACCTTGGGTCTGTCAGCCTCAGCAGCCAGCAGCTGCCTGAGTTAGGAGACACCTCCAACTGCAGTGGGCCTAGAACAAGAGGCAGAGCTGAAGCCTAAGGTTGAGGGACTTTCACCCAACCCCTAGAGCCAGCACCCTAAATTCAGACTTCTGGTCTCCTAAACTGTAAAGGAGTAAATTCCTATTTGTTGAAGCCATGCTCTTGTGGTCTTTCTGTTATAGCAGCACTAGACAACTAAGACACACTAGTTGATCTGATAATTGCCCATTAATAAAAAGGATCATTGGGAGAAAAAGTTTTGGGAGATGGTATTTGTAAATGTATACCCATCGAAACTAAACCTACCGCCATGGAGTCAATTCTAACTCATAATGACCCTTGTTTCCAAGGCAGTAAATCTTTAAGGAAGTAGATTGTCCTACTGGTGGGTTTGAACTGCCAAGCTTCTGATCAGCAGTCAAATACCTTAGGCACTCTGCCCCCGGAGCTCTAGTTTGTAGTTCTTAAGGTTTTCTTTTTGGATTTTTTAGGTCTTTTGTCTCATTGACATATTAAGGAAAATATAGATTATTTGAGCAATAACTGGTGGTTGAGCATTGTAAACTTATATATTCTTAGCCTCTTTGTAATATTTCAAGTTGATATTGACTGTTTTGGTGTCTCTCTCTACCTTGTGGCTTATTATTATTATTATTATTATTCTGTTGATCTAGAATTACATAAACCATATTCTAAAGAAAGAAGATGAACTACAGGAAATGACAGTTAAAGATTCCAGAACTGAGGAGGAGAGAGGCAACGCTGCAGATCTCCTCAAATTAGTTATGGTGAGAAAGAAATGTTTTATATACCAATGTTTTTACTCTTGCTTCAGTATTAGATGTTTTAAGACAAAATATAATTAATAGCCATTTCTGCCACTTCTCTGAAATTTTTCTACTTTTATTTTCTCATTTCAGTAGAAGTCTAATTCCTATGTATTTAATTTGCAAAAGGCTTTTTAGGCTCTTCCTCTGGTCATAAAAAATTCTGAAGGCCTTAAATAAAACAGTGTGTATTGTCTTTAGGGAAACTGAATTCATTGAAATGCTGCATAAATGAATGAATTAAATAGTAAGGATGGTGTAAGGAAAAGGGATTTCCACAACATAAAATTACTTCCGTTTTAAAAAATTCTTTAACTGAAAGAAAAGCCTAAAGAGAAATTAAATACATTTGTATTGGCATTAAAGAACTACTTCATTTTATAGCAATTTCCATAAAAGATCAATTCAAACATAGAAACAATGCTCTGAACAAAGTGAATTTTGTGTGTAATATCATCATCATTAAATAATTGTTTTGTATTTCAGTCTTTCCCTAAAATGGAGGAAACTACAAAAAGTCATGCTACTGAAGGTAACTGGCTTTTAATATTTCTCTAAAATACATTTACAGATTTCAAAAGGAACAAACTTAAACACAATCATTCCCTCATCTGCTAGCAAAGCACTATGTACTCATCCCTGTTCTAGTGTTGGCCATGTTTTATTATAATGACTTATTTATGTGTTTGATTCTGCCTCAAGAGTGAGTTCCTTGAGAACCATGATTACCTCTAATTCATCTGTAAGATTAATCTGTTGAATGAAGACGTTGACATTTGCTCTTCTGTTAACCTCATTTATTTGGAAGATAACTGCCCAAAGGACATGAAGGTGGGATCCTTTGACCTCCTCCAATCTCATAAAGGGGAGACAGAATCACCATGAACAGCCCAAGGCTTATTCCTATGAGGCCAGAGATGCTGCCACCATCCAACCTTTTTTTTTTTTTTTTTTTAACCAATTCTGATACCAACTGTCACTCTCACTACAGTCACTACTTCTCTGCTGGGTCTTAATAATTCATTGCAATGGCCACACAGAACTCACAGATAATACTCATGATTGCGGGTTTATTAAGGAATAACAGGCCACAACTCAGATTCAGAAATGTTCTCAGGATACAATTCTTCAATCAGAGCAGTTTCCCCTCTGCTGTGCCCTCAGGCATGCCTCTCTGGCCCTTGGCCTCTGGTCCTGGCCTCTACCCTGCTTGGGCAAGTGTTACAAAGCCTTTTAGCTCTGCCAGTAGGTACACCTAGGTGCACCCCACTCTGCCAGTGCCCAAAGGCACTCAGCTTTCTTGCTCTGTGAGCCAGCAAGCTTGCTGCTCTGTCTCATGCCTCTTACTCCACTGCTGCCATCCCTCAGCCAGGCATCTCTGCCTGGTGTCTTTGCTGGGCCTCTCTGCCAAGGAGGTACAGCACAAGGATCTTGGGTCTAAGGAGGCACTCCATTCCATTCTACCCTAGGCTCTTCTCTCTTGATAGCACTGAGATCCCCGTTTATGCCTCTAGGAGGTCTCATTTTAAGCCCAGCAAAGTAGCAAAACTAACCAATCCTCACATTAGAGTTCCATACACCTTATTTACATGGTCCAACCCAGGAATTTGGTGGGAGTCATAAAGACTGGCTAGAAAAGCCATACCAATTAATTCACTGCACCACAGTAACCAAGCTACAGGAAGCCAGCCCCCCAACCCACCTCACAGAGAGAGAGAGAGAGATAGAGAGAGAGAGAGGGAAAGGGAGAGGGAGAGAGAATTCAAAACAATCACAGATTTAACATTAAATCCTCGAACTCTTCTATACACAATGCAGGATAGGAAGTTTACTCTTGGAAGAGATTGACATTCAAAGCATATTTATTTGAGGATATACACAGCCCCAATAAACTTGATTAGTGAAGTTTGTGTTTTTGTTTTTGTTTCATTTTGTTTTTTGGCCATATGGCAAAGTTCATCTGACATCTGGCAGCCATGAGCTTCATTAGCGCCACAGATGTGTTTTGTGTGTCCTCCACAATGTTGGTTTCCATAGTTGCTTTTGTAAGTTATTATTGCTGTTTTTCCTCCACAATGTTGGTTTCCATAGTTGCTTTTGTAAGTTATTATTGCTGTTTTTTTTTTTTTTTAATTTATTTAATCTGGATTTTTTTTCTCCTCCTAAAATGTC
Organism: Orycteropus afer afer; assembly: GCF_000298275.1. Lineage (NCBI taxonomy): Eukaryota > Metazoa > Chordata > Mammalia > Tubulidentata > Orycteropodidae > Orycteropus > Orycteropus afer. The sequence goes on from NW_006921597.1 coordinate 6,202,247, forward strand.
ACATTACCATGTGGTGACATTTGGCCAAAATGATTAGCAGCTGCTTTTTTTAGAATAACCATGACAAAAGAGCCCATCACAACCTTCTGTCTCCTGTTAACACTCTGTTGCACACTTTACTTGGGTGGCCTCTTCAGTAGAGTTGTGAGATTTAAAAACTGAAAAAAAAAAAAAAAAAAAACCTTACTGCCATCAAGTCATATCCCACTCACAGCGACCCCTCCTTGGGTTTCCAAGGCGGTATCACTACAGAAATAGATTGCCCAACCTTCCTTCTGAGGTAGTGTAGTGCCTAAGGCACGTGACTGGTAACCAGAAGGCTGGCGGTTCAAACCCACCAGCCAATCCTCGGAAGGAAGGTTGGGCAATCTACTTCCATAGTGATACCGCCTCGGAAACCCAAGGAGGGGTCACTCTGAGTCGGGTCAGACTCGACGGCACATAACAACAACAACACTACACTAAAAAATTATTTGTTTATCTGAGATTCAAAGTTAAGTAGGTGCTTTAGATTTTACATGGTAACCCTCCCTATAAGCATTTGAATCTGTAAGCTCGTCCACAGGAAACAGGCACACTAGAGGTAAACACAAGGTGATCAATGAGAACTCCAAACCCACTGCCATCAAGTTGATTCCAACTCATAGTGACCCCACTCAGTTTCCAAGGCTATAAATCTTTACGGAAGTAGACTGCCTCATCTTTCTTCCACAGAGCAGTGGGTGGGTTCAAGCCACTGGTGTTCTGGTTAGCAGCCAAATGCCTTGACCACTATACCAGCAGAGCACCTACCAAATTGATCAATAATGTAGGACAAACTAAAAATATTTTAAACAAAAATAAATAAATAAACAGATGCAGGAGCCTAACAGCCACTTGCACACTTACAGCTGCTCCTGAAATGTTAATAGTGGCAATCTTAAATAACGTTCCCAAAGTATGTCAATGTATTAGATGGTTCCACCAAAAAAAGAGTGTGGTGATTCAGGAAATTTGGATAATGCTGTGTATTGTCCCAGTTTCTTAAAAAGCCACAGGCACATAAGAGGACGGAAAAGCCCTACAGTAACTAAATGTATTCAATCTTGTATAAATTAGTGTTCCCAAGCTCATGTGACCATGAAACATGTAAACTTTTATTTTCTTAATCTTCTTAAATACCCATCAAGACCATGTTCTGTAAAATAAATTCTGAGAAATGCTACTCAAATTATCAAACAACCATTGTATTGCATTCATATCCTTAGATGCAGGGAGCAGAAAACTGTTTAGAAAACTAATTTCAATAAAATGATTAGTATTTGTTTAAGTTTTAGTGCTTTAGGTATGAGGAAATTCAGCTTGGTAGGACACTACTGCTCCTTAATGGTGAGACATTACCGAATTCTATATTTTGACTAAAAGATGTATGTTCTTTAATAGGATATTTCATAAAAGTTGTCTGGCTTACTGTTGTATTGCAGCTTGGTCATGGAAATTCTAGTGAACACTTGATTAAACAAAGGCTCTTAAAAAGCAATTCAAATGAGTGAGTACTACTATGTTTTGTGTTGTAAAGAAATGAGGGTAAAAGTTAAATGGATCTATTTTTAAAGTTGCAGCCCACCTGTCCAATTTATACAAGCAGTCTTTGGCTACAGCTCCAGAATGTTCACCAGACTCATTTACTACAGACTTCTTTGAAAAAAAATGGAGGTAAGTTGGTCCAATAATATGTTCCAGTTGGAATCAAGCATACCATGATTCAGAAATAGAGAGATGCGGGGTTGGCACTTTGGGTGACTACATCAATGTTCACAGCCCCTCATCTCCCATTCTGTTAACACTTTATCATACAGTGGTGTTTTTTCTTTTATTGTCTAAACTTAAAAGGTTGTCCCTTTTTCTCTTTTCATCATACTTTTCTTTCCTCTCACACAGGCATACAAGAGCATCAAAGCTCTGGAAAGAAAAGATACAGCAAAAGAGGTAATTCTACCCCGAAGTATACATAAGCATGTGGAAAAATCATTCTTGTAGAATCATAGACTCTTAGAGTGGGATAAGCTGGAAGGTCTTAACATCTAGGCTCCCAGCTATTATTTGAATTTCTTCTCCAACATTTCTGCCAAGTGGTCCTTCACCTGTGGGGTGACTACATCACTATCTCTTGAGGAAGTTCATTTGATTGTAAGGTAGATCCTCTCCCACTTCTAAGAAAGTTCTCAAGGTACTCTGTGCTTTGGTCATTCTAATAGACTAATAATGCAGAACTTAGTCAGACTCATGCAAGGATTCTTATAATTCTCATGAAGAACATGATCTAAACGTTATACAGATAGGTTTCTTTTCAGTCCTTGGTGAGGATTCCAACCCCAGCTCACTCACCATAAGGAAGGAAGCCAGATATATGTACTGAGTATGAGTGCATATGGTACTATTGTACACATTTCCATAGCTCCTCTCCAGAATGATTCCCAGGATGACTATGCTTCTTAACAAGAATGGCAGGGTCATCTTGTGGAATGTGTTGGGAAAGTGGTAAGAAAAGACCTTAAGTCTCATAGGCCAGCCCCTATGCACAGGGTAAACAAGAAGATACATACTGTCTCATAAAATAATCTCTGAAAGAATATCCAAAAGACTGATGACAGTGGTTGTCTCTGGGGAAGAAGATTGTGGGGTTAGAGGACAGTGTGGAATGGAGGCTTCCTTTTTATTACATACTTTTCAATACTTTTTGAGTTTTTCATATGTTCATGTTTTATGTATTCAAATTTTAAAAAATCGAGGGACAATAACAATTCCAAGTTTAATGTATAGGCAATGGCAAGCCATTCAAATTTTTTTTCAGGAAAAGCAAAATACATAATTATATCTGTACATAGAAAGAAGAGTATTGGTTGAATGGAAAATAGATGGGGGATGAAGAGGTCTTATGGAAGGTAGATGACAGATATCAGATTCTATGGAATAATCAGAAGGGGGAATAGAAAAAGGAAGTTTGAATTTGGGGTTTATCCATTAGAATCATTGTTTTTTTCATTTTGTTTTGTTTTGGCTAAACAGTTTTAGGAGAGTACTAAGCAACAGCCAGACTACTGTAGAATGATGAGTGAATCTAGTGAGGCAGTAGAGATATGACACTTTTAATGGCAAATTAAAGTTGTTTGAAGTAAGGTGATATTTTGATTCAACCAGTATATCCAAGGAGGCCATGTGTATAATAGAAAGAGCACTGGTCTTTGATCAGCAGACCTAAAGTCAGTTCCAGTTTGATTCCTTACTGTCTATGTGATGCTGGCTGGTTATTTTTATTTTATTTTTTAAAGGTAGTATGCATTGATAAAAAGTGGCTTTATTTCAGGCTGGCTGATTATTTTACCTCAGTAGAATTTACATCAGTAATTCAATTTGCTTTTCTCTAAAATGAGGGTGATTGGACCACCCAATATCTCAAGTCTCTTTCAGCTCTTATAGTGAGTGTCTGAGGGTTGGCCAGATTGTGCAGTTATCAAGATCATGGGTGTGCAGTCAGGCAGCCTGGGTCTGAATCCAGATTTGAACTCTTAGGAACTTCTTGATTTGGGGTAGGTTACTTAACCTTCTAAGCCTTGATTTTTTGACCAGTGAAATGAAGATAATAATAGCACTTCAAAGCGTTATTGTAAGATAAAATATAAACCATTTTGTAAAATTCCTGGCAGGTGATAAACACTTAAAGATTGGAATTATTCAAGTTATGATTAGGTTCAGCTGCATTTAGCAGACAACTCAAAAAACAGTGCCTTTAAAAGAAAGGAGTTTATGGTCCCTAATGTAAAAGAAGTCACAAGTGGGCAGTCCAAAGTAGGCCGCTCCACATTATCAGAGACTCAGACTCCTTCTTGCATCTTTGTTAGAACACAACTACCATCTTCAAGGTTGCTTCATGGCTGCAAAATAACTGACTGCATTACATCCTCATTTCAAAAAATAGGAAAAGAGAGGAGACGAGGACAAAGGGAAAGCCTCCCAGCTGAGTCAACCCTCTTTAAAATCTTCCCTTGAGTCTCATCTAATGACTTCAGTTTACATCTCATTGGTCATCCTGATCTACAAGGGATGGTGGGAAGCATAGCTTTTAACTCAGTATATGCTTTACCAACATAGGGGTTCTGGTACCAGAAAGGCAACTGGCAGGATTATCATGATTGCTTTTATCATGCCCTGTAACCACTGATATCATTACTCATAAACTATTTCTCAGTTTTTGGTTTTATTTTTATAAAACCACTGCTTCTGAAATTGTGGAATCCAGTAGATTCTAGATAGCATTTAAACCTCAGAGAAAATTGAAAGGCATGCAAAAAGGTGAACCATTATAAAGCTATGTGGATTTAGTCATTTGAGATCAACTTTAAAACCGAACTACAACTTGGTATCATTATTTCCTGTCTATATAAGAATATGATTTTGAAGTAGGAAAACATGACAGATTCTGAAAGAAGTAGAAAATTAACTAAAATAAGTTGGAGAAAATGTCTGATAAGTTGATTCATACCAGTTTTACTGCTAGTGATCCTGTTGATTTTCTGTGGAACTTAGAGCTAAAGTACAAGCAAATAGCATTTTAAAATTTTTGTTTTCTTTTGCATTACTATGAAAATATCAACCAGGGATGAAATTGAAAAAAACAGAAACTACCTATTGGAACTTAAGAACAAAACAGTACCACCCTACTTCAAATTTGAATTGAGCACATTATATCAGTCTCAGGTAATTGAATGTAACCAACTATAATTGAATTAGAGTCTTATGAGTTGATGCAATGCACATGCTGTTATGTAATCTAACTTTCCTGATATTATTTAGTTCTTTCTTGCATTGGCCTGCCTGGCTAACCCAACCAGTTGCCATTGAGTCAGTCCTAATTCATCACAACCCCACGTGTGTCACAGTAGAACTGTGCGTCATAGGGTTTTCAGTGGCTGATTTTTTATATCACCAGGCCTTTTTCTGAGGCACCTCTAAGTGGACTCACACCTCCAATCTTGGAGCTTGTACCACCCAGGAACTCCGACTAACTAATCAATACCCTTCAGATCTACAGCCTGATGAGCATTTGAAAAGGAAGACAAATTTCATGTCTTGCACCTAAGTAGAAGTTCTCCATCAGTGTTGTACTACCACTCCTCCCTTTCCACCTTGAAGAATTAATTATCACCATTAATTACCCTCTCCCATCTATTTTAAGACTTGCTTTTTGGTCAATTCCTTTCTATCTCTGAATCTCCTCTGATTAACCCATCTTGAAGTTTTTATTCCATTACGATACTGTCTCCAGTCAGCTGCTGAGGTAGCGCTATGACTTTGTGAGTTCTAAAGTCCACAGAGGGAATGCTGCTCTCCCCTTCTGTTTGAGCCTAGAACTGAGACCACAGAAAACTCAAACTTTCTCTCTCTGACTGAGTTCACTGAAACCCTGAACCAATTGAATATTTGCATGTGTTCACAACTCCTTGTGTTTTTATCAAAATCCCAGATGCTATTATTAATCAAAGGCTGTCTGAAAAGAAATTATAGTAAATTGTGAAGTACAATAAATTAAAAAAGGTTTAGCTTGTAAACTTTATTTTGAGGGGCTGTAAAAATATGCTTTGATCATTGCTCATCAATTTAACATACTTGTGGCACCTGCTCTTTAGCCATGTGTGTGTCTAAAATGTCTTCCATTCTTTTTCTTTAAGTTTAATTATCTGGACAGCCTTTCCAAAAAACTGCCTCCTTTGACAAAGAAAAATGAGGATGTAAACCAAACATGGGTTCGAAATACATCTAACTATCCTTCAGGTAAAACATTAGTGTAGCTATTATTCCTGTTATATGTGCTTAATAGAATAATAGCCAGCAATGCCCTCTTAGAGCATAACTTGTTCCTACTACCTTTTGTCTCAGTACTGGCTAATGACAAAACCTACTGTGAAGATTTGGCTGAATTGTGTGAAGACACTAATCTGTAAATTAAAATTAGCACAATTTTTTCCTATATGCTTAAAATTTACCTAAAGGGAAAAAAAAAAAAAAAAGAACACCTCAGAAGACCTGACTAATTTAAAATCAAGGGAGTAAAAAAAAAGTTGTAGAGAAAGGGACATCCACATGGTTTCAATGTATCATCCTACATATTACTAATTATAAAAAGGAAAATACACCTTTGCAGTGGAGAAATATGGCAGTCTCTACCTTAACCAAGTGATCAACAACATAGCATCATGTGCTTCTTCATGCAGTGCAATAGAGAGCACACATTACCTATGTAGAATTCTTGCCCCAATCTTTAACCTGAATCTAATCAAAAGGAAATAATCAGACAAATTCCAAATGTAGATATTCTATAAGGAGCCCTGGTAACAAAGTGGTTAAGTACTCAGCTGGTTACCAATCGCACCAGCCACTCCACAGGAGAGATCTGGTAGTGAGCTTCTGTACAAAGTACAGTCTTGGAAACATGATGGAACAGTTCTGCTCTGTCCTATAGGGTAGACAAGAGTCATAATTGGCTTGACAACAATGAATAGACATTCTACAAGACAATTGGCCTGGGCTTTTCAGAAAAGTCAATGTCATTAAAACAAAAAAGATAGGATGATTGTCTAGATTGAGAAATTTAAGAGACATAAAAACTAATATAATACATAAACCTTGATTAGATCCTACAGCTATAAAAGATACTTTAGAAAAACTGTGGAAGTCTGATTAGGGGATATATTTGAGGATATTGTTGAAGTTTTGTTTATTTTCTTGGGTATAATGATGGTATTATGGTTATGCAAGGGAATGTCCTCATTCTTAGGGGTTGCAGACCAGAGAATTTTGGATGAACTTAGTGCTTCTCTTTAACAAATTACGTAGCAAAAATACCCAGCTAGGGGAACGTTCTACTGGAACTGCCTGTAATGAGAACAGGCAAAGTAAACATCTAACTCTAGGAAATTAAAACAAAGACTAAGAATGAAACAATGATTTGTAAATGCGATGGGGGGCAGGAGAACAGAGACCACAAATTGATGATCCTGGTGTTGCCACTCAGACTCCCCATGGCTGACTCACATTAGTCACAGACAACTTTCACACTGAAATAGGGCAAGGCCTTAGAGATTTTTCTCAGCATGATACTCCAGGTAGCCACTACCAGACAACCAGAATTGGCACACAAGTTGAAATGTATGTGCAAAGTTTATATTTAATCCCTTCTCATTTACCTTTGCCAGATAAAAGTACAGCCAAATTCCTTGACCTATGCTTCATACCCCAACAAGGCAAACAACTCTACTATGTGGCCAGAACATCCAGAATGAACTAAGGAGCTCCTAGGGTGTGCAAGATTTGCAGATTCTGTCCTGTTTGTTAATGACAAGCATTACATAGTATGATGAATAATCCTTATCTTTTATTGGCTTTCTTGTATTTAGTCTTTCTGTAGAGGGCAGGACAAAACACGTGTTAATTATAAGGAACAGTACAAACATTGGTAGTCATTGTGTCATTGTCTAAAACATGATAATGTTTGTTTTGGGTTTTCTAGATTCTGGGTCATGTAAGACCTCTGAGCAGGAATTCCCAGATATACTTAGTCCTAAAAATTCAGAGAATCCTATGGCTATCGATGAGTCCACTAGCCAGTACCAACCTGAAATTTTAACAAAATCTACCAAAGGTATGGCAGTCATTTGTGTTATCTTATTGTTTCTCAAAACTGAATATTATGTGTTTTAGGAATATAGGGGATGGCATTGGGGGCTGTGGGCATGACACTCCAAAATTCAAATGTGTCATGGAGTTTAGCATTTTGAAGTTTTATAAGCCTTCTTAGCACGTCACAGTATTTCAAAAGCAGTTTCGAGAATGACTGCAAGACCTAGATTGAAGGAAAAAAATACAAATGCTCTTTTTGGATTTTTTTTGCTTTGCTTTAGACTCATTCCTCATTTATCAACATGGTTAGGATCCATAGAGTGGGTTGTTATGCAAATTTGGTACAATGTGAAAATGGAAGACAATGACATCAGATTACAAAGCAAAGGATAGCTACATCATTACATAACTACCAAATTTCATCGATACTTAACTGCCAACTTTCATCATTACATAACTGCCAAATTTCATCATTACTTAACTGCAAGAGTACGTCAATACATAACTACCAAACCACTGAGAATCATGGCACAGCCAAGTTGATACATAATCTTAACCATCACAGCCAGTGTTACTCATGCCTTGCACCTCAATATTCATTACTGCCAGACATACATCATTAATGTGAAAATAGTTGGATACTAGATTTTTTACTATTGTCATAAATGTGAAATGTTGGATAACAAAATACTTGATAAGTGAGAAGTAGGTATATTTTATTTTATCCCTCATGATTCTGAGAACTGATATGATTTACTGAAGGTCAGGAACCTGGTTGTTTTTAAGAAGGCAATGATTTGATGGTTGGACTTAGGTTTATCTATCATTCCAGGACTTTCTTGGTCCTGCAGGTGGTAAAAGAGAACTATAAGATATAGTCTTTGTCTTGTTGTTGTTGTTGTTGTTGGTTGTTATTGAGTTGATTCCAACTCATAGCAAACACTATGGACAACAGAATGAAACACTGCCTGGTTGTGGGCCATCCTCACCGTCCTTTCTATGCTTGACCCAGTCGTCGAAGCCACTGTGTCAATCCATCTTATTGAAGGTCCCCTTTTTTGCTGACATCCTATTTTACCAAGAATGATATCTTTCTCCAGGAAATAGTCCCTTCTGTCAACATGACCAAAGTAGGTGAGAGGAAGTCTGGCTGTTCTTGCTTCCAAGCAGCATCTGGCTGCACTTCTTCCAGGACAGATTTGTTCATTCTTCTGGCACTCTAGGATATTTTCAGCATTCTTTGCCATCACCATAATTCAAAGACTTCAGCTCTTCTGCAGTCTTCCATATTCTTTGTCCAGTTTTCACATGCCTATGAGGCATTTAGGAGGTCTGGTAGCATAGTGCCTAAGGCACTTGACTGCTAACAAGAAGGCTGGCGATTCAAACCCACCAGCCACTCCTTGGGAGGAAGGTTGGGCAATCCTACTTCCGTAGTGATACTGCCTCGGAAACCCAAGGAGGGGTCGCTATGAGTCGGGGCCGACTCGACGGCAAATAACAACAACAACACAAGGCATTGAAAATACCATGGCTTGGGTTAGGCACACCTTAATCTTCAAAGTGAAATCTTTGCTTCTTAACACTTTAAAGAGGTCTTTTGCAGCACATTTGCCCAGTGAAATACAAAATCTGATTTCTTGACTATTGCTTCCCTAGGTATTGATTGTGGATCCAAGTAAAATGAAATCCCTGCCAACTTCAATCTTATCTCTGTTTATTGTGATTTTGCTTATTGGTCCAGTTGTGAAGATTTTTGTTTTCCTTGTGTTGAGGTGTAATCCATGCTGCAGACTGTAGTCTTTGATCTTCATCAGTAAATGCTTTAAGTTATCTTCATTTTCAGCAAGTAAGGTTGTGTCATCTGCAATCACAGAGTTAATGAGTCTTCCTCCAATCCTGATGCCATGTTCTTCTTTGTGTAGTCTCCTACAACAACAAGAACAAGATGTTCTTCTTCATATAGTCCAACTTCTCAGATTATTTGCTCAGCATACAGATTGAATAAGTATAGCAAAAGGATACAACCCTGATGCACAGCTTTCCTGATTTTAAACCATGCAGTATCCCCTTGTTCTGTTTAATGACAGCCTCTTGGTCTATGTACAGGTTTCTCATGAGCACAGTTAAGTTTTCTAGAATCCCCATTCTTTCCAGTGTTATCCATAATTTGTTATGATCCACATAGTCAAATGCCTTTGCATAGTCAGTAAAACATAGGTAAAAATCTTTCTGGTATTCTTTGCTTTCAGCCAAGATCCATCTGATATCAGCAATTATATCCCTTCTTCAATATCATCTTCTGCTGAAACCTTTTTTGAATTATCTTCAGCAAAATTTTATTTGTATGCGATATTAATGATATTATTCAATAATTTCCATATTCTGTTCATTCACCTTTCTCTAAAATGGGCACAAATATGAATCTCCCTTCCAGTCAGTTGGCCAGGTAGCTGTCTTCCAAATTTCTTAGTATAGACAATTACACATCTCCAGCAATGCATCCATTTGTTGAAACATCTCAATGGGTATTCCATCAATTCCTGGAGCCTTGTATTTCACGAGTTCCTTCAGTGCAGTTGCAATTTCTTCTTTCAACCATTGGTTCTTGATCAGATGTTACCTCCTGAAATGGCTGAACATTGATCAGTTCTTTTAGGTACAGTGACTCTGTTTATTCCTTCCATCATCTTTTGATGCTTCCTGCATCATTCAGTATTTTGCCCATAGGATCCTTCAGTATTACAACTTGAGGCTTGAGTTTTTTCTTCAATTCTTTCACCTTGAGAAATACTGAATGTGTGCTTCCTTTTTGGTTTTCTAATTACAGGTCTCTTCACATTTCATTATAATACTTTGCTTTGTCTTCACAAGCTGCCCTTTGAAACCTTCTGTTCAGCTCTTTTATCTTGTCATTTCTTCCATCCACTTTAGCTACCCTGCATTCAAGAGCAAGTTTCAGAGCCTCTTCTGACATCCATTTTGGTCTTTTTTTCCTTTCCTGTCTTTTTAATGACCATTTGCTTTCTTCATGAATGATGTTCTTGGTGTCATTCCACAACTTACCTGGTTTTTGGTCCTTGGTGTTCAATGCATCAAATCTATCCAGATGATCTCTAAATTCAGGTGGGATGTAATCAAGGTCATATTTTGGCTCTCATGGACTTGTTTTAATTTTCTTCAGCTTCAGTTTGAACTTGCAGATGAGCATTGGTGGTGTGTTCCACAGTCAGCTCCGGGCCTTGTTTTGACCAATGATATTAAGCTTCTTCATTGCCCTTTTCACAGATGTAGCCAATCCAATTCCTGTATATTCCATCTGGGGAGGTCCAAGTGTATAACTACCATTTATGTTGTTGAAAAAAAAGGTACTTGCAATGAATAAGTTGTGGGCCTTGAAATATTCTGTCATGTGATCTCAGACATCATTTCTATCACCAAGGCCATATTTTCCAACTACCGATGCTTGTTAATTTCCAACTTTCACATTCCAATCACCAGTAGTCATCAATACATCTTAATTGTATGTTTGGTCAATTTCAGATTGCAGAAGTTGGTAAAAATCTTCAATTTTTTCATCTTTGGCTTTAGTGTTCAGTGTGTAAATTTGAATAATAGTAATATTAACAGGTCTTCCTTGTATGGATATTGTCCTATCACTGATAGCACTGTACTTCAGGATAGATCTTGAAACATTCTTTGTGTTGATGAATGCAAAGCCATCCCTCTTCAATTTGTTATTACAGGCATAGTAGATCATATGATTGTCTGATTCAAAATGGCAAAGATCAGTCCATTTCAGCTCACTAATGCCTAGGATATTGATCTCTCTGCATTGCATTTCATTTTTGACAACTTCTAATTTTCCTAGATTCATACTTCATACATTCCACATTCCAATTATTAATGGGTGATTGCAGCTGTTTCTTCCAATTTTGAGTTATGTCTCATCAGCAAATGGAGGTCCCAAAAGTTTTACTCTGTTCATGTCATTAAGATCAATTGTACTTTGAGGAGGCATCTCTTCCCAGTCATATTTTGAGTGCCTTTCAACCTCAGGATATCATCTTCTAGCACTATATCTACTTTTCAGGGCTATTCATGAAGTTTTCCAGTAATATATCAGACATTGTTTTACTGTTATTCATAAAGGTTTTATTGGCCAATTTTTTTTTTTTTTTTTTTTTTAGATGTGGATGGCCCTTTCCTTCTTCTCAGTCTGTCTTAGTCTGGAAGCTCCACTGAAACCTATCCACCATGGGTGACCCTGCTGGTATTTGAAATACCAGTAGCATAGCCTCCAGCCTCACAGCAACACACAAGCTACCACAGTATGACAAACTGACAGGCAAAACATAATCTTATTAGAGTGAAACAAATTGAAATATGGAACAGTATAGAACCACATCTAGTTAGAATGGAGTCTTTCAAAGAATGGGAATTCCAGACCACTTAATTGTGTTCCTTCAGAACCTATACGTAGACCAGGAGGCAGTTATTCAAACAGAGCAAGGCAATTATGTGTGTATACTGTATTGTTCACCATAATTATTCAATCTTATGCTCAGCAAATAATCTGGTAGCTCCACTATATGAAGAAGACAAGGGCATCAGGATTGGATGAAAACTCATTAACAATCTATGATTCGCAGATGACACAATCTTACTTGCTGAAAGTGAAAAGTACTTGCAGCACTTACTGATCAAAGACTACAGTCTTCAGTGTGGATTGCACCTCAACATAAAGAAAACAAAAATAAGCAAGATCATGATACAGAGGAAAGATTGAAGTTGTCAAAGATTTCGTTTAACTTGGATCCACAATCAATGTCCATGGAACCAGCAAGAAAGGTCAAGAAATCAAATGACATATTGCATTGGGGGAAAGAAAAAAACTCACTACCTTTGAGTTGATTCCAACTCATAGTGACCCCTCCTTGGGTTTCCAGGGTGGTATTTCTGCAGAAGTAGATTGCTCAGTCTTCCCTCCGAGGATTGACTGGTGGGTTTGAACTGCCAGCCTTCTGGTTAGTAGTCAAATGCCCTAGGCACTACACCACATGAACTCCTAGAAAATCTGCTGACAGGACCTCTTTGGGGTATTAAAGAGCAAAGACATCACTTTGAGGACTAAGGTACACCTGACCCAAATCATGGTATTTTCAATTGCCTCATATGCATTTGAAAGCTGGATGAATAAGAAAGACCAAAGAAGAATTGACATGTTTGAAGTATGATGGTGGTGAAGAATATTGCATGTACAATGCAAGAAGAATGAACACATCTGTCTTGGAAGAAGTATAGCCAGAATGCTCCTTGGACTTTATCTTGCTTAAAACCAAAAAACCAAATTCACTGTCATCGAGTCAGATCTGACTCATAGCGACCCCTCCTTGAGTTTCTGAGGTGGCATCACTATGGAAGTAGATTTCCCAACGTTCCTTCCAAGGAGTGGCTAGTAGGTTTGAACCACCAGGCTTCTGGTTAGCAGTCAAATGCCTTAGGCACTACACCACCAGAGCTCCCTTATCTTGCTTACTTCTGACATATTACCAGGAGGGATCAATTCCTGGAGATGGCATGTTATTTTGTAAAGTAGAGGGTCAGTGCAAAAGAGGAAAACGCTCAAAGGGATGGATGGACACAGTGGCTGCAAAAGTGTGCTCAAACATGGTAATGATTGTAAAGATGTTACCCATCAGAATGTTTTGTTCTGTTGTACATAGAGTTGGTTGCTATGAGTCAGAACTGAGTTGGTGGTACCTAACAGCAATGACACAATGGAGTAACATTACACTCATTTTACTTAATTCAACTAAATATATGTAGTCAGGAAAACATAGTCAGAATAAATAGTGAGGATAATGGGATTGTAACTGGAAGGAGATGTGCAATCAAAGGAGAGATGTTTTAAAGCTTAGACATATTAGAGCATGTTGATTTGAAATGGTAATAATTCAGTAGCAAGGGGAAATGATGTGAGAGAAAGATGGGCTTAGTTGTAAGGGCAAAACCATAGAACAAAACCCAAAAACTCAATAATAACCAGAATTACTGGTGAGATGGACTCTGGTGGGACCCCCAATACTGTGTCCCTGGGAAACATTCTGGGCCTGGAATAAAACTCACTCCCAGGGGCTAGCTCTCAGCCCAATAGTAAACAAGATGTTCATGCAGACCAATCAACCCAGGGTGACACACCCATATACAATATGGAAATGCATCACTTGCAGCAATCGACCACGAAGCACCAGAAGGGCAACATTCACGTGGAGGAAATGCAGAACACACAGGAATGCATAACTATGAGGGGCACAGGGAGAGGGTTACTGGGCAGGGAGGGGAGGAGACTAGGTTAGGGCTGGGCATGGTAAATGGGGAGTGAAACTAAATGTATATTGAATGTTGAATGTAAAACAAACTGCTCTGTAAACCTGCACCTAAAGCACAATTAAAAACAAAGAAGAAGAAGGAGGTGAAAGAACATGACATCTGGGACAAACTCTGAGTGGAAGAGTTGCCCTTAGATATGAATAGGGTAACCTTGTCTGTAGTGACGAGAGATAAGACAGGGAATAGGAATACATCTGCTTGTGGTTTGATATTTTTCATATTGGGAAGATGAGAGAGTTCCTGTCTGATTGCAAAGGAGTGAATATAATGATGGAATATGAGATCCTTTCCAGATAAACAGGGAAGCCAAACCAAGAAGGGGGTGACTGATTGTATAAAGATGATAGTGTCAGTTGATTAATGGTCTCAGTGAGGTCAGATAATTACTTAATGGATATGATAGAGTAATACGCTAGCAGAATAAAAGGAACTGATCAGAGAGAGGGAAGCTTGAAACAGATTTTGAAAGTGATAAAATGATTGGTGTTGGCAAAGGTCAAAGAAATGACCATAGGAGTTTCTGAGATGGATAAGAAGAAAAGATTAAGAAACAGAGTGATAAAGAAACAGAGAGGACAGAGTATTAGATGGATCATCCAGTGATGTTGCCAAGAAAGATGAGCTGGAAGATGTCCCAGGTGTTAAAACTTCCAGTAAATGAAGAGAATGTCTGAGAAGTTGGTAAATGACAACTACTTGGAGAAAGAATAAGTCATACACTCTGATGGCATGAGCTTCGAAGGTATTAGGATTTTTGAAGGAAGAAGAAGAAATTGTTTTGAAGCAAGAAGGATACCAGCACCCTCAGGGACGGAAGTGCATAAGAGAAGACACATATAACTCCATTGTAAATGGCAAACTGAATTTTCATATAAGTAATAGAGTTTAAGGAAGTTCAGAGTAGAGACAGATTATCCAAACAGTAAGGAAAAGATTCATGGGAAAAGTGGTCTTGAAGATTAAGCAGAATTTCCTAGATTTTAGAATGTAGAAGTTTGTGTTGCCTGAAACAACTCTCATTTTCCCTGAGGGATATGAAACTCGACAGAAATGATTTCAGATTCATCTGAAATCATACAGCAAATTTGTGACTGAGCCAGGGCTAGGAAATGTATTTCTTAGCTCCTAACTCTCTATAGTTTATTATACTACACTCCAGGCAAATGGAAAAGAAAAAAAAATATTTTATTCTTCCTCCCCTCTCAAAAAAAAAAAAAAAAAAAAAAGATTGTGCTCAAAGACAAAGATAAAAAGAAACCAGACTACATACATCAGAGATTTTCATTTAATAATACTATAAGATAATGTTGGTGCTTGAACAATTTCTCTTAGAAAGATCATCACGAGGCCGGTCCCCATGAGGCAGAGGTTAAAGATGTCCCAAATGTCCAAACTACCATGCCACTCCCATCATTTCAGACATTAACTCCTCCTCCTCCTCCCAGTAATTTCTCCAGTCTTAGCGTTCTGTATTTCGCTGTAACGCCTCACAGAACTCACAGACACCCAAGGGTTCGTCTCACGTAGTAGTGGTGGAGGCTGGCAGGCTGGCAAGTCCCTGGTCTGTGAGTAGGTCTGGCGGATCCTCAACTCTCAGGGTTTGATGAACCTCAATCGGCAGATCGGATGACGGCTGCTGTCCCAAATCCAGGGGTGAGATGAGGATGATCCAAGACACAAAGCCGGGGCAAGAGGAGAGCGAATCTTCCCAGGAGATTTGTAGGTATACTCTCTGGGAAGCTAAGGGTGGTGATTTGAATTTGAATTACACCCTCCAGCAAGGCAGGACTCAAGATGCACATTCCACCTGTGTTGCCCCAACAGAAATAACCTAAATCCCATCACAGAGTCGATTGCCAGTCATTATAGGGAATGACTACTACCAGCTCCCCAGCCAAGTTGATACCTGACCTTAATTACCACACACCCCCAAATGGGCATGGATAATGGGATTTACAAAACATCAAGGAATGGAGGACAATGCCTAGAAGGGCCACATCAAGCAATTCACTGCAGTTGGGAAAATACAATAGAATCAGATAGAGAGGTTTGGATTTTGCAGAATGAAATTGTGTGTTTGTCAGCATTTGCTGTGAAAATCTGCATAAACAACCCCCAGATCCTACAATAGCTCATAACAACCAGCTACCGATGTGGGTAGCAGGCAGGGCATTCTGGAGTCAGCTCCCTGGCTCCTGAGAGCTGACAGTGCTCACCAATTGCTAACTTCATGTTCAGTGACATCACATTGATAGCTTGAATCAGCCATGGTGGAAAATCAGCAAGTGCTACAAATAAGCAAATTCTGCAAACCAGGTTGGTTTTTCCCTTAGAGTTCCAGTTGTTAGACACTGGCCAGCACTGACCAGGTAAAGTTCGGGTACATCTCAAGAGTCCCAGATTGAAGGAGAAAACCACCATCAAGGGTAAGAGGTTCTTCTGGCAGAGGATCAAAGCTCAAGAGATGCAGCAAAATCACATGCTACCCTCACAGCCTCTCCTCAGAACTGGTGCACTGCCATTTCCATACATATTTGTTGGTCAAACCAAGTCCTGTGGCCAAGCTAGAAGTCAGTGGAGCAGAGAGATAATATTCCACCTACTGGGAAGCCATGCTCAGAGAGGAAGTGAGTCATTATGAATAAATAAAGCCTACTTACACATGTGTGGTACTTAAGGTTATGTGTCAGCTTGGCTGGACCTGGTTTTGAATGGCTGGGCAGTTGGATGTAATTATTCCCCATGATGAGACTGCTAACCAGAAGGCTGGCAGTTCAAACCCACCAGCCACTCCTTGGAAGGAAGACTGGGCAATCTACTTCCGTAGTGATACTGCCTTGGAAACTCAAGGAGGGGTCGCTATGAGTCAGATTCGACTCCATGGCAGTGAGGTTTTTTTTGTTTGTTTGTTTGTTTAGGTAACCAAAAGAGCATGGTAGCAGAAAACACTACAGTTGGATTATGCCCAATAGGAATATCCAAATGATATGAACTAGTAGGATCATGTTGTTGTTGTGTGCTGTTGAGATGACTCCAACTATTTGTGATCCTCTATGACAGAATAGAATTGCCCCCATAGGGTTTTCTAAGCTATAATCTTTACAAGAGCAGATCACTAGGTCTTTTCTCCTGAGGAGAGGCTGGTGAGTTCGAACCAGATACCTTTTGCTTTGTAGCTTAGCATTTAGCCATTGTGCCACCAGAGCTCCTTAGTAGGACCATACTAGCTGTTAAAATATTGGTTTCTCTGTACTGGTTGGTACCTTGGACCAGCCACTGCTTCATGTTCCTCAAGTTTCCCCTTTCCCATGGTCCCTATCCCTTGTGAAGCCCTAAGTGGCCTAAGTGGAATAATAATCTGTTTGTATCATGAGAGGCAGTGTAGTGTGGAGTAGAGATAAGATGATAGGCTCCCCCTGGGTGAGAATCCTGGTTCCCATATAACTGCTGTGTAACATTGGGCATGTTATTTAATCCCTCAATCTCTTCCTGTTTCCTCTTCTGTAAATGGGAAATAATGGTACTTATATTACAGGGTTGTTGTGAGGATTAAATTAATTAATATATTGTAAAATGCTTACACCACTGCCTGACACATGGGAAAGTACCTATCAGTATTTATTATTAATAATAATATCAGTGATTAATTACACCTAGTAGACTGGTAAAATGAATTAAAAGAAAACAATAACACATAAGAATACAAACAAAAGGACACAGCAAGGCATTGGAATGGTTGCCTACATAGGGAATGGAAACAAATAAATTAAAACAGATTATTGGGCTTGAACCCCCAGAGATTCTGACTCAGGTTTGGTTTGAAATAGAACCTAGTCTGGAATGTGACCTGAGAATCTTTATTTGCCTGGAAGCAACCCAGGGGATTATGATGCACAGATGGTTTGCATGGTAAAGGAGAATGTTACTGTCAGACACTTAGGTTCAGATACCGGCCCTGCCATTTATTATAGTTTTTTGGGCAAGTTATTTAATTTCTCTGAACTTCCATTTCCTTTTTTGTAAAAAAGGG
>NW_006921597.1:6220446-6223064 GCF_000298275.1 Orycteropus afer afer
TTTCCCCTGAAAACCAAACTACAGAAACAGTGGCTATGGTGCTAGCTCAAGACTGATTAGATTCAGCTGCTTTAGCCTTTTCAGTAGTATCTTTGTATCTGAGTACCTGTCTCTCCACACCCTCTCTGCCTCTATCTTGTTCCATCTTTCTTATTTCTTTTTTTATTTTTTCTTACTTTTATTGTGCTGAAACCATACATACCAAGATGTTCACCAACATAACAACTTCCACAGGGATATGATGACATTTTTCATGTTCTTCCACCATTATTGCTATCCTTTTCCAAAATATTTCACTACCATTAACATAAACTCAGTGCCCTGCAAACAACAACGTCCCCTCTCCACCTCCCTCCTACCCCTGGTAACCACTAATAATCTTTGGTGTATGTATGTATGTGTGTGTATATATATATATATATATTTAAACCTATCCAGAAATTATCCCTCCACTTCTCTCACATCACTGGTAATCAACAACGAAAGTTTCCTTCTCTATTGTGGTGGTTATGTTGTGTCAACTTGGCTGAGCCTGGTTGAGTGGCTGGGTAGCTGGTGGTAGTTATTCCTCATGATGAGACTGGTAATCAACTCCATGGTGGGATCTACCACAAGCAGCTGAGTAGCTGCCTTTGGGATGTGGTCTGATTCCTGTATATAAGGAGAAGCCTTGGGAATGGTTGCTAGCTTATGGCACACTTGGACCCTACATGTAGCCGTGTCTTTGTTGAGCAGCCTGCCATGCTCTACCAACCTTGGGACTTAAAATTGACTTGAATTAATGGCCTGCTGTGTGGTTTGGTAACATTGGGACTATGTCTTTTTGCTTGTCAACCTTGAGTGTTTCAGCCTCAGCAGCCAGCAGCTGTCTGAGTGAAGAAAAGCCTCTAGCTCCAGTGGGCCGGGAGCAGGAGGCAGAGGTGGACCCCAAGGTTGAGGGGCTTTTACCCAGGCCCTAGAGCCTGGAACTTGAACATGGACTTAAAGCCTCCAAATTGTAAGAATAAACTCCTGTTTGTTAAGGCCATCCCATTTGTAGTATATTCTTATCAGAGTGGCACTAGGTAACCAGAACACCTATATAAACCTTTCCTTGACTTTTTGCAACAGTAAACTAATAAAATATTTGTCCTTCTGTGATTGACTTATTTTACTCAGCATAATGCCCTCTGAGTTCATCCATGTTACATGGTGTTTTGCAGATTCTATGTCATTCTTTAGTGTTGCATAGTATTTCATTGTGTATATGTACCACAGTTTGGTTATTCATTCCTCTGTTGATGGGCACTTAGCTTGTTTCATCTCTTTGCTATTGTGGATAGTGCTGCAATGAACGTAGGTGTGCATATATCTATTCATGTCCTAGCTGTTACTTCTTTAGGATTTATACCTAGTAATGGGATTCCTGTATCAAATGGTATTTCTATTTCTAAATTTTTAAGGCATCAGCATATAGATTTCCACAGTGGTTGTATCATTTTACAATTCCACAAGCAGTGTATAAGAGTCTCCACATAGTTGCCAGCATTTGTTATTTTCTGTCTTGTTGAACTTTGCTATTAATACTCAGGTGAGATGGTGTCTCGTTGTTTTGATTTGCATCTCTCTGATGGCTAATGATCACAAACATTTCTTCATATGTTTGTTGGCTGCCTAAATAACTTTTTTGGTGAATTGTATGTTCATATCTTGTGCCCATTTTTTAATTGGATTGTTTGTCTCTTTAATGTTTAGGTGTTGGAATTTTCTATAAATTTTAGAGATAAATTTAATTTTTAGAAGGTCTCAACCTTTTCTAGGAGATAAAAAGACCAAGGGGACTGGGACAGAGCAAGGAGTCAGTGGCAGGGATCCAGATGAGGGGAGGGAACCCGGGCCATGCCCCACAAGCAACAAGACAGGAAAGCAGGGGAAAGGAGAGAAACAGGCCAGGGGAACAGGATAGAGTGAGGAGTCAGTGGCAGGGATCCAGGTAAGGGGAGGTTGGAAAGGTTTTGAACAGCTAAGGGAGACAAATTTGTCTGTCAGTTTGTCCTACTGTGGTGATGTGTTGCTGTGAGCCTTGAGGCTGTGCCACTAGTGTTTCAAACACAGCGGGGTGCACATGGTGCACAGATTTCAGCAAGGTTTGCAGACTGAGACAAATTAGGAAGAAGGAAGAAGCCACCCATTTCTCAAAGAATTGGCCAGGGAAGATGTTATGAATAGCAGAGAAACACTATCTGATGCATTGCTGCCCAACTTTATGAATAGACCAGAAACATTGTCCAATTCAGAGCAGGAGGATGGGCCATTTAGGTTAGAAGGCTCTGAAAATATGACTGGGAAAGAGCTGCAACATCAGAATAAAAACAGCCTTACTGACGTGGATAAGGTAAGCTTTCAAGACCTCCATCTGCTGACATGACATGACTCAAATTGAGGAGAAACAGCTGCAAGGACCCATTAATAATCAGAATACAGAACGTATGAAGTATGAATCTAGGAAAATTGGAAGTTGTCAAAAATGAAATGGAACGCATAAAGATTGATATCCTAGGCATTAGTGAGCTGAAATGGACTGGTTTGGGCCATTTTGAATCAGACCATATGATCTACTATGCTGGGAATGACAATTG